>NC_134711.1:253191225-253494255 GCF_049634645.1 Pelodiscus sinensis
AACAAAATATGGACCCTGTCTCTCCTGTATTCTGTGACTCTCCTCCCTCTCTTCGTACTACCATCATCCAGGCAACATGGAGGAGAAAAATGTAAGAAATTATACACCCCAAAAAACAGTCCTCTCGTTCACTGCAAGCTTTCCAGCATCTGCAATGTGGGTCTTAGGAGACAAAAAATTTTCTATATATGCTACCCAGCTCCAACCTGTGCTATGAAAAAGACAAAAGTCCTGAGGAAAAAACAGTCCTTTCTCAAATGATCACAGGCTGAAGTTGTGAGAAAACATCATCACGTACCCTACAACCTCAGCCATGTAGAATGCAACACCATCCACAGCCTCAAAAACAACTGACACATTATATTTGCGTATTGTGGTGTTGTAGATCTAGATCTTGTTGTTGTTATAGTCAGGGGCAGATGACCATTTTGCGGGGCCCAGGGCAGCATAATTTCGCGGGGCCCCACGTTGACACGGCGCATGCGCGGTGACACCACGGTGCATGTGCGGAGCTTTTTGAAGTGCAGGGCCCGGGGCGGCCGCCCCGCTCGCCCTGCCCTATATCCGCCCCTGGTTATAGTAACTAAGTTACGTCACTAGGGGCATATCTAGACTACATGGCTCTGTCAACGAAGCCATATAAACTAGTTTATAATCCCTGCTTCATTAAATAAAAATGGCCGCTGCACTGTGCCGACAATCAGCTGATACGGCACAGCGCGGCAGTCTAGACGTGGATCAGTCGACAAGGGAAGCCTTTGTCGACCGCTCCTGTAAACCTTGTTTCACGAGGCATAAGGCCGCCCAGAGGGAACAGCCAGCATTTCAGCTACAGTGCTGCCCAGAGGAAACAGCCAGCATTTCAGGCAACAGCACCGCTCAGAGGGAACAGCCAGCATTTCGGCGTTACAGACTTGCAGACACTGGGCTACTATCTATATGATGTCCGGTATTTTCTGTTTTTTCTTGGACGGAAAGCCGTTTGGGATATTCCTCCCCTCCCAAGTCTGGTGGGGGGAGCATGGGTATTTAAAGGCATGGTGAGGGGTTTTTTTTTTTTTTTTTGTGCGGGGTTTTTTTTTGGCTCAACTAATTTTTTTTCCTCGCCATGTTCAGTATTTTTTGTGAAAGTATCTGGCAACCCTAAAAGGCAACCTTAATTATTCTGTCAATTCTAAAATTTTCAGAGCTGACTTTGCAGTTTTAATAATGCTCTAAGCTAGGTTTGTGCATAACAATTTTGTGTATTTGTTGACTAGGTTAGCAATCATTTGATATTATTGTGAATTCTTTTTCACAAGTACCCATGAACATTACCTCACTAGTATCTTTAGAAGTAGCACTATAGCCGATCATCTAAACAATATGAAATATTCAGCTATAATTCTTATAAGTCTATAAGTCTTCACTATAAGAAACAGTGAAGTAAAAACAAAAACAACTTAATAAAAAAAGATTTAATAGAGAACAGAGTCCTTGCTATGTCCTAGCACCATAATACTTCTAATTTGAAATATGTAGTACTGAATGTAACTCAAATATTTGAGGCTGAGATTGTTAAATATAAAGTTCATTAATGCTTAAGACAAATTCTAAAGTGCAAAGACATGAAATGTTACAACCTGTTTTAGATTATATAGTATAGATTTTCAAGACCCAGCATGAAGCAAAGAGTTGCTACAAAGTGGAGCAAGTGAAAAAGGCAGCAACCAAAGCTTATTATTTGTGGCTCAGTTTAAGCTAAATCCTAAACTAACTTTAAAACTCAGTGCCTATATTTAAGCAAAATGAACTGCCAGTTGTAGACATTCCATATCAGATGCATCTCCTTCAGGTATCCAGATGAGGAGAGGCAATTAGAAATGCTTCATCCAAATAGAAGTATCTAGCAGAAATACATCATTCAATTACAGAGGCTGTTTTATAGGCTTTCATAAATTGTTAAGTTTTTAAGATCACAGGATTTCATCCTTTTATTGTGTTACTGCAGACTGAACAGTTTTACAGGCTCCAATTCAAACTCCCCATGGCGAAAGCTTCCCTCAAATTGGATTTAGAACTTAACCGCTAGCACTAGCATTTTGAGAGATACTTAGGAGTCAAAGGCAGCCCCTAGAAACAGGAAAAATGAGGAAACGGATACAAAAAGAAAATGCGGCAATATTAATTAAATCCAGTTTCTATAAATTAATTTCAAAATAAATTCTTGTTGTACCATATCTCATTGCTGCCCATGTTAATATTAAAATTGCATATATATTTTCCCCTTAGTCACACTGCTATATTACTTCTCCAATAACAGATTAGATAATTGAAATGGCAACAAACATATACTGTAGTTTTCAACCAACTGCTCCCAAAGCATAGGAGAGTTTATGCACACACCTCTAAAACCCACTACCGTGTTTAAATATTAATGTGCAAAACAACTTAAGCCACATATTGACCACAAAGTACTTTAAAACTGCAGCAATTTGCTTTAAAGTGATCATGGAGTTTCATCTGCATGTAACAGAAAGCCATCCAACAAGGATTTCTTAATCAACAAGCACAGTAGCCTTTAATAAGGAGATTAACTCAGGATTTCTTAAAAGGCATAGACTTCTCCCCCTCCACTCGTTTACAAATTCCTCTGGAATCTGCCTAGTGGGATATTTTGAACTGCTCTGCTGGGAGTATTCCTGTGCTGTGGGCATCCAACAGACTTCCAACAAATCTAACAGTTAATATGCTTTTCTTTGCATTAGCCTGGCAAGCTGTTTTATTTTACTTCCGTAACTGTTGAGACAGTTCATGTGAAATTTATTTACACCAAACTGGTCTGATACTAATTTTATGAGCAACAATAAAAAACAATAGAATAAAGCACACCTGCTGTTCTGAAAGGGCTCTGATATATTACTGTAATGGGATGAGGAGAGAAAAGCTCTAGAGGATTTAAGAGCATATGTGCTCCACAGAAAAACTCAAAGACAAACCCCATGTGAAAATCTCTTCAGTAATAATACGCATTTGTTCTTCATGGGATGACACAATAAAAGTGTAATCTCTCACTGGAAAATCCTGTGATCATCAGTGAAACTCTGACCCCCATACTAAAAACTATTCCGAGCAAGTGTAATTGCTTATAAATTTACCAGTTTCTCTTAAGACCTTGAAACTTCCAATGAGTTTGCTCATCATATTTTGAAACAGAAGTACTTGAGCTGAAAAAAAAGAAGACAGGAGTAGAAGAGGACATGTTCTCTGTTCCTTTTAAATGCTCGCTCGTCATGGAACTTTACGTCTAACAGGTTTTCTGAGTTATTTTATTTAAAATAGTTATCAGAAGCAGACATTACACTCATGGTAACACAAAAACAACCAAAAATGTCACTGTAGTACTGGAGTTACCAAACTGTGGCATGTGAGTGAGACACATGGGTCTTTTAGAGTTAAAAGTGAGTCTTACAGAGCCCCCTCTCCATTCTCTGCCTACCAGACTGTGGGGGGACAGGAGAAGGAGCTCAGAGATTCTGCCCTGCAGTGGGGTGATGGGGCTAGGGACTTCTACAAGAGGTGACCAGTGCCTGCTGAGAGTGGGGAGCACAATGTAAAGGTTCAGTCCCCTAAAAAACATGAATCATGTTCCCTTAGCACACACATGCTCTTACAACCTCAGCAGTTCTATCTGCAACTCCCTAGGTATTAATGCCACATGGAGAGGCAGCAGCAAAAGCAGTGACTCTCCCTTCAATGCCCACCTCTTTGCCACTGAATCTCCTCACAGGTGCAGCTCCCAGCTTGCTGGCTCTAGTAGCTGCTGAGCAGGAAGGAATCCTGGTGCCACCATATGACCAAATAAAGCTAGGAAACTGGTGCAAAAATTCAGGAGATACAACCCTATGTGCCCCCAAACACATATTACTTGTGGTTTCTGCCCAGCAGGGAAGATGGTATTGGGGTGTTGGTCCCCTTCTGCGTGCCTGCTGGAGCAAATATCTCAAACTTGAAAAACTTCTGAAGATTGGTGTATGCAGCTAGGAGGACTAGTAACACTGACCCCCTTGCTATAGTATATCAGGTTTTCACACTGTCCTGGTCCTGTACAGCTCCCAACACTAATTTTAACCCCCAGGCTTCTTTCCTTGGGATTTTATGTAATTTTTTTTTAATAAAGAAATTCAAATTCAAAGATCAAGAGGCAAGTGGAAATCCATTTAGAATTCCAAACAAGGTTCAGAGGTGGCCAAAAGCTATATCAGCACTCTCCCTTCGCTCTCCCCCCCCCGCACCGCCAGTCCCCTGCCATGAAGGACCTGGGCAAAGCTGGGGAAGACCAGTTCTGCAGTGAATTTCAGGAACTGACTACAGAGAGAAACTGTGGAACTAACCTCCATATGCACTATCTGACACTATCTCTCATAGCCTGGAAAAAGACATGAACTGGATGAACCATTATTATTCAATACAACTCTATTAGCCTCATTAGTGTCAGCAATACTATTGACAGGGGTTTTTTTCTCCCCCTTTCCTTTCTTTTCTTGTTATAAATTTGGAGGTTCCCCCTTTTTTCTCTGCTCTTTTTCTCCACTCATCTGAGGAAGTGGGTTTTGCCCATGAAAGCTCATGATTTCAAGATACTACATATTATATTGTATATGTGTATATAGTTAGATAGATTCTAACTATATAGATTCTAACTATATAAACAAGGATTACTCATTGTTTTCTTTAAAGTTACAGACTAACACGGCTACCTCTCTGAAACCTTTAGTCTAGAATATGACAGTGAGATATACAGATGATGTGTGAATGGTATTCAACTATCTTTCTTTTAAAATCACTACAGCATGCTAGCTTTCAGCCTTTTCCCAAAGCACAAAGGAAACCAATTTTCTTTTTGTTATTTCACTCTTTGCCCCCACACACATTAACCATATGCTGCATGGTGACTGAAATTTACCTTAAATTAGAAGGGGAACAGATTAAAGAAGAAAAAAAGGCTTAATTCAGTTTTGTTTCTTCTGGTTTTCCCAGTGCATGAAAATAAAAGCTTTTATTCTGCAAGGTTAATAGTTGTTTCATCCAAATTAAGTCAAAGAGACTGATTCCCCCCCCCCCCCCAAGGATAAATAAGGCATTCAGGGATCTCCGTAATGCACCATCCTCTAACCTCACTTCTGTCCCACCAGGAGCAGTGAAGGGGTGGAATCACTAGTTATCAACAAACTACTATTGGCAGCACACTTGGCCATTTAGAAGAGTTTTGAGGGTACTTTGCAGGAGAAAGCATCTCTACTACCATCAAGAATTGCTCCCACAAAACACTTAGCTGTTGGAGCTGTGGAATTGGCATGTACTCTAAGGAAACTACCATGTTTACTTTTTTCTCTTGTTAACAACTTTGAATGGTTCATACAATTTAGCTCCACTTGCTCTAAGACATTCTTTTGCAAGCCTTCTAAATCACTGGATTGATGATACTCTTCTTTTCCCTTGACATCATAACTGGAAATCTCTGCTTAAACAGGGCTCTCAAAAGTTTTGCCATGGCTTATTTGCATGTGACCAGGAATTTCTGTTTAACGATAATACAGTACTCTGTCCTTTTTTGAAACTTTAGCAACGGAGAAACTATTTTTCTCTCCATAATATTTATCTGCTTGTTGTCATTATAAAAAGCAGGATTTAAATTATATATATGAACTGTAGACTAGCACCCAGAAGAGATACATGTGTCCCACTTTTTAGTAAGTTTGAAATCCTAATATGAATTAATTGTAAACCTACGTGATTAAATTTAGCATGAGCATGGTGAAATTCTTGTTGCTAATTAGCTGAGATATTTTTGTTTATTGGGTGAATGGAATGATCAGTGTGTTAAGTAAAACATATGTTTTGACATCATTAAAACTAATACTCACACTCTAAACACCAAAAAATCTTTTGCATCAAAGGAGATTTGACAACATTTATCAGCTTAAACACTTTCTGGCAATAAGCGCAGCTTGTTAACAGGCAATGAAACACTGCTCTATTAAGCTCAGGGTGATGCTAAAATAGTTTCGTACAGACTGTAGTCATTTTCCTCACCACCAAGTGAGAATGCCTGTTGTGAAAGGCCATCACACACTGTAGGCCTTTTGCTGTTCCTAGGTATTGACTGGAATAAGGAAGACATATTGATAGTCAGTGTTGTACTGGTTTATATGCATAGTGATATTTTCATTAATATTTTGTCACAAAAATGACGTGGAATACTGTTTAGTTTAATAGCTTTTAATTTTAATTGAACTAAAATTTCATTTTTACTGAAAGGAATACGTATAATCCCATTGTTGTGAATTCGAGACCAACTATTGAAAAGATGGTTTAATAAATAGTACTTTTTAGAATTTGTCAACTACTATTTTCATCAATAATTGCTTCCCCAATCATAGCTAGATTAATTTTAGGTACCAAATGAAATTCAAAATTCTTGGAGGCCATCCAATTCTTTGGAAGTTTAGCTTCAGTAATATTGTGTGTCTATATATAAACAAAACAAAAGACACTTAGATGTCTCTCTGTTAACAGAAATTAAAATACAAAGTAGAGCTAGTACTCAGGGAAAAAGGTAAAATGACAGTGCTGTGCTACAGTTGTAAAGAAATTCAGCAAAATGAGCAGAGTAAAGTGTCCACCAAACAATACATTCTATCTGCTTTCCTGAACAATATTTCTGTTCTTTATTAAAATAACTGTAAACTCCTTATTAAAAATCCATATTTATACTACTCTTTCAGCAGTAAAAAAGGCCTTACCTTTTAAGGATGCCATCCTAGGGATGCAATGTTCAAAATTGCTTAAATGACCTAAGAACACAAGTTCCACTGTAAATCAATAGGACATCGGTTCCTTGGGCTAGAAAAATGCTCCACTTTGGGTTCAATGTGCAAAAGGCTTAGCCATTTAACTCTCAGGTTAGATGGCAAAATCCAAAATTTAGATCCTCAAAACCAAATAAACAAACTTGGGGCAGAAGGAACTGCACAGGTCATCTAGTCTAACCCTCTGTGAAGAGACAGGATTTGTTGTGATTAAACCATTCCAGACAGACAGCTGTCTAGACTCTTTTTGAAAACTCTAATGAAGGGGATTTTACAAATTTGCTAGCTATTATTCTACTATTCTTGTTCTTTCCTGGAGTCAAAACAGCTAGGGCCTGTCTAGAGATGTGCCATACAAAGACCCAGGAAGCATAATAATTCAGTTCCCTATAATCCAGGGTTATAGCACACAGCCAGACTGTGAAGGTGTATCTAGACTACAGGGTTTTTTCAAAAAAGTAGCCTTCCCCTGCATCTAGACTGCCACTGTGTTCTTGCGAAATTAAATTGAAAGAACGCGGTGATTTTTTCAACCACGGTAAACCTTGTTTTATGAGGAATAACACATTTTTTGGAAGGTGTTCTTTCAAAAAAGGAGTTCTTGAATGCATACAGGGCTTTTTCAAAAGAAAGCATCTAGACTGCCTGGGTGCTCTCTTTTGAAAAAGTGACTTGCTTTTTCGAAATTAGTGGTTGCAGTCTAGATCAGTGGTTCGCAAAATTTTCATCATCACGCCCCCTTTTTGATTTTTGAAAAACCCTGACGCTCTCCCTCACACACATACACACAGCAAAACTTGTTGAACAAAAAAAAAAAAAAAGGGTCTGACCAGGGCAGGAAAACTTGATTGGGGGTGGGGGGAAGGCTGGGTTGCCTCACGCCTGCCCCCCCCCCCCCCCGGAATTTCTTCACGCCCCCCCAGTTTGGGAACCCATGGTCTAGATGCTCTCTTTCAAAAGAAGCTTTTTCAAAAGATTCTTTCAAAAAAGCCTCTTTCAAAAGACGCTTGTAGTCTAGATGTAGCCCTGGAGACCAAGCCTCAAATCCTTCTTCTGCCTAAAACAGAGAGGATTTGAACCCAGGTGAGTGCCTTAAGCACTGGCCAATGGGGTATTCTGAGGTGACTCTTAATCGACCATGTTGAAATTGTTCTATTTTCAATAAAATACATAAATATTCATTAGAGAAGGGACAGACTTGGCCTTCAAGTCCCACATTAGAACTCTAACAATTCGGCTATTTGGCTGTGAAACTTAAACAGAGGGAAATACCTCCAGTTACGTGCCTAATTCCCTTTGGGACAGGGTAGGGCTTAGGCCTCACCCTTCTCCTTGGACCTATTATTCATTTTAGGGTACTCTTTGCTCAGCTTTCTGGCTATTGTAAATCCTATTTCTAGGTACCTAGCTCTCCCCATACATAGTACTTGAGTGCCTGGGGCCTTGTCTACACTAAAAGGAAGATCACCTCTGCCGTGATCAATCTTTCGGAGTTCAATTTAGTGAATCTGGTTAAGACTTGCTAAATTGAACTCAGAGGGTCCTCACTGATGTCCGGTACTCCTCCTTTTGTGAGGAGTAAGAGGTGCCAATAGGAGCATTTGCTCCCATTGGCCTCCTGCCGTGGGGACTCCACCAAGCTTGGCTTGAGGTAAGTCAACTGCAACTACATATTGGTAGCATAAGAGGAGCTGCTGAGTTTAGTGTAGACCTGGCCTGGGAATCTAACTCAGGACTGTGGATTCTACTTTTATGGATGCCTATGGGCCAGTGTCACAATACTGAACCTAAATCACTTCTGTGAATCTAAATCTTGAACCTTAATTAATGACAAAATGAATTAATGGTTCTAGTCTGTCCAGCCTAACTAACAGTTTTTGCTTCCTGAAAGTTCTGGGCTTTCAGTTTCTGTTTCTCAGCTGACTAAAGTAACATGTACAAAGACACATACAAACTGGATAGGACTGTTTTTGTTCTGTGCTTCTGTGTGGCCAAGCATGGCTAAGTTAGTTAAGATATTATTTTAAAAGATGAAGAGACAACATATAGGAAAGGACGGATGCCTCATAGAAAAGAATAGTGGAGTGTACTGGAAAGAAAAAAGGAAGACATTATTCGGCAAACAGATCGTTTCCTATATTCCCCTACACTTTTGCAATAGAAAAAGTGTCATGGCTTCTGAATGTAAGAGAGACTCTATCTGGGACTATTTTGTAGAAATTCATTCCCTGGGTAAAAAAGGAAAACATGTCCAGTGTAAGCAGTGTAAGAAGATGATGGAGGGTTTAGTTGTAAGATGCAATATCATACAGAAAATTGCTTATTGGGAAAAAGCATGGAAGAAGATGTGGATACGTCTGAGTGGATCAACTGGTTAGTAATTATATTCTGCAATTAATCATTCTTTAAGACACTCTCTATGCTTTTTAGCATAAGTATGATTTGATAAATAAATTCCAAGCTGTGTTTATTCAGTTGGATGTTGCAAGAAATAAAAGTTCAGCTCAGCTAATCCTTATGGCTTGTTTGATTAGTTAACTAAGTTCGAGTCTATCACTCACGTATAAAGTAGAGAAAGCTGTAGTAAGAGAAATCTAGAGTTGCCAGTTGCCACTGAATGCCATTTTATAGTACGTAATATATGTGTCTTATTTTGGAACATTACGGTCAGAGACAATAATTGTGTAGCTATAAGTATATTCCGTAGTTTACTTCAATAGAACTCAGCTTTTCCCAGGGAACCCCATTCTATACTTGTTTTCTCAAAAAAACCAGAAGTGCCAGTGAGCTCAATGGGACTTACTTCAAAATTACATGCACTCTAAACGCATTCGGTCTTAGCTTTTTTGGTAACGATTTAAATCATTTTTGGTGATTTAAACAATTATTTAAATACATTATTTGAATCACTTTGATTTAAATCAGTCCACCCTGGTCACTATCCTACCTGACTAACATTCCTCACACTTTGACCTACCCCTACAGTCTCCTAAGTCCATCCCTCTCCTAAATTCCTTCTCTATTATATTTTCCTATCCCCAACCTCTCCCTCTGTTTCTCCATCACAACATCTCTTATTTCATACTCTTCCACCCTGATTTCACATGTTCCCAAATCCCTACACACATTCAACGTGCCAAACAGTCTGTCTGTCTGCCACACTCTTTCCACATCATTTTCATCCTTCACCTCATACTAGCTTACCTCCCACTCTGTACCTTGGCCCATATTCCCTTCCCATAGTCTCTCTACTCCACCAGTATTCCATTGTTATCTTCCTCTGCTTCCCAACAGCCTTCTTTCCTGTTATATCTTACACTTCTCTGACCCTATAATCTTCCTCCTCTTACTCCATCTGCTACTGAAAGTCACAGTCTCATTTTCTACAGCTTTGTATTCCAGCATCTTTTTACTGTTTTCTTTCTTGGTTGCATGCTGGGAATAGAAATTCTTTTTAGCTGCTCTCATGATTTTGGGTAATTGACATGACTTTTGGACATTTTTATATTGGCAGTACTTGTAAACTCACTTCCACCTTCAATGGCTACTGAAAGAATAATCTCTCTCAGCTGAAAGTTAGATGCCAGATGATGATCATTTTTGTTAAAAAAAAGGAAAAAAGTTAAAGACCTCCCTCACATTAAAAATTCCCAAAAAGCAATGCCAAAATTCACGACACTCCCAATAATATTGTAAAAGTTGATTCTGACAGTGCAATGCTTCTGCAAGGTGTATGATTTTTTAAATTTCAAAACTCAGAAAAATCTATGTTCTCCAAAAAATTGAAAGCTAGTTAATAACATAAGGGCTACTTCCAGGCAAAATGTCAACTTTCTATCACCAGCTGAGCTATTAAAAAGAAAGGTTACATCACTTTTTTATAATGGCAAACAATTCTTAGCCTGTCTTCTTGTATTAAAAAAATATCTGGAACAATTTTGTTTAATTTTTTTCCAAAATTAGGAACAATCACTCTTGGACAAAGTCCAAACCTAAACACTCCTAACCCCAAATGTTGGTAGCCATTCATAACTTTAAGAAACTAATACTAAAGGGTCAGAAAGGAAATCTCTATGCAGCCTTAAAATATCTGCAGCCGCAATTGCTGTAATTATCTGCTGGACTTTGAACAGATTTGAAATTCTTGCCCCTAGCCCCTTATTCTTGCCCCTTAATACATAAGGTTATTCAGCATTCAGCCAAATAAAAATGCTCCGGAACCAAAACCACAAATTTGAAGGGTTCAAAAATCCAGATTTAAATTATGCATCTCAGGTCTGGTTTTGCTCTACATGTTTGGGAGTGACCAAAAAGGAAAATATTTGAAATGGAGCTTATTAACTATACACATTTAATTGTAACATTACTGCCTCATACCTGCTTATTACATTTTCTTTTTCATTTCCTCTTTATGGACAGGTACTCATTCATTTCAGCTGTTTTCAAGATAATCAATACGAAGACCCCAAACTATATAAAATCAGGTCTATAAAATCATTACTGGTATGGAAAAAGTGAATAAGGAAAAGTTATTTACTTATTCCCACAATATAAGAATTAGGAGTCACAAAATGAAATTAATAGGCAGCAGGTTTAAAACAAACAAAAGGAAGTTTTTCTTCACTCAGGGCACAGTCGGAACTCCTTGCCATAGGATGTGGTGAAGGCTAGAACTTTAACAGGGTTCAAAAAAGTGCTAGATAGAGTCATGGAGGTTAGGTCCATCAATGGCTATTAGCTAGGATGGGTAGGAATGGTGTACCTAGCCTATGTTTCTCTGGAGGTGGCTGACAGGGGAGGGAGCATGTGAGGATTACCAGTTGTGATCCCTCCCTCTGGAGTATCAGGTATTAGCCACTGTCAGCAGACAAGATACTGGGCCAGATGGATCTTTGGTCTGATCCAGTATGGCCGTTCTTATGTTCTAACTAACTGTAACAGATGCCATATGAACTTTGTAATTAGTGTAAAACAGACGCAGAACAATCACCAATCCCTTTATCCTATTTTCATGTGCTCATAGACAATATGCTTTTGGCTATTTTACAATGACCTCATCTGCAGTATGTAAAGCACCAAAACTAGTGTAGCAATGAAACATTTTAAAATAATGGTCCAGTTAATGCTGAAATCCCATAAAGTATTTCATCCAAACTGATCCCAAAAGAGTACCTGAGGATTAATATTATTACAACAAATGCCAAAGGAATAAATAATGATTGGTCATTATTTTAACACATCGCTCTTATTCTTACGGGTTTATTTTTATATTTTTTGCTCCGTTAGGATATGTCTGCACAGCAGCATTATTTTGGAATAATGGATGTTATTTTGGAATAATGTATTACATGTCTATACAGCAAGCCCATTATTTCAAAATAAATTCAAAATAGTGGGTTTTTTACTCTGACTTCTGTAAAGCTCATTGCATGAGAAAGAAGTAAGGGAAGTTGGAGGATGAGTGCTCTATTTTGAAATAAGTGCTGTGTAGGCATGCCCAATTTTGAAATAAGCTATTTTGACTTAAGCTATGCAGGTAGCACATCTCAAGTTGCATAGCTTATTTCCAGTTTAGCCTTGCTGGGTAAATGTTCCCTTAGTGTACAGTTTCTGTTTGGCTTCTTTGAAACCTGACTTCAAATGACTCCAAAACTCATGTTTTCTTTTGTGCGGTGTGGTGCGCCAGAGCAAATAAACTAATTGCAATGTACCACATAAGAATCTTGGATGATTCCAGACCTATTAAATTAAGGTCTGATCTAGAAGTCTCACTCAAGCATTGACTTCAATGACAAGGTTTGGGGTGTTTCATCTCCTCTTACACTTGCTTCTTTATGTGTCTTGTGTTAACATCTATTTAAAAGGTTCCACACATATACACACCCTGACACGCACACACACACACACGTATATATATAAAAAAGAGGGAATAGCTATAGCTTTGAATCTGAAAGCTTACTACAATCAAGTGCTATGTCTACAGGCAAAAGGCATGCATGATCCTGAAACCCTAGTTTGCTTTTTGAGAAATGCTGTGGTGGGTTTGCTTAAAGACTATATACCATGGCACTTCTGAGTATCTATTCTAGAAGAAGGCTGCATGTTAAATTTATCATTTTAGCTAGTTTAAGGTTAGACTGTGATTAGCCCTTCATTGAGTGTTCTGGATAGGATTGCCGTGGCATTCTCAGCCATGGTCGGCCCTAAGTTTTTTACTGCTCAAGGCAGAAATCTCCCATCCTGCAGATTCCAAGAAAAATAAAAACCTGAGCAGCCAAGCAATATGTTGCCACCCACAAGTCCTGATGTGGTACCCCTGGAATTTGGCACACAGGATAACTGCCCTGTGTCCCTACCTCTACCTCTGGTCACAGTACACTACGCCAGCCTACAGAGTAGGTGCGTGCATCAATATGAGCCAGCAGCAGCAACCTTTTGGAAGTATAATCCTCTACTCACCAGGCCCTCCAAGGAGAGAATTATTCTTATTTTTTATATGTAACACAGTAAACAACAAAACTCTGGGAGGTGTTGGTATAACCCACACACCTGACAAGGTGTGGTACATTGTCCCCTGTAGTGGCACTTAGGCCACTTACGGAGAGAAGGAATGAGAGACAGCTGCCTTTTAGCTCAAGCTGTAGAGCAGGGGTGGGGAAACTTTTTGGTTTGGGGGCTCTTGACCCACAGAAAAAATCGGTTGGGGGCTGCACAGAAGTGAAAAGCCCCCTCTCCCCCATAAAAACCCTCATTGATGTGGCCCCTGACTGAGAAGCAGAAAAACACTCCCCACATTCCTGTCCCACACCAGAGCCAGGGGGGCCTAGGCTAGTAGATTTTATTGGGCAGCGGGGGTGGGGTGAGAGGGACGGACTGGGAGGGAGAGAGGCTGGAGCACCAGCACGGGCTCCCCATGCTGGGGGGTAGGGGAAAACTGAGCCTCAGGGGCCAGATCCAGGAAAGCCAGGAGACACATGTGGCCTCCAGGCCTAACGTTCCCCACCCCTGCTGTTGAGGCTCATGTTCTGAGGGCCCAGGTTCAGTTTTGCCTGTCGGTGTTACAAAAAGACTTGTCCTAAAAATATACAATCCAAAAAACAGAAATTGGAAAACTAAAGCACAATCTTGTCTGATATTACCCATTTTCCCCAAACAAAATGAAATCTATATTACCTACTCCATAATCTTTCCATGTCTTGGAGCAGTATGGTAGGCTGGAATGCAAGGAATGTTAAAACTCCTCAGCACAAGCAGACAGACCCCGAGCCTTGGTCTAAGCTAGACCAGGCAAGTAGGCTTAAGATACACCATCCAGCTACACAAAATGTGTAGCTGGATTTAGGTAACATAAAGCTAAACAGCTGCAGTGTCTACACTGTGGAAGGCCAACAGAAGCATCCTCTACTCCACACAGAACGAGGGGTACACAACGTCAGCGAGGGCTGCCCTTGGCGTTAGATTTGGCGGTTTACACTAGAGCTGGTAAATCAAATGCTAGAAGTTCGACCTCTGGAGGGTCAATCTTCTCCATAATATAGACAAGCCCTAAGATAGGTATAAATCAACACAGCTACTTTGATTAGATCTGGCCAAAATATTTTATCTGCTTTCAGTCCAACAGTGCAGATGTCTATTGAGACTACCTAAGTCCTGCAGGAACCTAATTTACATTGCTCATTTATCCTTTTATCCAGGTATAAAACTTCTAGGAAATTCCTAGACCACAAAGTTTGTTAACCTATAGCCAAAGCTGCTACAATAAATGATACACGTTTTAGAGAAAAATGGCAAGAATATTAGTTGAAAAATCAGATAATTAAGGATTATGGAAATATTGCAAGGTGAGGTAATGTTAGTAAGAATTTGAATACTATCATAGCACATAGATTTCGTCATAATTATTATTATCAGACTTACCAACAGTTATGCAGACATGATTGTAGGAGGGGGCACAATGTAATTGATATTTCATTGAAACAACTGTTTCAGGTCTTCCTTCTTTAATCTATCTTCCTATAGCTCATAAACTGAAGCAATAAATTCCTTGTATGTTGGTAAAGAAGGTTATGTTAACAATACTGGAAGTTCTAACATCAAATTTGCTCTTATGTAGATTTTTTGTTGTAGAGTGTATGAACTGTAAGAATATTATAATCTTTATTTCCATGATCTGAAATTAAATTTGACACATTAAGATGAAGAGACAAAAATAGTGGCTTATTAATATAATATTCCTGGTATTTTTCTGTTATTTGGGACTCACTGTAATAAGATGAACTTCTCGTGAATGGTGTTTGTCTAGGAATATACATGATCTAAAAATAAACAATCTATTCAAAGATTAGCAAGTTTCTCTCCCTCTTTATTTTTCAAGTCTGTAATTTTTGCAGTCAGCACAGCTCTTCAAAGCTCTCCAATTACTGTAGAATCTCAGCTCTTTTAGAGGCGAGCTAGTGAAGCTAGTGTAAGTTTATGATGCATTATAACCACTGTTATACATTTTCTGATTCAAGCTGAACATTTTTAAAATAAATAAACAATTTACCAATGATGCTGGCACTTTCATATGATTTTAGGATTTCCTTCAGGCAACTTCATCACATGCGAGAGGCTAATATGGCAAAAGATTCAGCCCTGTATGTTCCTATTACAACAATGAGAAACTTCTTAACTTTTAGCTGAAGCCTAATGGTATGTCTAGACAGAATCCCTCTGTTGGCAAAGGAATGCAGATTAGGCAGGTCAACACTGCAAATGAGGCAGGGATTTAAATATCCAGTGCCTAATTTTCATAAACATGGCTGCCGCGTTTTGCTGACTCAGCACTTTGTCGGCAAAAAGCGGCAGTCTGGGGGGAATCTGTCAAGAAAGAAAGACTTTATCGACAGATTCCCTTATGCCTCCTGCAAGGAGGTTTTGGGATCTGTTGAAAAAGGCTTTATTTCTTGACAGATCCCCCCTAGGGTGTGTCTAGACTACATGCCTCCTTCGACGGAGGCATGTAGATTAGCCAGATCGGAAGAGGGAAATGAAGCCGCGATTAAAATAATCGCGGCTTCATTTAAATTTAAATGGCTGCCCCGATCTGCCGATCAGCTGTTTGTCGGCAGATCGGGGCAGTCTGGACGCGATGCGCCGACAAAGAAGCCTTTCTTCATCGGCACAGGTAAACCTGGTTTCACGAGGCTTACCTGTGCCGATGAAGAAAGGCTTCTTTGTCGGCGCATCGCGTCCAGACTGCCCCGATCTGCCGACAAACAGCTGATCGGCAGATCGGGGCAGCCATTTAAATTTAAATGAAGCCGCGATTATTTTAATCGCGGCTTCATTTCCCTCTTCCGATCTGGCTAATCTACATGCCTCCATCGAAGGAGGCATGTAGTCTAGACACACCCCTAGACTGCCGCTTTTTGCCGACAAAGTGCTGAGTCAGCAAATCGCAGTGGCCATTTCTATGCAAATTAGGCACAGGATATTTAAATCCCTGCCTCATTTGCAATGTCGACCTGCCTAATCTGCATCCCTCTGTCACAGAGGGATGCAGTCTAGACATACCCTAAGAGCAATAGCAAAGCAACAGAAGACTTTACAACTGAAATATCTTTGTTAAAAACATTCTTTGGGACATATTCTCAAAAGAACTGTGTCTAGTTTATGCACCCACACTTTAAACATACATAATTACTTCTACAGAAGAAGGACTGAATAATTTTGCTTATGAAGATAAATACCCATTTGGCATTAGCAGGGCTTGCCAAGTGGCAGTGAGTCCCACTTGCTAACTGTGCGGTTCAGCACGCTGCACATGTGTAGACCGCGCTGCGCGGCTGTGCTGGCTTGTAATCTACTCACCACGGGTGAATAGATTACACTAATTGTCGAGCCCTGAGCATTAGTACTAGAATAAAGGAGTACAGCCAAGATATGTATTTTTAAAGAAGCATTCTATAGGCTTAATTTTTTTTTTCCTATATAAAAATCTATATGCAGATTTTGAGAATATGCACAGGATTTTGCTCTACATCCGACAGAAGCAAGCAAGGTAAGTCCAAGAAAACAAATTAAGAGAAAAAAAGCCTCAAAAAAGATCATAAGGCAGTTTAAAACAGTTTACTAGCACCAGAGATATCCTTAAATCTACCAACACAACTGTTTATGAGGTCTATATCACTACACACTCAACTATCCCCAGTGGGATGAATAACTGGTGCTTGCACATTAGTAGATAATAATCCATTTTCAGCAATGAAGTATTTGCCTATATACAGGTCCAAAGTCTGAAGTGAAGAGCCCAAATTAGGGGTGCGTCTAAACTACACCCCTCTGCCGACACAGGGATGTAGATTAAGCACTTCAAAAAATTAGGAGCAATGTTAGTTCGAACCAAGGGGTTTGGTTTGAACTAATGCATCCCGGAGCGCACTTTCACTTTCAAAACAGCTGTTGAGCGGAGTAATGCGCCAGCGAGATCACGTGAATGAAGTGTGGGATATTTAATTCCCTGCTTCATTAGCAATTTTGGTCGCCTACATTTGCATCCCTAGTTCAAACTAGGGAGCAAGTGTAGATGTAACCTTCCAGTTCTAGCCTTCACCGTATCCTCTGGCAAGGAGTTTCACAGGTTAACTGTATTCTGAGAGAAGAAAAACATCCTTTTGTTTGTTTTAAACCTGCTCTCTATTAATTTCATTTTGTGACCCCTAGTTCTTATATTGTGGGAATAAGTAAATAACTTTTCCTTATTCACTTTTTCACCAGTCATGATTTTATAGACCTCTATCATATGCCCCCTTAATCTCCTCTTTTCTAAGATAAAAAGTCCAAGTCTTTTTAATCTCTCTTCACATGGAACCCATTTGTTGCCCTTTTCTGAACCTTTTCCAATGCCAATATATCTTTTTTGAGATGAGGCGACCACATCTGTACATAGAATTCAAGATGTGGGCGTACCATGTAGAGGCAATAAGATATTTTCTTTTTTTAATGAGTCTTAACATTCTATTTGCTTTTTTGACTGCTGCGGCACACTGACTGGATGTTTTCAGAGAACTATTCACAATGACCCCAAGATCTCTGTCTTGAGTAGTTGTAGCCAAATTAGTCCTCATCATATTGTATAAATAGTTGGGATTATTTTTTCCAATGTGCACTACTTTATGTTTATCAACATTACATTTCATTTGCCATTTTGTTGCCCAATCAGTTAGCTTGGTGAGATCTTTTTGAAGCTCTTCAAATTCTGCTTTGGTCTTAACTATCTTGAGCAGTTTGGTATCATCTGTAAATCTTGCCACCTCACTGTTTACCCCTTTCTCTAGATCATTAATAAATAAATTGAATAAGATTGGTCCCAGGACAGACCCTTGGGGAACCTCCGGAGGGAGGGACATCTGGTATTGGCCACTGTCAGCAGATAGGATACTGGGCTGGATAGACTGTTGATCTGACCCAATATGTCAATTCTTATGTTCTTATGTTTGCACTGCCTTTGTTCTACTACTGTTCTGTTCAAGCTGTCCTCCCTATGCTGTGTTAAAACAATTCTCAGACGTCTATAACTATTACCTGCAACTTCAGGCTGTTTTTTGTATATGACTTTCATTCTTTTCCGATCTTTCCTTTGGATGATTCTGTTTATCTGCCTAAATTTTCACCAAAGAACACAAACAAATATTGCAGATATAATTCAGATATCTCTTTAAGAAAAAAATGAATAGACCATTGTGCTCCATATCTGTTTCGGGTTTCCCTATTTTGACCACCTTCATTTTAATTTTTCATGAAGATGCTGGTCTGATCTTAATTCAAGTACTATTGCTTCATAAGTAAAAGAGACGTAGACCTGGGTAGCATCTGTGCATTTCCAGTATTTGTACATTATATCTCCCAATTTCCATAAAATATCATCATTTATATGTGAAAAAGGATCTGTAGCCGGGTTCTGTGTGTCAGACCTGTCTCTCATGGTACTGTATAAGCATAGTATCAGAAGTAAACTAAAAAATAATAATTCACCAATTCCCAAAAGGAACTGATCAAAATCAAAATAAGAAAAAGAATAAACAGAAAAAAAACAAGGAAAGCCAAATCATTCAAACGCATGCCCTTTCACAGTCCTGCCTCCCTAAGCTTTCATCTCCTGCATAAGGTTAATTGAAATAATGTAGAATAGAGAAGAGCTTTCAGTGCCTCAGTCACTGCAAGAGAAAGTTAAAATAAACGTATAGGCTGCATCTAGACTGGCATGATTTTGTGCAAAAGCGGCTGCTTTTGTGCAAAATCTTGCCGCCTGTCTACACTGGCCGCGAGTATTTGCACAAGAACACTGACTTTGTAATGTACAAAATCAGTGGTTCTTGCACAAATACTCTGACACTCCTGCTCAGGGATAAGCCCTCTTGTGCAAGTATTCTTGAGCAAGAGGGCCAGTGTAGACAGCAACGTTAATTTCTTGCGCAAGAAAGCCTGATGGCTAAAATGGCCATTGGAGCTTTCTTGTGCAAGAGAGCGTCTTCACTGGCATGGATACTTTTGCGCAAAAGCAAATCTTTTGCGCAAAGGCACATGCCAATTTAGACGCTCTCTTGCGCAAATACTTTTAATGGAAAAACTTTTCCGTTAAAAGTAATTTCGCAAAATCATGCCAGTCTAGACGCAGCCATAGGTTTTAATGCCAGATTGCTAAAAGTACTGTGTGGGGTTCCCCTCCCTCCCAAATAATGCTCCAGAACTAATCATTGAGAAGGACTCTGCTTATTTTCAATTATCCATTTTCAATTTAGATAAAATGGCTATTTCAAAGTATTTGTGTCTTTGTGTCATATATTTCATTTTATATTAATAATGAATCTAAATTCAGCAACAACTGCCTTGACTAAATCAAATGAGTCCTCCTTCCAGTCAAATATAGATGTTCTTACTGATTGAAGGTACATGTCCCTCTCATACCAGAAACTAAGCCACGCAGCTTTACTTCTAAAGGTTTTCCAGACAGCTTTGCTGTTTTCAGAAGTCTGCCTTCATGCAGGACTTATCTTAAGTGTGGTTAGAAGAGATCTCTTTTGAAGTTACTTGATCCCTTGTAAAAGATAAAGAAAAATGAAGATCTGAAAAATACAATTATGTATAAAAATATAAATGTCTCCAACTTTTCAGTTATGTATTAAAACCAAATCTTAATTATACTCAAGATAGATTGTCATACTTTGGACAAATTAATTTCACTTTATAGTAAGAAGATCTAAGCAAAATGTATGTCACTATCTAGATGGAATCTTTTTTCCCCTTTTTAGGTGATTTTAATTTTTGAAAATGACTTGCAGCCTTGGATACTGAAATCCCCTATTTATCAACAGGAAAGGTACGGTATGAACAGCAGCTGAACAAGCTTTTTGACTGTTTCCCCTAAATGTTTCTGTTTTGTCCCCAAAGGATATCCTTTAGGAATGAGAAAGCATAAGTTCAGGCTAACTGATCATTTGATGCCCTTAGTTGTTCCCGCTCAACAGGATTGCCAGGTGTGATTTCAATACTTGTCTACTGAGGATCATATTAAGACAACTAATTAATTTAATCGAATGATATCAAAGAGCTCACAAATATCAACCAATGGTAACTGATAACAAGATGTGTTTGGACTTGCAATTAAAATGTTAAGGTTTGTTATTTGCCTTATAATTCTATGATCCTCATGTACAGTAGGAATGTAAAAAACCAGGATGTCAGCTCCATTTCCCCTTTGTTAACATTTCAAACAAGCAGCTTCATGTGTTCTCCTATGCTGCTCCTCAAGCTTGGGAGAAGTCTCCATAAACACCCTCAAAGCTTCTCTTTCAAACCCTCTTAAAACTCTACTCTTTTGTGAGGGTCTATAAGAAAAATTGAGAAGACATAGACTGATGGAATAACTGCCACCAGGTGGATTTGGACATGGTACCTCTGCAGCTTAGTGTAAGAGCCTCTACAGCTTGAGCTATAAAGCCAGCTGGCTCTCAGTTTAGGCTGTAGAGCTCCCTTGTTCTTATCTCTGTTTGTAAGCAGTCCAGGGCTGTGTCCAGACTCAGGGTTTTTTTCGAAAAAACTTCACCTGCGTCTAGACTGCAGCCGCGTTCTTTCAAAATTAAATCGAAAGAACGCGGCTTTTCTTTCGACGGCGGTAAACCTCATTGCACGAGGAAGAACGCCTTTTTCGACAGAGATCCATCGAAAATAAGTGAGTGTGGACGTGGGGAGGCCATTTTTTCGAAACTAATGGCCTCCAGGAAGAAGCCCTGGTGGACAATCTGGGGCATGGCTTGCATGTCTCTGGTTCCTGTCGGCAGCCATTTCTTAAAGGGACAGGCACCCTCACAGCCACTTGTGGCAGCAAAGCAGCCAGAGCACACGGCTGGTGAAGTGCAGCATGTCCCAGCCCCAAGACCCTCCTGGCCCTTCTAGACATTTATTAAAGGGAGAAATAGATAATCAAAACTAATGTCTATATATTGTAACATTACTTTTAATCAAGAAGACTGCATATGCTTTTTTTGTTTCTGTTTTTCTAAAAACTTAAAAGAAAAAAAATTCAAACTGGCACACAGGTTTTTTCCACCTAATTTCTACTAATTATGTGGATATCCAATACAGTTTTGTGAATTCAAAGTGCACGCAATAATTGCTTTCAGTGTTAACAAGAGTTCTCTATTCTTACCACTGACAAGGGAAAAAATATATATCTGATTTTGCCATTCTGCAGCTCTTATTGGTGGGAAACAGCAAACCAGAGCCAATGAGAGCCACAAGGCTCTGTGGATAGGAACCCTTTAGGTAAACAAAGTGGTACAGGCCCGCTAGTGGCTTTTCCAAAGCAGGCCAGCGGTCCACTTTGAAGATCACTGCCCTAAAATGAATAGCACTTTACTCTCTAATTAAAAACATTGATTCTGAGAAATAAAACATATCTCTATACTGTGACATACCTAGCTTTTCTTTTTAAATTTAAAAAACTATGTCACCATTCAGAAATGTTACATGTGATAAAGTAACTTTTAAATGTGAAACATAATAATGGGGGAGAGTTGTTTCAGCTTTTGTTTTTTGTTCCTAAAAAATAAGACTTTTTTCTCCAGTCTTTTTTATTATCATTTTGGTAAGTTTTTATCTCATACAAGAACATTTCCTCCTGGAACTAATGCTAATGAAGCTTCAGAGTGTCTACTATGGTCTACAATAGCATCCCAATTGCTTAGTATCAAATGTTTACTTTTCAGTTTTCACAAAACATCCCTTCACAGTAAAACCTTAACCCATTAGTTAAATTTGCATGTTGGCTACATTTCCCCATATATAAAGTAAGAACACAGTAGTCTCCATTTAAAAAGTTAACATGTGAGTTACGCCTTGATGGTGTCTGAGATTCTGCAATATTTTTCCATACATAAAATAGATGATAATTGTGGTCTTTCAAGGCAAGGTCATCCCTTCCTGAGAGAAAATGCACAGATGTAGGTTAAAGAATTCTCCTCATGGAAATGAGATCCTCTGTCCTATCCTAAACCCTACAGTTCTCTTGGGACCAACATGGATGGAATCCAGATCCTCCCATGCAGAGGCCCTATGTCTCTGTGATGGATCTGGGTTTCCAATAGTTCCCCCTGAGCAGCATGGTTACCTAAAATGGAATCATACAGACAGCTGACACCTAATCCTGGGACTCCCTTTCAATGTGAAGATGTGCATGTACTTATTTACTATGTTTTATCTCAGACTTCCAGGAAGAAATCACAGCCAGTGTGGCCAGAAGCTGTTCAGCACCATCTGCGATTTGGGATGTGTGTCATGATCATGAGGGTTAGCCAGCATCCTAGGGACTATGGGGTTAAATATGTCCCTTACCTAAACCAGGTGGCAGGCAGCCAATAGAAATGTAGGTACGAATTTCAAACTGGGACAAAGGAATTTTGGGGTTTTTTCCTCCTTTGTCCTGGGCAGTTTTCTCTCCAGCTATTGAAGGGGACAGGATGTCTCCCTCTAAGAAAATACTCTTCACAGTCTGTAAGTAGGATAAAGTTTAGATAAATCCATTAGGTTTTATTGTTTTATGGTTTTGGAAATGGGATCTGATGTCTGTGCATTTAAAAATGGGGTTTGTTCTCCTTTGTAACTAAGTTCCTGGCCCATGATAAATTTCTCCTCCATGAGTATATTATTTTGTTACTTTTCCATCTAGTCATTATGCTCGCAACAGGAATATTGTGGTGATAATAAAAGTTCTTTCTCTTTCCTTTTTATTAACTTGGTATTGGTTAATGGTTGTGTCCTGATTTGTACTTTAGGGGCGAGATTTCCCAAGTGATATTTCCCCTGATTTTTCTTTCAATATTTGGGTGGTGGCAGCAGAGAGTTTATTCCCAAAATCTAGGTTGTTAAGATTTTGGGGGGAAGTTTTATACCAAAGCCTGGTAGATAAGGTTTTGAGATATTTTTGCTAGCCCACACTTCTGCATTTATTGTGCCAGAGTGGGGAAGGAGCCATGACAGGAGGCAAGGCAGGAAAAGGTACAGAAAATTGATGTAGCCTTAGGCTGACATGATCTTTATATCCTAATCTCCACAGGGTTTCAGGGAGGGAGAAATATACATTGTACCTTTCCCTGATCCAAAAATCTGCAGAGCACTCTCCAGAGAGCCGGGGGAAGAGGATAACACTGCCATGGAAGTGTCTGATCCTTCCCATCTCCTTCTTTTCAGAGGAAGAAGAGAGCTCCATGCAGATGTAGGGATTATGATTAGTCTCTCAGGGTATGTCTACACTACCACCCTAGTTCGAACTAGGGTGGTAATGTAGGCAACCAGAGTTGCAAATGAAGCCCGTGATTTGAATTTCCCGGGCTTCATTTGCATAAAGCTGGACGCCGCCATTTTTAAATGTCCGTTACTACCGTTACTCCGTTACCGTTACTCCATTACTCTGTTACCGTTACTACCGTTACTCCATTACCGTTACTCGGAACTACCGTTTCACGAGGAGTAACGGTAGTTCGGACTAGGAAGCCTAGTCCGAACTACTTAGTCCGTGCCGCGTGTAGCCGCGCAGCACGGAGTCCGCACTAGCAGACATTTAAAAATGGCGGCGCCCGGCTTTATGCAAATGAAGCCCGGGAAATTCAAATCCTGGGCTTCATTTGCAACTCCGGTTGCCTACATTACCACCCTAGTTCAAACTAGAGTGGTAGTGTAGACATACCCTCATATACCATAGGCACAAAACGTTGTCTGACTTGCACATGGTACAATCTCAATAGAGTAAATAGTATTGCCTGAAATGTAAATTGACATGAAATTTAGCACACAATATGGTACCAATAGTTAAATATTTATTTTTTATTAGTGACCACTGTATGTTACAGAAAGTAAAGTACCCCTTACACAAAGCACACAAATAATAATTTTAATTAAAAATATATAGTGATTATTTTGTGATCTACTGTCTTCTGAAAAAAATGGAGGTTTAAAACCATGCAAAATGAAATACTTTCATCAATACACTCAATGCCAAATATTAAGTAAAAACAGCAAGTAGAAAATTATCTCTTTTTGGAATAAATATCTCCTAAAGTGTTGTTCTCCTCCCTTCTCCAATCCATTAGAACTTTAAAAACACTATTGAGTAAGAACTCACTCTATTTAAAAGTATAGTTTATGTGTTTATTTTCATACAGTGTCTCCATCACTTCCTGATGTTTGGCTGGTGGAATTCAGAACCTGAAGTACAGTTTGGGTCATTAAGCTTGAATATGATTACATTCAAGAATGGTAGGAGAGTGGCAATGTGATTAGATTCACACATGTATATGTTACGAGTCAGATCTTTACTGTTTGCTCCAGTTTCCAGGTATCATTTTCTAGTTCCTTTCCATGGAGGCTAGGAAACATGGTTGTGGGTCCAGCAATAATTGGATCAACTTCTCCCACTCTTCTCTGGGTCAGCTGCAAGCCTTGACTGGGTTTTTAACTCCTCTCATGCACCAGCGGGAGTATTTCTCAGCATAAAATTCCGAAATACAGTATGTATATTGTGACGGGGTGGCCCCGCCCTGCACTCAAGCCCAGGGGAACCACCTGGGGCTGGAGGCGGAGAAGGCCCCACCCACACAGCCCTACTGGGCATGCTCCAAAGGGAGCACAGGTACAAAAGGCTGCTGGCCTGCTCAGAAGGAGCAGACTGCGACCCGAGCTGGAGCTAGCAACCACTGGCCAGAGAGGGAGTCACCAAGGGAGCTGAGCGTGCTGCTGCTGGGCCTCAGCCGGGCTCGGCCCCAACGCCGGAGCCACCGACCAACCCCCCGTGACCCGAGCACCGGACTGGACTCTGCCAACTCTGAGGCGGCCACGGGAAGTACCACTACAGCCAGTCGACCGACGCCAACAGGTGGGACCGCAGCAGGCCGAGAGCCGGGGGTAGGAAGCGACCCAGGGCAGGGAGCTGTAGAAGCCCCAGAGGGCTTGGGGCGTTGCGGGGAGGAGCCCCTGCCGAGCCAGTGGTGGGAACTGCCCGCCACTACTAGGGCCCTGGGTCAGGGCCCAGTGGAGAAGGAAGGCCCGGGCCCCCCTACCCCCGCTGCCTGAGACCCTGGCAAGTGGGGACCAGGGTAACAGGCACTGAACTGTGGACTAGGCCGGGAGGCCGTATTTCCCCCAAAAGGGGGCATCACGCTGTGGGGCCGAGGCCCCAGTTGGTTGGATGATGCCTCGGAGGTGGGTGGCAACCCCCGTCAAGGGGGGGACACCCCAACATATATAAACTAAGCATCTCAGAGAATAAATGTTGAACAAGTTCTGTGTTATATTAGGTTTTCTTTTCTTATATACATATGCTCCTCTCCCCCGGTGCTAATGACAGCCATCATTCTAGCGATCTGCACAGCTGCCACAGATATAACTCCACAGAATCTCCAGAGAAATGGAGTTATAATTGGTACATATGCCATTTTCTCTCTAGTGGACAAACACATTACCTCTGCAACAGACTCAACTTTATTCTGAAAATCTCACTCATGTGAATAAGGGAAAAAGGGACTGTCTGTCTACTACACCAGTAGCAAACTGCAAAAATTTGCATGCAAAACATATGTACATAACTCCCTGTAACATCTGTTGAGAAAGGTACAGTTCATTGGGATTTCAGAAAGCATTCAGATCAAGTAGGAAAAAAAATACCGTATTTCCTGTACTGACTAGATATAATTATTTAGTGCCAGATTTCTACAACTCACATTGAGTGGTTCCAGACTTAGCTAGCCATTTCTTTCATTTCAATAGGACGACTTGAACTAAAGCATGGATCATCATGAGCAAAGGTGGCATAATCAGGCACTTAGGAAACATTATTGAAGCTAATGGGAATTTTTACATTGATTTGAAAAGGATGAGAATGAAGCCTTCCTTTTCCCATGTGCATATTCATTTATTTCTAATATATATTCCTGCTAAAATCTAAAAATAAATATATACATAATCAAACAAAAGTAAGCAAGACAAATATATCAGAGCTTACTATTACTGCAGAGTAAATTTGACCGAACACCACACTACCTCTATAAAATGCATGTTTAATCTTTAATTGAATAGTGAAGGGGAGGAGGTGAACTAGTTTCCAGGCATGCACATTTTTCATTCTCTAGCCAAGGGGCAGATAAAGAAAATATGTTTTGTACATACTGTAGAAATAGTATAATTCTGAAGAAAATGAAAAGTAAATTTATATGTATAGTATTCTATAAATTCCTTCATCAGAGAACACCAGCATTCTGTTTCAGTTCCCATGGACCATAGTTGCTTGTAGGCAATTTTGTTGCTGAATATTTTTATTATTAATAAGGCTTTTGGCATCTTTATGTTTAACAAACATAACTCTTCTATAATGATTTCTATATAAATAGTTCAGTGGAAAAATATGATTTTTAAAAATCCAAAATGACTCTTCTCTTTGCAAACCAATACATTTATGTACATGTTCTTCATTATTTCCAATTTCTAATTCTTTAACATGTGACTTGTTGAATATAATAGTCATCACAAAAATGTAATAAAAGTGTTAAATTTCCTCTTGTAACTATTAGGATTAATATGCTATATTCTAATGTATTGGACATACCTAGATTAATAAAGGATTCAGTACACAATTATATGATTTAGTGCCTAAAATAACTTTGAAACTTGTTTACATACTGAACTGTTAAATATTGTACATACAGTTATCACAACATAATATACACAATATAATTCATCTTGTTGTCCTTGTTTATAGAAAATGTATGAAATCACAAAATAGATCTAAAAACACAAAAAAAAACTGTACATTCTAAGACCATTTCTGACAGTTTCTTACTATATCATAATTACATGTATTCTTAAGTAAACAAAATAAACTGTTAACCAGTTCTTTTTTTTTTACAAGTTTTATATTTTTTTACAAGTTTTATAACTTTTCATTTTAAATTATCTCCTTATTCAACATTGATCTGTTGTTGCTAGGACAAATCAGTAGAAAGAAACAGAATGATACAGGTAGTTCTATTTTAAATCTGGTTTAAAGATGTTCTAATCTAACAGAACTGGTCTGGTCTCCTGTTTGTGAATGAAAGGAATATCTGAAAGGAAGGCTGATTTTGTAGTTGGACTGGGTATCAGCAGAGCTGGGGTCAATTCTCAGCTGGGTTACAGACTTCTTGAATGACATTGGCAAAATCACTAACTCGGTCTGTGCCTCTGATTCCTGTATGTAAAATGGGACACTGCCCTTCAGAGATGTTCATGAATGTAGCCTGACAACACCTAAGGCAGTCAAATAGCATGGTGTGGAAGGTCATAAAGACGTGTTACATGCTTGTCAATTTTTGAAAAAAGAAATTGAGAAACTTATAGTTTCCAAAAGGGTCCAAGGAGAGGGTGTCCCCCTCCCCCCGATGCACTCAAGGGTCTAGGGAGAGGGTGTTTCCCCCTTATAGTCACACAAGAACCACTAAGTCATATATTAAAACACAACAGACTAACAGCACAGTAGTAAGTTTTTAAATGTTGTTCTTAATGGTTTGTTGAGTATTGCTGCAGTCAGCAGAGAACTGACGTGTCATATGATACCTTTTGTTACAAGAAGTTAAAAGCATATTAAATACTCTTCTTAATACTTATACTTTTTCAGGTAACAATTGTGGAAATTACCACATTAATAGAATGTGATTATGAATCAGAAGAAGGGAAGGTGCTTTCTAAAAAAGATATAGAAATACTTCTAGGCACTTAGGATCCTAACTCTCAAAACCATAAGGACTTTCACTAATAAATCACACAGCTATTTCAAAGATTTTTACCCATGGATTGCAGTGAGTAATAAATAAAATTTGAATAGATTTGTCATCTCTGGTATAAAATCTTTTGAAAAGAAAGAACAAAATTAATTAGATGCCATGTATTCATATACTGATATATTAGCTGATTTCAATCAAACCAAGGGAAAAATTAAAAAGATCAACTAAAGACAAATCGTCATGAATAAGAAGAGTCATAAATTGATGTTCTATTTCTTAACTATTCCTGAAATTTTATGTACAGTGTTCAGAAGTCATTAGCAGCAGCATAGTAACAAGAACAGTACAGGAGATAGAAAATGGTACACTGTATTACAGCAATGGGGAACCTCAGGCCCGAGTGCTGGATGTAGACCGTGGGTTGTCTGGATCCAGTCTCTGAAACTCAGGGACCCTCCAGCACTGGGGAGCCCTCACTGGCACTCCACCCCGGGACCAAGGCACAAAAACTCTACTATGCTGGGCTTCTGGTGTCTAAGGCGAATGTGGGGACTTTCTCCTCAGTTGGGAGCCATGTCAGTTAGGGTTTTTTGGCTTCTCCCTTGAGTCATTGTCTAGACACTCAGATTCAAAACATTAGTTTTAAAGCAATAGTGTTTGCAGCATACTTTTTTCAGACCTCTCTAGTTATTAGACAGTGATACCACAAGCTACTCTTTTCCCACTTTACCAAAATATAATTGATAACTGTTAGATCAATTACTACATGCAGCGTTCCTCTGATGTGGATTCTAAGTTAGAAGAGTAGACACATTCCCAGAAAAACGTAGTCTAGACATAATCCCAGTGGGATGATGAACTTCACCCACATTATATACACTATGCTGACCATGAGACAGTTTAAAGACAACTTGATCAAATAATGAAAGATTTTGTAAATAATTACTTTGACTTTAAAACTGTAAGTTGGTCTTGAATATTATTCACAAAATTGTTCCACCAGCTTTTGTTCTAAGTATTAATTTGTGCACAATAATCTGTCCCTAGAGTAACTTGAATCCTTAACTCTCATGTAGAATAGTGATAGAAATGTAGCCGTGTTAGTCTGGTGTAGCTGAAACAAAATACATGACTATGTAGCACTTTAAAGACTAACAAGATGGTTTATTAGATGATGAGCTTTCGTGGGCCAGACCCACTTCCTCAGATCAAATAGTGGAAGAAAATAGTCACAACCATATATACCAAAGGATACAATTAAAAAAAATGAACACATATGAAAAGGACAAATCACATTTCAGAACAGAGGGGGGATGCGGGAGGGGGGGGGAAAGGAAGGTAAATGCCTGTGAGTTAATGATATTAGAGGTGGGGAAGGGGAGATGTCTGTGACTTAATGGTATTAGAGGTGATAATTGGGGAAGCTATCTTTGTAATGGGTAAGGTAGTTAGGGTCTTTGTTCAGCCCCCTGCGGAGAGTATCGAATTTTAGCATGAATGCCAGTTCAGAGGATTCCCTTTCAAGTGCAGATCTGAATGTCTTCTGAAGTAGGATGCATGTGATTAGGTCCAAAGAAAAAAGAGTTTCTTGCCATTTCAACCAGAAAGGATACTGTCTCAATGACCTAATGAGCTAGAGCAACAGGGTGCTGCCGGGGGCCAAGCAGGGGGGTGAGGGGACGCTGTGGGACCAACCCAGCAGCACCCCAGCTGCTCTGCTCTGCGCCTCTTCCCCAAGTCCACCACTGGTCAGTTTCAGCAGCGGACTTGGGGAAGCAGCGCAGAGCAGCTCCAATTGTCTGGCTGGCCGGAGCACTTCCGGGTTCCAGTTGGTGCCGGACTATCAGGAGTGCTGGACCACTGGATGCCGGACAATTGGAGTTTTACTGTAGTTGGATTAATCCAAAACTCTTCTGACCAATTCATTCATTTTAGAAAGGGCTTTACTAATACAGATAGTGCATGAAACAGCACAGTTTACACAATATGCAAAATTAGTAAATGATATAAGTGTCTCAATAAGCCAAAATACTCTTTACTTAATTTATGATCACAGTGGGGATTTCTAGATTTCAGTCTATGGATCTTGTCTTGAGGACTTAAAGGATACTAAACTGTGAAGAATATTTGTATCTAATGATGTAAAAAAATAGGCTTTATCAAAATAATCAGTATGTGTGAAATCACAGAGGGCCTGCTTTTCCCAATAGTTTTTTCGGAAGAGGCTTTTCCGAAATTTAGCCCGTCTACACTAGGCCAAATTTTGGAAAGCCCCCATCTTTTGGAAGAGCCCTTCTTCTTCATGAGAGGAGGAAGACAGGGCTTTCAAAAGAGCGAATCTGCTCTTCCGCAAAAAAAAGCAGAAGAGCAGACAGGTTCCCTGGACGGGGCAGAGTTTTTCTGAGATTCCTCTGGTATCCGGAAAAACCCCATAGTCTAGACATAGCCCCAGTGGGATGATGAGCTTCAACAAAATTATATTTTAGTCTAGTTTCTAAATTCTTCCGTGGATTGACTTTGCACAGATGTAGATTCAATGAGGCATATTGTTAAAGCGTGATGACGGTAACACAGAAATAGACGTTAGGCAAAAAGATTTTTAAAATATCAATGTGGCAAGTGGAGCAGATCCAAAAGTAATAAGAAAAACTGTTACTTTCCAGATGTTGCCAGAACAATCAGACAGAGCCAAAAGCCACTTCCCCAAATCAAATATACTTTCTGAATGACTTATACTATATCTTAAATGCCTTGGGAGAAGCATGTGTGCATATCAGAGGTAAGGGGAAGGAGAGATCTAATATATTTACAAGTCTGATTCTGTTTTCTTTCCCAAAGTATCCCAAAACCTTGGTGTTTCTTGAAGAGGTACCCATTGTTGCTTCCTCTTTGTCCTTTTCAACTTTCTTCCTGCATCTTCCACTTGCTTCTTTTCCCTAATCTCTCTTTAATCTGATCCTCCTTTTGGTGTCCCCCTCCCCCTACTCCAGTCTAACCGCGGATCTTTCGGAAAATAAAGCCTTTTCCGAAAGATCCCTTATCCCTCATTTTAAGAGGGATACTCCCTCATTTTATGCTCCCTCATTTTAAGAGGGATAAGGGATCTTTCGGAAAAGGCTTTATTTCCGAAAGATCTGCATCTAGACTGGCGTTTTTTTCCGGCAAACCTCCAAGCCGGAAAAAAGCGGCAGCCATTTTTATGCAAATGAAGCAGGGGGGACTTAAATCCCCGCTTCATTTGCAATTGCGATGTGTCTAATGTGCATCCCTTTTACGGAAAAGGGATGCAGTCTAGACACAGCCCTAATGTAAAAATATTTTATATGAAAATTTGTAGTTGTTATTGCTTTAAATTGTATGCCCTGTGTGAAATTCATTGTTGTAAATATAATTTGAGTAATTTTCAAATAAATTGCAAGTTCTTGCATATATATATATATATATACATACTTACTTTTAAATCATGTGACATCCATTATCTACTGAAGTATGTGTTATCAATCTGAATAATAGCTTTATAACACTTGTGCTATTTATCTAGTTTCATTTCACAGGGAGTGTTCTAAGGAATATTACTATCTGCAGTAAACCTATTTGATTAAATTCAATGGCACAATTAATTTTATCTTACTTCCTGGGTCAACCTTTCCAATCTAGAGGCATTTCACATCAAACAGGTTTCTTTCTATTAATGAGAGTAGCACACTTGCAGTGGCTATATCCATCCCTCTGTCTTCATGATAAATACAGCCAATGATTTCATTTTATTATACATTTATTACGTGATGTTTTGCTTAACTAACGTGTCTTGTCATGTAATCACTGTATGCTAAACAGAGTTTAGTTTTAGGATTATAAAAGTAAAAGATTGATTAGTGGTGATAAGGAATAATTATGCATTAGGTATCTGAGTGAAAAGGGCTTAAATGCAGGACCCATAAGCAGGGCTGTACTTAGAGGGGTACAAGGCCTGAGCAGAAGTGACCGATCTGTGACTCCCAGGACAGGTCTGTCACTTCAAAACCAACTGCACCTGCCAATCCTAACTTTTCCAAAGCATGGTGCCTGGAGTGGTTGGCCCAATTTGCCATGCTCTCTGGATGGCTCTGCCTAAAGACTGAGGCATGTAAAATCTTTCTTCAACATTTTAGGCCTTACATAAGAAATGCTGATGAACATGACTAAGTAAGTGATTGAAGAATAACTGGATGCCATAAGATTATGAAAAAAAGATGTACCAAGGGGTGAAACTGCAAAAAAAACCCAGAAGATTAATTTTAGATCACAGAATGCTCTGAAGGCACAATTCTCTCTCACACGTGCCTTAACCACATGATGCAGGTTGTGCAGCAGTTCTAATGAGAGTAAAAGGAAGTATACATAACACTTGGAAAACAGTACCTCAAGTTTCTTGGGGACACCAGATCATTAAGAGAAAGCAGGTTGACACTTTCATGTACATGCAGAGAATTCAGGGGAGCTGACAGAATTGCCAGGCTCCTGGACTAAATATGGGAGGGCTGGCTCCAGGCTCCTGGAAGGGTCAGGGTGTCTGGTGGAAGGATGGGCTGGAGGCAATCAGCACTCAGAGCCACTCAGACGGTGCTGCACAACTAAAAGCCCTTATTGGTGCCTGGAGTGTGCTGCCTGTGGCTTCAGCAGTGATTTAAAGAGCCCAGGGCAACAGCAGTGATTAAAAGTGCCTTTTTGAATCACTGGATCCTGGGGCAGATGCCCCCTTTCCCGCACACACACAGGCTGTGTCTAGACTGGCAAGTTTTTCCACAAAATCATCTGCTTTTGTGGCAAAACTTGCCAGCTGTCTACACTGGCTGCTTGAATTTCCACAAAAGCACTGATGAAGTGGGTCTTTGCCCACGAAAGCTTATGCTCCTACACTTCAGTTAGTCTATAAGGTGCCACTGGACTCCTCGCCGCTTTCGCAAAAGCACTGACGATCTCATGTAAGATTGTCAGTGCTTTTGCGGAAATACTATGCTGCTCCCGTTTGGGCAAAAGTCTTTTTCCGAAAAACTTTTGCGCAAAAGGGCCAGTGTAGACAGCATAGTACTGTTTTCCGCAAAAAAGCCCCGATCACGAAAATGGCGATCGGGGCTTTTTTTCAGAAAAGCGCGTCTAGATTGTCCACGGACGATTTTCCACAAAAAGTGCTTTTGCGGAAAGCGTCCTGCCAATCTAGACGTGCTTTTCCAAAAATGCTTTTAATGGAAAACTTTTCCGTTAAAAGCATTTCCGGAAAATCATGCCAGTGTAGACGTAGCCACATAGAATGTAAGTGTAGGCAAAAATCACATTATAAGAAGAGGGTTCCCTGAATGGGAAAATTGAGCTTCCTACAGGAAAACTCCAGCAGGAAACATTTGTTTACTAATGGCCAAGCAATGAGAGAGCCACCAGACACAAACAACATCTAGGACAGAGGTCGCCAAACTATCTGGTGCATCCCCCCTGGGGTGAGGGGTGAATTGGAACATTTGGGAGGTGCAGCAGGGACCCAGCCCCCAAGAGGGGCAGGGCAGGAGCACCACTCACTATACCCCCCAGCTCCGCTCCTGGTTCTGGCCACAACCACAGCTGAGGCCCTGTCTTCGGCCCTCACTCTGATCCTAGCCTTGTGACCGCAGTTCCACTCCCAGACCCAGCCTCAGCCCCCTTATACCTTCCCTAACACAGCTGTGTCCCCCTCCTCCTGGAGCTGCAGCCCTATTCCCCAGCCCTGGATCCCTGGTGGGAAGACAGGGGAGGAAAAGGGCCACCATTATGAAAAGTTTGGGGACCACCGATCTAGGAGAATATGACTATTGCTGTCAAGTATCAGAGGGGTAGCCTTGTTAGTCTGAATCTGCAAAAGTGACGAGGAGTCTTGTGGCACTTTATAGACTAAGGGCTCGTCTACACTGGCCCCTTTTCCGGAAGGGGCATGTAAATTTCATGAGTCGTGGTAGGGAAATGCGCGGGGGATTTAAATATCCCCCGCGGCATTTAAATAAAAATGTCCGCCGCTTTTTTCCGGCTTTTAAAAAAGCCGGAAAAGAGCGTCTACACTGGCACCGATCCTCCGGAAAAAGTGCCCTTTTCCGGAGGATCTTATTCAAAGTAGGAATAAGATCCTCCGGAAAAGGGCACTTTTTCCGGAGGATCGGTGCCAGTGTAGACGCTCTTTTCCGGCTTTTTTAAAAGCCGGAAAAAAGCGGCGGACATTTTTATTTAAATGCCGCGGGGGATATTTAAATCCCCCGCGCATTTCCCTACTACGACTCATGAAATTTACATGCCCCTTCCGGAAAAGGGGCCAGTGTAGACGTAGCCTAACAGTTTTATTGGAGCATAAGCTTTTGTGGGCAAAGACTCTCTTGGTCGGATGCATGAATACTGCTGTAACTGGTGAATGGGTATATCTAGGATTTGTATATACTGTGATACTCATAACTTTGCTAGTAACTTGAATAAAATTGACAAAATATATTGGATCTTCCCTGGACCTTCATGTGTTCTTATGAGCTCCATAGCTAACACACGTGTCAGAGATAAGCTCAGTTGAACCTGAAACTATAGCCCTCCGGAGTGAACCCACAATGGTTTAAAGTAACATCACTAAAATGAACTTTAAAGAAAAATAAAAGGTTGTATAAAATACCAAATAATAACGTGTAATGGATGTGTGTCCACAATAAAACAAAACACCTCTGATTTATATAATTGATCAAAATTAAACCTGTATAACCAGATCATAGCATAACTAAATTACACTGGCAGAGATGTGTGGGGAAGTTTTAAAATACATAATATAAAAAAAAAACAACAACAAAGCAGAACAAAAACCGGGATAATTATTTAACAAGAGTTAGTGTGCATGGGCCTTTCAAGGCCATGTAGGCAGGGAAAGAAGTCTTCCTACTCTTAAGATGGCCCACAAAAGGGCCAATGAAAATACAAGGCAATAGACAAACCAGAGGGAATGGAAAGGAGGCAAAGTCAAGGCCCCACTGTTTTCTCTGCTTCTGCCCATAAATAAGCATTGGTACATGAGGGAAGAGTATGTTTTACTTCAGAAAAGCTGCAGTAGCAAGCCTACCTCACAAGTGTGCTGAAGATTTTTGGGAAGCCTCCTGACTCTGTCAGGGGGTACCCTATATCAGACATTTGCTGTCTCCTGTCAGCTGCTTTGGCAGAGCCACCCTTAGGAAGCAGCCTTTTAAGAAGTGAAGTGCTGTGAATCTGGTCCTCCAAAGATTGCCTAGAAAAGCTTCTAGAGTCAGCTGCTGCTGGAACAGATGAAACTTTGCCCTATTTAAGGTGTGAGAGCAGGCAGAGGCCAATCACGGCTCATCAGGCCAGATGAAAAAGGCTGGCTGATTCTATCAAATGACAGTTCTGGGTGAAACATGAAGAGGGGTGGGAGGATTCTCCCTTTCCATCAGACCAAGTAACCTGACTTGATCAGACTTTTTATTTGTTTAGGAATGTGTAGGGCTCAGACACTGGAGTTAGGCAGTGTTTAAACTACTGCAGGTTAGCTGAGCTCCCTTCCCAAGATAACAACTGGTTCCAGCAAATCTGTGACAGCCTCCCTGAGGGGAAAACTTCTCGGTGCTCCCGTGTGGTAAAGCAACAGGAGCCCTTTGCAGGCTGTGCCTTCAAAGAACATTTGAGCTCAGGATATCAGAAACTAATGCATTGGGACAACAATGCAGGGGGTAGCTCTAAGGCATTATCTCTGAATGAGCTCCTCTATCTAGTGCACAGGAGGAAGTGCTGTGAATAAATATGGTGAAGCGTGATTTAATTAACAGCACACACTTCTTTTCCATCAGTGCTTAGATAATGTAATTAATCTAGTATTATCCAACACAACATCATTTATAATGTCTACCATTTCTCAGTGAGTTGCAGCTCTCTAACTTTAGGCTTTTCGCTTACAACAATGTCCACATCACTGGATTTTATTACACTGCTTGGCTCCCTTGTAACAAAAGATATGGCCAATCATTACAAGGTGATTCAACATCAAGGACCATTAGTATCAAGATGAAAATTATGTTCAAAAACAGTGAGGAAGAATTAGAAAGAGATGACCTTCCAAAAACAGCAACCAGGAGCTCCTTGCTATGTGAAAAGAAAATGATATTATACAGCCTGTCAAAGTTCCAGGAAAAATGCCAACAATCACTGGAGGCAAAAAACCAGATCCTCTATTGGTATAATTCTGGTGATATAGCTCCACCTAAATGATGGACTGTTCTAAAATGAGAGCTTATGTTAATTGATATAAAATTAGGCTATGCTAAATTATCTGAGTTGAAGATCTGATCCAAATTGAAGACTCAGAGTTTAAGAGATACCAGCGTAAAAACCTTCAGAACTATAAAAGGCTATCCCACATTCTTCTGTATGAAAACTGAGGTACTCCATCCCATTTTCTATAAGCATACACGCAATATTGTTCCCAGCTAGATAACTCAATGTCATGATAAAGATGTTTATTACTTAAAATGTAAAGTATTTCAGTACATTCAGACATCTCAAACATTCCAAAATGCACTATATATTATTCTTTATCAAAATTAATTACCTTCTTGGATTTGCTTTATATTGTTTTCTCCTTAGAATTTTACTTTTCAATACCTGATTAAAAAGAAAACTTTAAATGGTGAGTCTCTGCACAGCAATTTAATCAAACATCCACGTTATTTTTTTCATGTATAACAAAAAATTGTGAACTGATATTCACAAATACTATAATTTCAAATACTAAAGAACCAGAACTTTTTTATATTTAAAGCACCTGTCTCTGGGGATAACATTACCTTATTGCAAAAATTTTAAAGTATGTAATTTACGTTTCACTCGATGCTGACTCCATGTGAAGACAAGTACTCACTGGCAATAAAATTATTGCTGGTAACATTTGCTTATGACAAAAATTGGTAGAGTAGTAACAGTAATGACGGGCAAAGATCATTTTCACAGAACTACCTGGGTCTCTGGGCTCACTAGAACATGCATTTTAATACTGACAAATGCAAGGTTATAAATGTAGGAGTAATGAATATAGGTCACATTCAAAAAATGGAAGATTGTGTCCTAGATCGCAGTCCCAATAAAAAGGATTTGATATACAATAGTAAAGAGGGCAAACATGATTCTCACATGTATAAGCAGAGGAATATAAAATAGGAGCAGAGAGTATCGTCACAGCTTTGGTGAGACCACTATAGAATACTATTCCCAGGTCTGCAATCTACACTTCAAAAAGAATGGTGAAAAATTGGAAAGGGTTCAAAAGAGACCTGCAAGAATGATTCCGGTTCTAAAAAGCATGCCTTAGATTGAGACACTTCAGAAACTCAGCCTATTCAGTTATCCAAGAAAAGGTTAAGAGTTGATTGATCATGGTCTACAAGTATCTGCAGGAGGAAGTATCTGCAGGGATTTCTTTAATCTAGCACAATAAGGGATAGCAAGGTCCATTGGCCAGAAGCTGAAGCTAAACAAATAAAGAAAAATCAGAGTATGTGTCTACACTGCACACTTATTTCAAAATAACTCATTTCAAAATAACAGAGTGCATGGCTACACAACAAACACAGCAAGCCCATTATTTTGAAATAATGCCAAAATAATTTCAAAATAACAGGTTTCTTACTCTGACTTCTGTAACCCTCATTTCATGAGGAGTAAGGGAAGTTGAAAGGAGAGTGTTCTTCCTTCGACTTCTTGCTGTGTTGACAGTGCCAAAAGCCGAGTTAAGCTAACTCAAATTCAGCTAAAGAATTAATGTAGCTGAAGTTGCATAGCTTAATTTGATTTTAGCCTTCAGCGTAGATGTACCCAGAGAAGTTAGCAATGCAGGGTCTGATTACACACTGAGGCTACGTCTACACTACAGGCTTCTTGCGCAAGAACTGTTTTGCGCAAGAGTTCTCGTGTAAAAGGTCTTGCACAAGAGCACATCCACACTGCCATGTGTTTTTGTGCAAGAGATGTGCTTTTGCACAAGAGCGTCCATGTCAGTGTGGATGCTCTCTTGTGCAAGAAAGCTCTGATAGCCATTTTAGCCATAGGAGTTTCTTGCGCAAGAAACTCCTGTTGCCCATCCACACTGCCTTCTTACACAAGAGCTCTTGCGCAAGAGGGCTTGTTCCTCATGAGGAGAGGAATAACTCTTGTGCAAGAAGCCTTTTGTTCTGACACTTTACTGTAAATTTACTTGCACAAGAACATGTGTGCAGTGTAGACGCTCTGCAAGTTTTTGCGCAAGAACGCCTATTCTTGGGCAAGAAGCCTGCAAGCCTACACTACACTCCTTTTTTGGAAAAATTGTGCTCCGCAATTTGCATACATTTTTCTGACACTTTTTTGGAAAGAGGCTTTTCCGAAATTTGGCCTGGCTACACTCAAGGTTTACGCGGCTTCCAAAAGAGCACGTCTGTTCTTCCCAAAAAATTTTGGAAGAGCAGACGCGATCCCAGGATGTGGCGGAATCCTAGAAAATCTCCGTAGTGTAGACATAGCCTGAGTGTAAATTATTTTGAACCAGCTGCTCTTAAAATCAGGAATAAGGGACCTTTTGGAAAAGGCTTTATTTTCCGAAAGATCCCGTCTAGACTGGCACTTTTCTCCGGCAAAGCCTCGAGCCGTAAAAAAGCGGCAGCCATGTTCATGCAAATGCCATGGGGGATATTTAAATCCCCTGTGGCATTTGCAATTCTGAAGTGTCTCATTAGCATCCCTTTTCCGGAAAAGGGTGCCAATGTAGACACAGCCCATAGGTTTGACCAGGTGTCTGCTATGCCACTCTCAGGGCAGAGTGCAAGAAACAGGGCAGGCAATCCCCTGAAACTGGTGGCTTATTCTATAATTAGATTGACCAAACCAGAAACAAAGGAGTGTCAGCTGCACCACATTGATTAAAAAAACCCCAAACACTCTCCCCTTTAGGGCATTCCAGCTCTTGCCTCCCATCCAGTCAACTGGTCAAATACAATGAGAGGTTATTGAAAATGTGAGGTTCTATCAAAGGATCAGACAATTAACCTAAGGTCATTTTTTTGTTTGTTTTTCAGATCTTATCCAACTATCATGCTGTCCTCCAATCCTTAGTAACCTAACTGAGAAATTATTAACAAAAAAAAAAGAAAATTATAAATGGTTAAAAGATTGTATGCATACAAATGATTGCAAAGTCCTTAGGTCATTTTCATAGAAGTGATGGAAAAGTCTAAAAACCTCTAAATCCAGGACTCTCTGGTCCAGCAACATCTGTGGTCTGGCAGGACCATGGATATTACTAGACCAGAGAACCCCCAGCTGCTCAGTTCCAGAAGTGCAGACTGAGCTGGGCTGGCAGTGGAGAGTGTATCCCCAGCAAGGCTGGCATGGTGGGGAGCACACCCTGGCCAGGGCTGGTGGTAAGAAGGACATCCCCAGCCAGGGCTGGAAACAGCAGCCATCCCGCTGAAGCTTGCAAGATGGGGAGTGCAGTTCCAGCTAGGGCTGGCATGGTGTGTGAAACAGCCTCGCTCAGAGCTGGCATGGTAGGGGAGAGTGCAGCACCAGCCAGGTCTGGAGTCAGCAGAGCCAGCAGCTGGGTGCATAGCTCGGGCCACCACTGTGGGGATTGCAGCCTCAGCCAGGGGTCGCGGCAGCGGGCCAGCCCCTGTCCAGGGCCAGAACAGTGGGGTACACAGCCCCAGCTAAGCCTGCCAGGGTACAGGGCTGGAGTCAGCAGCAAGCAGCAGGGAGTGCAGCCCCAGCCAGGAGCAGAGCCCTACAACTGGGTAGGGAGCTTTGACTTCCCCTTGTCTGGCAAACTCTGTGGTTCCAGGGGTGCTGGACAAGGGATGTTCAACCTGTAGTAACTTCCATTGTATTGGAAAGGCATGAGTCCACAGTTCAACTTTAGTCGTAAATCTACAGATCAGAGAATTGGCACAGCAATAAGGAATAGAGAACTCTCATATGTCTTATCTCCTCTGACATGTATGGAAATTTACAGTCCCAAACAAAAGCCCACAGTCCTTTTGTATAGGAAGTTACTGACAAAGTTGGAGTCTATGATCCCATGTCTGTAGCATGTCCTTACATGTTTTACTCAATCAAAGGGGTCATCATTTATTTGTTGCTGAGGCATCCTTAAGAAGAGTTATCTGGAGAGTTGATTCTTCTTAATAACCCATCAAGCTTGAATAGTCCATTCACAATGGGCTGGTGAGATCAAATGTAAATTATCTTGTGAGTGTCACCCAAGAAAAAATATATTTGAGATACAAATAGTCATATATACATAGCCATAGCTACAGATACAGTAATAACACATGGATTTAAGCAGGACATTCATAGACTTTCTGCACATTCTCTTTAAATAAGATCTCATCAAAGGGACCTTTCTCTAGAAATTCAGAAGCTCTGACTGACCAAAACCATAAGGGGAGAAATTTAGGCAAGCTACCCTCCAATTACACACTTGGGGTATGGCTACACTACAGGACAAAGTCGAATTAAGATACATTAATTGTGTAGTTGAAGTTGAAGTAGCTTCACTCAGCTTTTGGCTCTATTTACACAGCAGAAGGTCAAAGGAAGAACACACTTCCTTCAACTTCCCTTACTCCTTGTGAAAGCAGGGTTATCGGCATTAACTAGAGTGCCCCTCTCACATTGAATTAGCTGTCTTAACCAGCCCACTAATTTGAACCCTGGAAGATCGACAGCAGCAGCTTCGATCTTCCTCTATAGTGTAGACAAACCCTTGGAGCTGAAGTAGAGTAATCTGTGAGCACTCTCACCCTGAAAAATACACTCCATTGCCCAATAATTCCTCCCAATGGTGTTCCAAGGGAGACCAAGAGAAGTTCAGAGGCTTATCTTCTTTCCATCGCACTGGATCAGGGAAAGGATCCCAGAACTCCCTTTATTCTTCGCCTCCAGCACTGGGGAATGGACTGCAAGCTCTGCCCCCATGCCTGCCACATCTACAACCTCAATTTCTGTTCCTCTTCAAAACATGTTCCCACCAACTTCATGTCACTGCTTCTCAATCCTCCCCATCTCATCATCCATTGGGGCCCATGCCAATGCCTACCCTTCTATGTAAATGAGGGCTGTGGAGAGAGACGGTGTTTTGCTGGGCAGGCAGAGAGGTTGTCAATGAGGAGATAGAGAGGCAGTGAAGTGATCTAGTGCACCTAGCGCAGAGACGGGGAACCTCGGGTGTGCCTGTCACACACAGTTCATCAAGGTTAGTTGCTGGTGAGCTGACACTGACAGATGCTTTGTTGACTTGTGCTTCCACAGGCATTGAGCTCCCAGTGGCAGAGAAAAATCTCCTGTACTCTCTTTGATAGGGTTACCTGCCTAGCAGATAGGGAGGAAGCAATAGATGTGATATATCTTGATTTTATTAACACTTTTGAGACAGTCTCATATGACATTCTCATAAACAAATGAGAGAAATGAGGTCTAGAATAAATTACTAGAAGGTAGATGCACTACTGATTAAAAGACTATAGTTATCAATGATTTGCTATCAACCTGGGAGCACATTTCTAATGGGATGCTGCAGAGGTCTATCCTGGGTTTTGTATTATTCAATATTTTGATTAATGACTTAGATATTGAAGTGAAGAGTACACTTATAAAGACTATCAATGAAATGAAGCTGGGAGGGGTTGCAACCATCTGGAGGATAGAACTAGAAATCAAAATCATTGTGACATATAGGAGAATTACATCTTGCTTCTGTCAGATCAATTAAATAAAACAAGTGTAAAAAAAATCGCTTGGGAAAGAAAAATCAAATGTACTGGTACAAAATGAGGAATAATGGATAGATGAAAGTAATACTGAAAAGTGTTGAGGGAGGTATGGAAGGGATATAGTGGATTACAAATTGAATCTGAGACAACAATGTGGTGAAACTGCAAAAAGGGTTCGTATTTTGTGATTTATTAAAAGGAGTGTCATATGTAATACACAAGAGGTAGTTGTTATCCTTTATTCCTCACTGGTTTGACCTCAACTGGAGTTTTATGTCCAATGCTGGGTGCTACATTTTATGAAAGAGGTAGATAAAATTGAGAGTCTGGCTAGAGCAACAAAAATGAAAGGCTTAGAAAATCTGACCTATGAGGAACGGTTATTTAAAAAAAAAAAAAAAAAAAAACTTGGGCACGTTTAGTTTTCAGAAGAGAAGAATGACTGTGGTATCTGATAAATCTGCAAATATATTAAAGGCTGTTCTAAAGGGTGTGGTAATAAACTGTTCTCTATGTCTATTGAAGTGATGACAAGAAATAACTAACATAGATCAACATTTGCTGTAGATAAAATTGTAATTTTTTTTCTAATGAAGGTAGTTAAGTTCTCAAATGAACTTGCAAGGGAAGTTTAGAATCCTCATTATTGGAGGTATTTAAGAATAGGATAAACAAACATCGGAGGGCTGATCTAGGTTTTCTTAGCTCTTACCTAAATCACAGGGAGCTTCACTTAATGACTTCTAGAGATTCCTTCCAGTCCTACATTTCTATGGTTCAATAATTCTATTGCTCTCACAACTTGTTCTCTCCCAAAGTTACCTAAACACACAAACCTTGAAAACACAGCATGATTTCCCAAGAATCAAAACATGCTCAAGGAAGATTATGGGGTATAGCACCATCTGGTGATCCCTGCCATAGCATTATTTTTAAGGGATGATTTTCCAAATCAGTCAGTAGTCTGGTGTCTCAGGAGGTGTGGTACATGTATCTAGGTGAGATCTGGGAAATTCTGATTGTCTTTTTTAAAATAAATGTCTGGTTATCAGAAAAAATGACGTAGTGTAAAGTATTTTGCCAAATAATAATGATGGACTGCTGGGAAGAGAAAACTGAGAATGGAATTTTATACAGAAAAGAAAGAAAATGGTTTGGGATGTAAAAAGGAGATTAAAGGAAACTGGCAAAGAGGTAAACAGAACTTTGAAATAGAAGCTGAGAATGAGCACGCCATAGGGATGCAGAGTATGGAAAAGGGAAGAAGTGGAGAGAAAAGGTAGGAAGGAGAGTGATTAGGCTATGTCTACACTCCTGGGGGAAGGGGTGTTTCAGAAAAAGTTACAGAAATTGCAAACCACAAATATGCAAAATCCCCTTGCGTAAAAATGGCAGCTCGTTGAATATGCAAATGAAGCACGGCAATATTCACCGCTTTACCTCATTTGCACGAGGGTCATATAAATCTCTGAAAATGGCAGTGGTGGGAAATGTAGCTCAAAGTAATTGGGAATCGGTGAAGCAACAATGCTCAGATTTTTGAAACTTGAAGCTGCTTGCATGTGAAAAATGACAGACCAAAAACTGAAAACAAGAAGTACTTGATAAATATTACTGAAATAAATCTGTATGAGAAAAGAGTAAATTATTGGCAGAAGAAAAAAGTCACAACCAAATAGAGAATTGTTGAATATATTATTGTCCATGAATTACTAACTGAATTGTGGTTATAATAGACAAATTCATAGTGGCCTTTAAAAAGAGATAGAAAGAGAGACAGAGACAGAGAGAAAATGCACATATATTGGTATTTCATTTATTTTATGTACTTTCCATATATTTTCCCAAGTATATAACAACTAAGATTATGAATCACACTGATTTAAAATTGCATGGATCACTTTATTATGCAAGTGGTGAGCTTGACATGCATCTGGATGTTTTTTTTTTTTTTTTTTTGCTTTGTTCCACTTGTCAGGTACTGCTATACATTCTGTGTAACTTCTGGCATTAATTAATGTATGTAAATCAAAATACCATCCCTGATAAATGTCTTCTCCACTTTATTAATCTTGAATTCTTAAAGAGACTGTTAGACATATACGATACAATATCTACTATAATTATTCACAAGATTAATTTAAACCCCAAAGAACAGAATTTATCTACAAGTTGATAATACTAATTATCCATAATTTATAGCACTTTAATATATATCTCCAGAAGGAAAACTCTGCTTTTAAAATATTTCTGCAAATGACTTCAATTTGTATTACCACTGAAAATAGATTTTTATTTGATAATCGAGAAAGAGCAAAATTATATATATATATATATATATATATATATATAAACCTGTTTTAATATAATGCTATCCAGTCAAACTACTGGTATTCCTGGATATTTTTCTTGTTATTAAAGTTGAAGAGATTTTATGGTTCAATTTTTTGTAAAGCCAGGGTCATTCTGCTAAAGAGACATTTCATTTTTAATATGTTGAATACCAGAAAACTGTGAGAGAGAAACTGGGGCCACAATTCAGGAAAACAACTGCTTACTTTTAACAACATAGTGTGAAAAAACGTAAATATGCTCTCTATTCAAATTCCAAGAGTAATGATCTGTTATTGGAGTGAGGGATGTGCTCCCTGCACTCACGAGTGAGTTAACCTTGATCATATGAGATAATTAACCTGTTAGGGTGAAAACTGGGGGACATTTAGGCTGAGATAGGGTCCTAAACAAGGGAAGCTCACCTGTGCAGGGAGCTGGCTGCAGAAATGATGTTGTAGAAAATAGGGCTGTAGTCAGTCTCCCTGGGAAAAGAGAGAGAAAGGGATTTGCAATAGGGATGTAAACTCCCATTTAAAAAGTTAACCAGTTAAATGATAAATTTAACCAGCTAACTGGGATCCTGTGTGCAGGGGGCCCTGCCAGGCTGGAGAGGCCACTCCTTCCAACCCCATGGCACAGCTCAGTGGGCCTGGCCAGGCTGGAGCTGCCCCCTGTGTCACGGGAGGGGGCGGCTCCAGCCCAGCCGGTCCTGCCGCATCATGGGATCACAGTTAATCTGTTAAACTTCACTGGTTAAACTTAACTGTGCAGTGGGCCTGGCCAGGATGGAGCAATTCCCTGTCCACATCTGGCAGGGGGTGCTCTAGCCCTGCTGGACTGCCGGTTAACCGCTCACCAGTTAAACATCTCCCCATAAGGTTGATGCTTCCCAGGTAACCAGTTAACCCTTTCACACCCCTAATTTAGACCCAAAAGAAGAGGATTGTTCATCAGATCTAGGAATCAAGAGGTTTAGCTACAAGGGTGGAAAATATATTCTTGGGAAAGGCAAGGTGGGAAGCATTCCAGAGGAGTGGTAGGAAACTGTATGCTAATACAGACCTTAGCTGTTAGAAACAGGTCCCCTGGGCTAGAACCCACTGAGAGAGAGGCTCAGTAGTGGACTTAAGGATGGCCTAGGAAAACATACAAGCGTTAGACAGAAGCCTGAAAGGGGAGGACTATTGTGACTTGGCTGGAAGGTTAAGCCACATAGATGCTCCATTCCCTGAGGACCAAGAGAGGAGCTGGAAAGTCACAGGAATGACCAAGGAACTACAAGAATAGTCTGGTAGAGTTAATACTTAGATGAGTGCAACAGAAGGCATCCCAGTGTGACACAGGATTCTATACTTGTCACGTTATTGGATTGTAAGGGAAGCAGCCGGGTCACTGCTGCACCCATGGGGGGGTGTTCGTCCCGAAAGTGGTACAAAGGGGGCCATGTGAGGGGTCAAACAAAAGCTTACTTTCTTCTGATTCTGTATCTGCTATTCATATATCTGTATAATGTCTGTGTGTGGAGTTAGGAATCTGTACTCTGTATGGAGACTGGAAGTCTCTCTGAATGTGCTTGAGTAATGGGCTAGAAATGTTTGCCTATGGACATGCTAATGAGCGAAGCTCCAGGGAACAAGGGGCCTCTGAAGGCCAAAGACACACCTGGCCACTGGCCATGTGACTCCCTCCAGCTTGGAAGAAACCTGGAAGGAGGTTATAAATATGCCATGTGGCAGACTTCATGTTGGTCTTCAGATCTGCTTCTGACCCTAGATGCGGCCTCGCAGGAAATCAAGAGCTGGGAAGAACTGTGGACCCATCCGGACATAGCATGTGCAACAAGGACTTTTAAGCCAGCAGTTATAACATCTCTGCTAGAGCCTGCATCGGGAACTGGGAGATTCGATGCATGTAACATATGATTCTTTAACAACTTTACTCTCATGCTTTTCTTTCTTGTAGTAATAAACCTTAGTAGATAGTAGATTCTAAAGTATTGGCTCAGCGTGGTTTGTGGGTAAGATCCAGAGAGTAAATTGGCCTGGGATCTGTGGCTGGGACCAGACAGAACTTGTTCAGGGTAGGTGGGATTTGATTCTAAGACCCCCCACCTGTGTATGAGGTCCGGGGCCATTTGGGGCACGGATATTACTCGGGTGTCGAAGGGGTTTTGCTCGTGAGGCTTCAGGCAGGCAGCTGAAGTGCTCGGTGGGACTGAATGTGGCCTATTTGGGGAGGTCTCCAGTCTGGGGGCTGTAAGGAACCCCAAATTTGAGCAATTCGCTCTGAGCGGATGCCCTCAGCTGTGCCCAGACCCGGCCCAGTCCATCACAATACTATGTCAGAGTAGGCATCTTTTCATGTTTCCAAAGAGAAATCTTAAATTTGCAGAAGACATTTGACATTTCTTATTCAATATTTCACTGAATGGTGAAAATTTGTTGTTCTTCAAATTCTTCTGAATGTGTCTATTTTCAAATATTTTAAAGCTAAATGCAGGCCTACAAAGAATAACTTCCTGATGCTATTTCTGTATGAATGGTATAATATTTTATTCTCAAATATAACAGGGTTACTTGATGCCTTAATTGGTTGATAAGAAAAGAAGTCATTTGAGTATAAAATATTGATGTTAATTGGAAAGTTAAAAATTATCTAGCAGTCCTTAAGCAACTCCTTACCAAATTCAGAAAGAGAAGAGTTACTTTGTCAAATACTGGTTTGAAGAGAGGACAGTAACTTTTTTAATGTCTATTTAACTTTTAAAATCTCTCTTTAAGAATTATGTGCTAAAGTAGATTTTGAATAGCTTTTATAGACATTTATATAGGGAATATGAATGTTTCAATTCATTTGAAATAAAATTTAAACTCCAACTATACCTGTAGGCTACGTCTACACTGGCATGATTTTCGAAAATGCTTTTAACGTAAAACTTTTCCGTTAAAAGCATTTTCGGAAAAGTGTGTCTAGATTGGCAGGATGCTTTTCCGTAAAATCACTTTTTGTGGAAAAGTGTCCGTGGCCAATCTAAACGCGGTTTTCCGCAAAAAAGCCCCGATCGCCATTTTCGCGATCGGGGCTTTTTTGAGGAAAACAGTACTGCGCTGTCTACACTGGCCCTTTCGTGCAAAAGTCTTTTGGAAAAAGACTTTTGCCCGAACAGGAGCAGCAGAGTATTTCTGGAAAAGCACTGACAATCTTACATGAGATCGTCAGTGCTTTTCCGGAAATTCAAGCGGCCAGTGTAGACAGCTAGCAAGTTTTTCTGCAAAAGCAGATGATTTTGCGGAAAAACTTGCCAGTCTAGACACAGCCAAAGAGTTCTCAGGAAAAGAACTACATTTAAAGAAGAAATATTCCAACTTTAAACATGTTCTAAGTGTGTTCTATCCCACAAGCAATTACAATACTGCAGCATATGCATTAGCAGATTGCATATTCATTGGCTGAAGATACTATCAGTAAAAGTCCATGAAGCTTTTGAACCAGTGGAAGGGCTGGATTATGCACAAGCTAAGTAAAATACAGTTTAGGGCCTCAAATTATGAGGGGCATCTAAATACAAAAAAGCTCATTAGTCTTTAGTTGCATTCTCACCTATGTAGCAGTATATATGCAAATATAAAACATTAATATTTCTATTTTCTTTGTCCTTTCTGTTAGGATAATATTCATTTTTGGCAGTTCTGTGGGGCCTCTTAAACTTGACATAGTTTGTTTAGGGCATTAGCATGTCTTGATCCAGCCCTGGGCAACAGCAGCAGATATTTCAATATGGCCAAATGCTTGAAAGAGTTGTGCCTTCCTCCTTTAGTGAAATTATTGGATAAGGAAAGAATAATAAATAGACTGGGGAGGAAAACCACATTTTTCTTTAGTAAAATATTTAAATCTATAAGGGTGCATTAACACTGCACTGTAGGTCAAAATAAGACAGTTTGAGCTACGCAAATTGTGTATCTTATTTAGATGTTATGTTGAAATAGCCTATTTTGTAATTTGGTGCTGTCTACACAGCACCATATTTGAAAATAACCTGCTATTCTAAAACAATTACTCCTCGTGGAATGAGGTTTACAGGGATGTTGGAATAGTGAGCCCGTTATATTTTAAAACAACGGGCTTGCTGTTAATATGCAGGATAGCTATTTCAGGATGCAGTGTAAACATAGCCTAAGAGTATGAAGCTTCTAACAATGCTTTGCCCATATCCATTTACATTTTTATTTGGGTTTGTCTAATCTGCTTGTGATCCATTTTGCCACTATTTCTCATATATTTAGAATGGCTTAAGGGCCTTGGATTCTCAAGACTATTTTAGGGCTTTATGTTTAGCTGCTTTTTTAAAAGACTGACAGACATAGGGCCTTGATTTTTACACCAATTAGAAATGCAGGCCCAGTCTAACAAACAGCTTGACAATTTGCAATCTCATAAGGTCAAGTATAAATTTGACATCACTGAAGCTGTTTGTTTCTCCAGGGGAAAAAAACTGAAGGATGTTGGTTTGGAAATAAGAAAACTGCAAAGATGATGATCAGCAAGCAGACTTGACACTATTTGGTGTCAGAGTATTTAAATACTATTTATTGGCATCAATATAAGGATAGTTAGGAGACATGTAAATGGCTTGTGGTATACAAGAGGTCAGATTAGATGAATTAATATTCCCTTCTGGACTTAAACTGTATGAATAAATCTCTCTGAATTAAGCAAGCAAGTAGCAGCACTCTCATTTCAGTTTATCCTGTTCATCTCATCTCTACATGTAAGCAAAGAACAGAAACAAATCAGCTAAAAGGAACAAAGAAACCACAGCACACTATCTGGAAATAGCAATCTTCTGATTCAGCACTGTTTCTGTAACATGATGACATCACTAAGACCTCAGCATCATGGTGAGATAAGAGATTTCAAGGCACAGGCACAGACCCTGTAGGGCTGGAGTACCCATGGAGAAAAATTAGCAGCTGCTCAGAAGCCACTGGCACCAAGCTCACACCTGCTCCTGCCCTCCACGTCTCTCATCCTTGCCTTGCTGACCTACTCCTCCCTCTTCCTCATAGGGCTTTCAGTATGCCATGAACAGTTGATTCACGGAATTCAGGAAGCTCCAGGAGAACAGGGGAGTATTGGGGATGGGGCATGCTGGTGGAGGAGATGTGGCAGTGGTGGGAAGAGGCAGGTTGGGTATCAGGGCTTGGAGGAAGGGGTGGAATTGGCAAGGCTGGGACAGAGCAGGGCCTCAAGCATATCTTGGCCAGAGGGGAAGTCAGTGTCTATGTAGCAAAGAATAATGTACAGCTTCTCCTGTGAAACTCCAGATTGTTTAAACTGCACATTCCAGGAAAAGAGATATAAAATAACTTGGTAAAGAAGGTAATAGTGAGATTTAATTTGAATTTATCGTTCATAATACTTATTAGCATTCATGTCTGAGGTCTGTACTTTAAATAGCTTCTCTTAAGAAACTTCCTTTAGTTTAATAAAACTTAGCTTAGATCACTTACCGCTGTCCATTTATATACTTTTGTCCATGATAAACCAATTAGGATTCATGAATCCATAAATTAAAATTCTTTGCCCATCTATAAATTGTTTTAGTTACTGATACTATACTGTGATAGGACTCACTGGGTATGTCTACACAGCAGCATTATTTCAGAATAACAGATATTATTCTGAAATAACAAAGTGTGTGTCTACACTATGGCTATGTCTAGACTGCATCCCTTTTCTGTAAAAGGGATGCAAATTAGACACATCGCAATTGCAAATGAAGCAGGGATTTAAATCCCCCCGCTTCATTTGCATAATAATGGCTGCCGCTTTTTTCCGGCTCAGAGCTTTGCCGGAAAAAAGCGCCAGTCTAGACGCGGATCTTTTGGAAAATAAACTCTTTTACGAAAGATCCCTTATTCCTCTTAAAATAAGGAATAAGGGATCTTTCGGAAAAGGCTTTATTTTCCGAAAGATCTGCGTCTAGACTGGCGCTTTTTTCCGGCAAAGCTCCAATCTGGAAAAAAGCGGCAGTCATTTTTATGCAAATGAAGAGGGGGGGATTTAAATCCCCGCTTCATTTGCAATTGCGATGTGTCTAATTTGCATCCCTTTTACGGAAAAAGGATGCAGTCTAGACACAGACTATAAGTCTTTGGGTACAGCTACACTGTGGGGGTGGGGGATGGTTCAAAGTAGGTATTTGCACACTTGTATTTGCATATCTTCTTCCAATTCTTTTTCCGGAAGATTTTTCAATATTTGGCCTGTCTATATGGGGCCAAATGTCAGAAAAAAACCCTCTTTCCAAAGCCCCCTTATTCCTCATTCCTATTCAAATGATTCATATTGTTTCTGTGCAACAAAGAAATCTACACTGTTTTGTGTGAATGAGGAATGTGTGTGTTAGGATATAAGTGTGAAAGCCATCACTGGACTAGATGTTCTAGGAAGGAACTAGGGTTAGATGTAAAAGCACCAGTAGATTGCTCTACATCCCTATTGAGAGGCAGATGAAGGGCAGAATGACAACTCTAAAAGATAAGGCAATTGGGACAAAATAGCTGTGATATGAAAAGAACAACTTGTAAAAAAAACAAGCACTTGTGAAATGGTGATTGATTACAGCATGATGATGCAAAACTTACTGATCCTGGTGAAGGAAAACTTCTCTAAAAAGGAGCTGCTTTGCCATAATTTTGGGGGTTGTCCTGCCACTTTGGTCCAGAACTACAGAACCTGGTTCCTCCCCTCACACTTAGCTTACCTGGCCACCAGGCTAATGTAAGCAACAGACTGGTAACTATAAACATCAACTGGCAGGACATGTATGTGTGTGTGTGTGTCTGTCTCTATGCAAGCATATTCTAGCTGTGTTTTTATTGTATTCTGATTAAATGCAGTATATTGGCTTTTTCTCCTATAAAGATCCCATGTGGTTCTTATAAGCATAACATCTCAATAGGGTAGACTTACACTCCAAGGTGTAATTTCTATTGAAAGCTCTCCACAGAAACATAAGCAAAAGAAATTGCAGCTGAAATAACCATTGCTTTTGCTCTGTTGTCTTTTGTTTGATCCATCTTTGATAATAAAATAAACATAGCTAATAATAGAGAGCATGTGGAGGCAATTGATGGCACACTCAGCTAATGCAGAACTTGGTGTCCAAAGCCATCAGATGGTCGAGAGACATATACACAGAACACATCGTAGAACACTGAAAGTACTAAAACGGATAAGGCAGAAACTCAGATATTTTCATCGCATGGGTCTCCTTTTATCCATGATCACAGAATATTTAATATGGCAAAGAATAACGAATTTGTATGAGGTTTTACACTGACTCCATTCATGAGTGGGATATGTATCCATTTTTTAAACAAAATGTCATTTATTTCCCCTCGGTGTTTTAAAATAAAATATTTTTCTGAATCTGCATCAAAATCAGATGTACAAATAGAGCTATACAGCTTCATTAGAGCTGCACTGTGTCTCTTCAAAAACTGGCAGTAATTTATGCTTTTAGGAGCCTGACGATTGAGTCTGCATTTTATTCTGGCATAGTTGGCATGCTGCCATCCCTGAGAAAGGGCAGATCTGTAGATCCAAATGTCATCTAGATTTCTTTTCTGACTATAATGCCAGTTCAACACAGTGCCATGAAATAACTGACTCATTCCTCTGTCTCCTATCTACTTACCTGCTTATCTTTGCTTCTTCATTTTCCAGTTCCTGAACATTCCAAGTTCTCCTTTCAAGTAAAACGTCCTCTATGTCTCACAAATCTGACCAGAAATTTCAACACTGTGACTAAATCTCTTTCTACTTCTATTTTCTATAACTTCTATCTAGAACACTGCAGATTTGCAGATATCTGCTTTATATCTGCAGGTATCTACATATGCAGATGTCAATGTGGATATCTGTGGCTCACTTTTGCAGATACAGATGAGGATGTGGATAAAAATTTTGGTGGAATGAGGATAATCATTGGGACACAGTGATAAAAATATAGCAGAAGGACATAAGTTGTGCTGGTGGAAGATTGACAACATAGGTGAAAGAAAGCATAAAATCAAATGATGTATAAATCTTAAATTAATAAAGCTGTCCCATAGAATCTTTATGGATAGTAAATCCATGCTCTAATAATATGAATATAGAAGTAGGGATATATTACCAATCACCTGACCAGGGCAGTGAAAGTAACTGTAAAATGCTAAGGGAGAGTAGAGAGGCCATAATTTTTTTTTAAACCAACAATATTATTGGAAGATTTCAACTGTCCCATATTGACTGGATACATGTCACTTCAGGACAGGATGCAGAGATAAAGTTTCTTGAGATCTTAAATAACTGCTTCTTGTAGCAGCTGGTTCTAGAACCTACAAAAGGAAAGACAATTCTTGATTTAGTCTTAAATGGAGTGCAGGATCTGGTCCAAGAGATGACTACGTCTGGACTGCTTGGAAATAGTGACCATAATATAATTAAATGTAATATCCCAGTATGGGAAAAACACCACAGCAGTCCAGTCCTGTGGCATTTCATTTAAAAAATGTAACTACACAAAAATGAAGAAGTTAGTTAAACAAAAATTAAAAAGCACAGTGCCAAAGGTAAAATCCTTGCAAGCTGCATCATTTCTTCCATTTACCAACTGTCTCTCTGCAAATATGAGACATTTTGGGTGAAATAATGTCTTTTATTTGACCAACCTAAGTTAGTGAAAAACACAAGCTTTAAAGCTACACAGAACTCTTCTTCAGGCCTGGCAAAGGTACTCAATGTTTGTCCAACCACCCACACTGGAATCCATATGAGGTATCATTGAACAACTACATACGTCATATTCAATGGGGAGCTCATCCTGAGAGAGATCTTTCCTGAAATCTGTCTACTTCTGGCCTTCAAACAGCCCCCAGCCTTTCCAAGATTATCAGAAGGACCAGGACACACCAATTCAAACTGGCACCAGACCCTGCCAGAACAACAGTTGCAAAACTGTGTAGACATATCTCCACTACTGCAATGAACATCATTCCCCTCAACACACCTTTCAAGATCCATGGATCCTACACATGCATTTGTGGTCTACCTCATCCAAAGCATTAAATGCACCAATAAGAACTCTGTGGGTGAAACCAAACAATTAGATGAACTCACAGAGGAATATGATAAAAAGCAAAAACAACACATCACCTGTTTGCAAACACTTTTCACAAAGCAATCAATCTACGTCTGATCTAACAGTCCTCAGCCTCCAAAGACACCTGCACAATACTTTCAAAAGACAGACCCAGAGCTTAACTTCATGACTTCGTTAGATACTAAAAATATTGGCCTTAATTAAATTATTTGATTTAAGATATATTACAACAATCTGTGACCCACTTACCCCCCTGTTTTCCTAAGACTACAGTTGTATTAATGCACCATTCACCTTGAATGGTCCCTTAGAACACATGCTAACTACTTCAGCTAAATTATCTGTTCAACCCTATATTTAGCTGTGACACTGTGAGTATCTTTCCCAGATGTGGAGTAAAGACACTTGAAAGCTTGTCTGTCTCACCAACAGAAATTGGTCCAATAAAAATAGTTTCTTATACCCCTTGTCTCTATGATATTCTGTTACCAAAATGGCTACATACATACAATACTGGATATACTTTGGAGCAGATCCACAACCAGTCCCTCATCTGAGCACTGGGGAAATCTGCAAGTGAAGGGGAAGATGGGATTATTCTTTTCAGGAAAAAGTCTATATCTATGGAGCCCAGCATGGATACAAAATTTGTAGTTGCATCTGTATCTGTACCCGCAAAAGTGAGCTATGGCTATCCTCATCCCTATCCACGGATGTGGATAACTGCAGATATAAAGCAGATACAAAATCTGTATCCACATCTGCACCTGTATCTGCAAAAATGACACGTGGATATCCACATCCATTTCTGTGAATGCAAATATCCACAGATGTAAAGTGGATAGACATGGATTTGCAGGGTACTATATAGAGTCAGACTCCATTCTATGCTGGAGTAAATATTCCATTCCGTAAGTGACATAAATTACACTGAACTAAACCTTTGTGTGCACAACATTACGTCAGTGGGAGAGTGTCTTCTGCCAACATAGCTTATACCACTTGCAGAAGTGGTGGGTTTTTTTAGATGTCAGCAGAGCTCTCTCCTGTCAGCACAGAGCATCTTTGCCAGATGCACTGTGGCGACACAGCTGAACCAGTACAACTGCACCACTTCAGTTCTGCACATATAGACATATCCTCAGAGAGCTTTGATAACTCTAGCACAGTCCTTCTGCAAAAATGGAGAGACGCCCAGATGCTGCCTTCTTCTGGTCCCCTTCCCCAAGCCTCCATCCTAGCCCATCTCTTCTCTCCCCTGGCACTGCCCCCTCCTTCATGCACACCCTGTTTCTGCTCCTCCACCTCCTTCCTATTGCTTCCTGAATACCATGAAATAGTGGATCATGGTAGGCAGGAGGTACTGGGAGGGAGAGGGAGAAGTTGACCATCCAGGCTGCTGGTGGACAGGACACAATGGGGAGAGCTTTCTGTTAGTGGGTATGTCTACACTACCCCCCTAGTTCGAACTAGGGAGGTAATGTATGCATACCGAACTTGCTAATGAAGCCCGGGATTTGAATTTCCCAGGCTTCATTAGCATAAAGCCGGCGCCGCCATTTTTAAAAGCCGGCTAGTGTGAACCCCGTGCCGCGCGGCTACACGCGGCACGGACTAGATAGTTCGGATTAGGCTTCTAATCCGAACTATCTGTACGCCTCGTGGAAATGCTACCGGAGATTAGAGAGGCTATAAAAATACAAAACTCAATAATAGTGGGAGATTTCAACTATCCTCATGTTGACTGGGTACACGTTTCCTCCTTGTCTTCTTGGAGCAGCTGGTTCTTGAACTCACAAGGGAGAGGCTATTCTTGATTTAGTCCTAAGTGGAGTGCAGGATCTGGTTCAAGAGGTAAACTGGACCACTTGGAAATGGTGACCATATTATAATAAAATTTAACATCCCTGTGGTGGGAAAAAAACCTCAGCAGCCCAATACTGTGGCATTTAATTTCAGAAAGGGGAACTACACAAAAATGAGGAGGTTAGTTAAACAGAAATTAAAAGGTATAGCGACAAAAGTAAAATCTCTGCAAGCTGCATGGAAACTTTTCAAAGACACCATAATGGAGGCCCAACTTAAATGTACACCTCAAATTAAAAAACACAGTAAGAGAACCAAAAAAGTGCCACTGTGGCTTACCAACCAGGTAAAAGAAGCAGTGACAGATAAAAAGATATCTTTTAAAAAGTGGAAATCGAATCCTAGTGAGGAAAATAGAAAGGAGAATAAACTTAATCAAATTAAATGTAAAGATATAATAAGAAATGCCAAAAAGGAGTTTGAAGAACAGTTAGCCAAAAACTCAAAAAGTAATAGTAAAATATTTTTAAGTACTTCAGAAGCAGGAAGCCAGTGGGGCCCTCGGATGATCAAAATACTAAAAGAACACTCAAATATATAAAGTCATAGCAGAGAAGCTAAATGAATCCTTTGCTTCAGTCTTCACAGCTGAGGATATCGGAGAGATTCCCAAACTTGAGCTATTCTTTTTAGGTGACAAATCTGAGGAATTGTCCCAAATTGCGGTGTCATAAGAGGAAGTTTGGGAACAAGTTGACAAACTTATCAGTAACAAGTCACTGGGACCAGATGGCATTCACCCAAGAGTTCTGAAAGAACTCAAATGGGAAATTGCGGAACTATTAACTGTGGTTTCTAACCTATCCTTTAAATTGGCTTCCGTACCTAATGATCAGAAGATAGCTAACGTGATGCCAATATTTTAAAAGGGCTCTATAGGTGATCCTGGAAATTACAGACTGGTAAGTCTAGCGTCAGTACCGGACAAATTAGTTGAAACTGCAGTAAAGTATAAAATTGTCAGACACCTGCATGAATATAATATGTTGGGGGAAAGTCAACATGGCTTCTGTAAAGGGAAATGTTGCCTTACTAATCTGTTAGAGTTCTTTGAGGGGGGTCAACAAACATGTGGACAAGGGAGATCCATTGGATATATTATATTTAGATTTCCAGAAAGCCTTTGAGAATGTCCCTCACCAAAGGCTCTTAAGTAAAGTAAGTTGCCATGGGATAAGAGGGAAGGTCCTTTCGTGGATTGATAACTAGTTAAAAGACAGGAAACAAAGGGTAGGAATAAATGGTAAGTTTTCTGAGTGGAGAGAGATAACTAGTGGGGTCGCCCAAGGGTTTGTTCTGGGACCTATTCTGTTCAACTTATTTATAACTGATCTAAATAATATCTGCAGATAATACCAAACTGCTCAAGATAGTTAAGACCAAAGCAGACTGTGAAGAGCTCAAAAAGATCTTACCAAACTAAGTGATTGGGCAACAAAATGGCAAATAAAATTTAATTTTGATAAATGTAAAGTAATGCACATTGGAAAAAAATAATCTGAACTATATATACCATATGATGGGGACTAATTTGGCTACAACTACTCACGAGAAAGATCTTGGCATCATTGTGGATAGTTCTCTGAAAACAACCACTAAATGTGCAGCGGCAGTCAAAAAAGCAAATAGAATGTGAGGAGTAATTTAAAAAGGGATAGATAATAAGACAGAAAATATCTTATTGCCTCTATATAAAACCATGGCACATCCCCATCTTGAATACTGCATACAGATGTGGTAGCTTCATCTCAAAAAAGCTATATTGGCACTGGAAAAGGTTCAGAAAAGGGCAACACAAATTATTTGGGGTCTGGAACTGGTCCCATATGAAGAGAGATTAAAAGGACTTTGATTTTTCAACTTAGAAGAGATGAGACTAAGGAGGGATATGATAGATGTCTATAAAATAATGACTGGTATAGAAAAAGTGAATAAGGAAAAGTTATTTCCTTATTCCCACAATAAAAGAACTAGGGGTAACCAAATTAAATTAACAGGCAGCAGGTGTAAAACAAACAAAAGGAAGTTTTTCTTCTCTCAGCGCACATTCAACCTGTGGAACTCCTTGCCAGAGGATGTGGTGAAGGCTAGAACTTTAACAGAGTTCAAAAAAGAGCTAGATAGATTCATTTAGATTAGGTCCATCAATGGCTATTAGCCAAGAAGGTAGGAATGGTGTCCCCAGCCTCTGTTTCTCTGGAGGTTGGTGACAGGGGAGGGTGCACGTGAGGATTGCCAGTTGTGATCCCTCCCTCTGGAGTATCAGTTACTGGCCACTGTCAGCAGATAAGATACTGGGCCAGATGGATCTTTGTTCTGACCTAGTATGGCCGTTCTTATAATCTTACACTCTGACCATGGACCAAGAGAGTTCAGATGGGTTTATGCAAGAGGGTAGCTAGTCAGAACATATACACAAGCTGAGAATCACATACCTAGGCCTAAGTTTAGACACAACAGTTCTTTAAAGTCAGACAAGATTCTTCTAGTGCTCATTTGTATGTGGATTCCCATGTGAAAAGTAAGTTCAAAGGAGCTATAAAGTAGAGCATTCATTAAAAGTAGCCTTCCAGTTGTCTTGTAATACCTCTCACAAAGTGTGACTAGAGGTGGTGATTTTACAAAACTCTTCTAAATAAAAGATATAAAAGAGACTTCATGTTCTACTATTCTGACACTATTATAAGTGTATAAACGGAATATCAAATGACTGAAATATATGTAAGGGAAGCACATTTGTTGAAGGATTTCTTCTTATTAATCAAAGGGAATGCTATTAAATATTCTCTCTATCTCAGATCAAATAACTAACTAGCATTATAAATCTTCATGAGTGTCAAGAAATCTAAGGCCACAATAACCCCAATTTGTAACATCTGTATATGATTTGAAGTTGTCTTAATATGTGTTCAGTTAAAAGTAATCTTACAATAATACTATCAGTGATCTTTCTAGGATTTGATTATATCTGGAGACTTAGTGATAATAGGCAGATAATATCTGATAACTTGGGAGTTAATTATAGTCTACATGGAGGCACGGCTGAGTGGTGCTAAAGCATACACCAACTGGTTTGGGGGACTTGTATTGGCTTATCTACTCTACTGTCACTGTCCATGCTGCCATGACTTCTGGCTTGAGTATGTGTACACAAGCAGGAGAATCACACCACAAACCCAAAATTCGATATATCTAAATGTAGAGCTATAGCTATATATACACCTGTACTTAATATCATCCAATACAGCCTCATTATACAACTGTGATTTCAATAAATTACAGCTTTTACAAATCTCAAAAGGGTAGCTGTTTTAGTCTGTAACTTTAAAAACAAGTACTGCTGTGGCACTTTAGAGATGAAATATATATATTATGATGAACTTCTGTGGGCAAAACCAACTTCCTGGCTGTGTCTAGACTGGCATGATTTTGCGGAAATACTTTTAACAGAAAAGTATTTCCGCAAAAGAGCGTCTACATTGGCACAGATGCTTTTGCGCAAAAAGTGCTTTTGCGCAAAAGCATCCGTGCTCAGTATAGATGCGCTTTTGTGCAAGAAAGCTCCGATGGCCATTTTAGCCATTGGGCTTTCTTGCGCAAAAAATTAAGGTGCCTGTCTACACTGGCCCTCTTGCGCAAGTATTCTTGCGCAAGAGGGCTTATCCCTGAGCGGGAGTGTCAAAGTATTTGCTCAAGAAGCATTGAATTCTTACATTAGAACGTCAGTGTTCTTGCGCAAATTCAAGCGGCCAGTGTAGACAGCTGGTAAGTTTTTGCACAAAAGCGACTGCTTTTGCGCAAAATTTTGCCAGTCTAGATGCATCCCTTCAGATGAGCCTACAGGAAGAAAAATGGAAGAGGGTTTTGCTCATGATACTATTTAACACTCTCTCAGGGGGACTTGAAATCTGACACCCTCTGTTCTCAGTAGAGCTTTGTTAAAAGCAGGGCATCCCAATTTACTGAAAAAATCCATTTGTGCTGATTATGCTCCATCCCATGGCTGCCAAGGCTGAGAATATTTGAAAAACAATGAATAATCCTGCAGCACCTTAGAGACTAACAAAAAATGTAGATGGAATCATGAGCTTTCATGGGCACAACCCACTTCTTCAGATGAATGGAGTTAGGGGGTCCAGGTTGCAAAATAAATAGCAAAGAAAGAAAGGAGATGGGTAGGGAAAGAGAAGGGGAAAAATGAGGTAAAAATTGTCAGCATGTGCATTCTAAATTAAGCAGATAGAGTGGGTTCTAAGTACTCTTAAGTACTTGGTGCTTTGCTTTTTATGTCATTAGGATGTGGAATGTAGCAGGTAATCCAGTTAATCTTTGTTTAAACCTCTATTGCAGGTATCAAACTTGTAAATGAAATTAAGTTCTGCAGCTTCCCTTTCAAGCTGTTTTTTTAAATTGGCTTGTAATAATATGGTAACTTTGAGATCCATTAATGAATGCCTGGTTAGGTAAAATGTTCCTTAACAGGTTTCTGTGTGTTACCTTTTCAAATATCTGATTTGTGTTCATTAAACCTTTGTGGCAGAGACTGTCCAGTTTGGCCAATATACATGGCAGAGGGGCATAGCTGGCACTTGATGGTATAGATCACACTGGTGGATGTGCAGTTAGCTAGTTGTATGAGCCTCTGATGTGGTGGTTTATGTGGTTAGGTCCTGTGTTGATGTCACTAGTATACAGGTGTAGACAGAGTTGGCACCTGAGTTGATTACAGGGGTGAGTTTCTGGATGAGTATGATGGAGGTGGGCTGCATGGTTATTGGAAAGAATTTGTTTGAGGTTAAGGGGTTGTCTGTACACAAGGATTGACCTGTCCCCGAAGGCCTGTGAGAGTGAGGGATCATTTTCCAGGATAGGTTGTAGATTGTTGATAATGTACCAGAGGGGACTGTAGATGGTGACAACTGGTGTTCAGTTGTTTTCTTTGTTGGACCTATCTTAAAGAAGATGGTGTCTGGGTACTCACCTAGCTCTGTCAATCTGTTTTTTCACTTCTCCACATGGGTATTTAAGTTTTAAGAATGCTTGATATAGATCCTGTAGGTGTTTGTCTCTGTCAGTGGGATTGGAGCAAATCCAGTTGCAGGACTGTTTATTTTTTTTAAGTTATTTCAGTTACAGAATAAAACAGCTACTTCTCTGAAACTTTTGAACATAAAAGGCAGAGGACTTTCCCTGCAATTATTGCTCCTGGCTGCTATTGGTAACTGCAGGGAGCAGGGGAGGAGAGACTTGGTATCAGAAATGAGAGTCAGAAATGAGAGCAGGGAGACTGTGTTCCTTGTGCTTCCCCATGATCCTTCTGCTGGCTCCTATGCAGCAAGGAGGAAAAAGTAGTTTGACTACAGTGCAGAGGAGACAAAAGTCACTGGGGACAAGAAGGCATAAAAGCAAGGTCAGTAAATTTGGACAAGGATTTTGGTTTGGGGGGAGGGGAGAAACTAGAAATAGTGTGAATATTGGAGCAAGAGGAGATTGGTAATGAGTGTGGGGGAGGAGACTGGGATCAAATGAAAAGCTGTGAGAAGGAGGGAGGAGACTGGGAGCCAGTGGAGAGGGAAAAAGGAATGTGGGATCAGCAATATTGCCTATCTCAAAGTTCAAAAAGCAAGAGGCGGGATCACAGCAAATTAATTAACTGGCCCTAAAGTCATGAGGTTGCCTTTATTTTAATTTATATTGTGAGTTTTTGTCTTTCTTTTGATATTTAAACTCTCTCTACCCTTTCTCTGGGTCTCTGGGACCATTTCAGTATTTGTCAGTAACTGTCTGACTTACAGAGTAAGGCACTTTTGGTCTCCCCACTACAGGAGCTCTTGCCTACAAGCTCCACTAAGATCAGTTCATGAAGATTTGTATAGAGTGCTGCCACATTGTGTGGAGCTTCCAGCTTCACCAGTAACACCACATTCAATTTAAAGGATTGCTTCTGTGCCCTCCCACACACATTCTCCTTCATTTTCCCATTCATTACTCCTCACTCTCATTTCAGTGAATCAGTCAGCAGCATCACGTGTCCCTCAATTCACATCTACTTCACCCCCTGCCCAACCCTGAGGGGACTACAGCTGTGGGGTCCTTCTCTCAAGGCTTGGAGAGCAAGGATGCTTCAGTTCCTCTTCCCCATTGGAAGCGTGATATTTCAGGGATGGGGAGAGGGGTGCAGAAAGCATATGGACCAATTTTTCACAAAAGAGGAAGAGGAGGGCGGAGTGTATCAGGATTCCTTCTGCTTCCTCTTCTCCCATCTCCTCATGTGAAAATAGTGTCAGCAGTGCTCTAGCCCAGTGGTGGTGCTCAACCTTTTTTAATTCGCAACCCCCCAGGGCCAGTTGAGTAAAAAAAACCCACAACCCCAATGGCTGGAGCATTTTATTATAGCCCCTTTACAGCTCCCCTGTCACTCCCCCCATCCCTGATGTGCACACGTCAAATACGTAGCCAGGAAAACAAAATGGCAGCTGGCCCGACAGCCATGACCACCTTGGATTGCACACCCCTGCTCTAGCCCCCATAGCTACCCACCTGTCCCCATCAACAAAATCTGCTCTTGGATTTCCATGAGAAAAGTAACATTTCTGTTTTCAGTGTTTAATTAGTGTACACTGAGCAATAAAGTAAAACAAAGTATTGAATATATGTGCACTAACACAGGAACATAAGAATGGCCATACTGGGTCAGGACAATGATTTGTCTAGCCCAGTATCCTGTCTTCAGACAATAGCTGATGCCAAATGGGGGAACAAAAAGAACAAGATAACTATCAAGTGATCTCCCCTGTCATGAGCACTAAATGAGCAAGAGGTCTGGTGGAAATGAATTGCATGTGACCATGTAATTAGAGACACTATAATAAAAAATTTGCAAATTTTAAATCAAAATTAGCACAAATATTGGAACAAGGGTACAATACTGTGTTGAGACCTGACGTCTTAAATTGGTAGACTATTAAATAATAAATAGATCATATGAATATGTTCCAATTAAGCAACACCTCCATGCAGATATTTTAAAGTGTTCTAAAAACAGGTTGAGGAGGTAAGTGTTAATATCCTCATATTACAAAGAGGCACCTCCAGGAAAGGGTGGGTTAGCAAATCACCCAAGAATACTTAGCAATTAAGTGGCAGATATCAGTACAGAATCCAGGTCTCCTTACTACTTGTCTCAGACCCTAATCATAAAAACAATATATATATGTGATTATGTGCTATATTTGGCTGTTTTTTAAAACCAAGAAACAATCAATGGTCTTTCCTATATGGTGCATTAGTCCATACCAGTGGGGTGTAGATTTTTTCATCTACATCAACATGTTACTCATTAACCGACCCATGGGAATCCCGCTGGCACACATTTGAAGTTCTTTACTGCACATTAATGTAGTCCCCAGATGGTATTATGTTAATATGAACTAGGGCATCCTTGAATTTACATTCCAGCTTGTGTGCACTAACACAAAACCCTATGTCTCATAAAAAAGTAAACTTACCATATTCTTAAAGTGGAGCTTGAACTGTGTAAGATAAAAATGTATCCTCTCTCCTTATTTATCTGGGAATACCAAATGAGCATATGTGGCTTGGTGAATATTAGGGGATGGATGGACCCACACTGAAGGATGTCTTACTCTCTCATATTTCATCATTTAAAAAACCCCTGGAATCAAATAAGGTAAAGCCTAAAATACAATTAATTCTGCTTAATGCCAATTGTTAAACTCTGACAAAAGTTGAATTAAAAAGTAAATTTGAATGATATAATGTAAACTAAACAGAGTATATTTAATTAGTTCTGCTTATTTTGCAATTATCTTTCAGAGTAACAATTTAACATATTAGTATTGCAGATTTTTATATTCCAATTAAATATTGTTTGTAAAGCAGAAAATACATTAATCTATGGCTAACAGTATAATCCATCTAAATTTCTTCACATTTAATATCAGTTAAATAGAAATTATAGTTGATTTATGAACTCTTCATCATACCTATTGCCTTTGCATCTTTTATCTGTAATCCAAGATAAGGAAAAGCATACAAATACTAAACTACCCACTAGAGCCATGGTCCCCAACTGACATATGACTTTTCATGGTCACTCTCCCCACTTATCTCTGTCCTCCACAGTGTAAAAAGAAGGGAGGCAGGGGCTGGGGTTGCAGCTAGAGCACATCTGCAACCAGTTTCAGGGCCAGAATCAAGTGTGGAGCCATGTCCAGGGGCCAAGAGTGGGGCCAGGGTGAGGCTTGGAGCAGAGCTGTGGCTGGAGATTGAGGCTGGGGGCAGAGCTGGGACTAGGATTGAAGCAGATCTGGGAGCTGTTTGGGGCTGAGTGGTGCTCCCTCCCTGCCCTCTGTGAGGGCAGGCTTGGGCCCAGACACAGCTCTCCAAACAGTCCTCTACAACCCTTACTATATGAATTGTGATCCAATATCTTCCCAACAAAAATAATGTAACCCAATACTTAACATATCCATTTTACGTGGTGAGTTGTGGTAAACCACAAGGGAAGTAAATTCCAGAGTCCAGGGTCCTAGCATACACAGGCTTCACAATAAACCCTGGAATGTTCAACACTAGGAACTAGCATCAAGAGAATCAAAAGCAACTCTAAATACTCTGACTGAAAATAAGATGACAGGTGGCCTGTCAGGTAGCTAAATCCTTAGATTATTCCTAGAAGTTATGGAATGATTAGGCAGTAACAGAAAGTCAATAGAAAACAAATACATCTATCATATGATAGCTGGTATGTTACTCAAGGGTCAAAGACTTTCCTCCTTACTCATGTTGTTTAGTAACCTATTCCTTGAGTAGTCCCATTGAAATAAATGAGAGGGTAAGTTATTACTCAACATGAAAAACGTGGTAGAATCTGTCCTGGGAACTACATACTGTCCATGCACAAAAATGAACTTGATGATCTAATAAATCTTTTCAAGTTTTTAAGTATGATGAAGGTGAAATTGACTTCAGTGGGAGTTTGCCTAAATTAGGGCATCAGGATGCATCCAATACAAAAAGCACTGGAATTTAGTACAAATCCTGATTATAAAGTCCTTGCCCAAACCTCCTCTTTTGAATTACAACACCAAATTGTTCCACACAGAAGGTCAACAGACCAAGGCTACGTCTACACTGGCCCCTTTTCCGGAAGGGGCATGTTAATTTCACAGGTCGTAATAGGGAAATCCGCGGGGAATTTAAATATCCCCCGCGGCATTTAAATAAAAATGTCCACCGCTTTTTTCCGGCTTTTAGAAAAGCCGGAAAAGAGCGTCTACACTGGCCCCGATCCTCCGGAAAAAGCGCCCTTTTCCGGAGGATCTTATTCCTACTTTGAAATAAGGAATAAGATCCTCCGGAAAAGGGTACTTTTTCCGGAGGATTGGGGCCAGTGTAGATGCTCTTTTCCGGCTTTTCTAAAAGCCGGAAAAAAGCGGCGGACATTTTTATTTAAATGCCGCGGGGGATATTTAAATCCCCCGCGGATTTCCCTATTACGACCTGTGAAATTAACATGCCCCTTTCAGAAAAGGGGCCAGTGTAGACGTAGCCCAAGAGTATAAATTTGAAAAAGAATATGGGGCCTAGGGGAAACTGTTATTGTCCATGAAATATTGAATTTATTTAGGCTATGTCTAGACTACGCCAAAGTTCCAAAAGAGGATATACAATTTGCATGGAATTTGCATATCTTCTTCCGATCTCACTTTTGAAAGTGGAGCTTATGAAAGTGGAAAGTAGTCGGGACACATTTTTTCAGCAACCTCCCCCTTTTTCAAAGAGCCGCATAAACCTAATTTTTTGAGGAAGAGCGACTTTTCGAAAAAGGCGGGGTTACCAAAAAAACCGCATCCCAACTACTTTCACTTTCGAAAGCTCCACTTTCAAAAGTGAGATTGGAAGAAAATATGCAAATTCCCACAGAATTTGCATATCCTTTTTCAGAACTTCGGTGTAGTCTAGACAAGCCCTTAATGTACAATGGTTTTCTAATTCTCTCTATTACTGGCATTCCTGATGGAGTAAAAAATATATATTACAGCTATCTATTTGAACCACATTTTGATGAAGCAAGCAAAAAAAATAGATGAGAATTATTATTTTTCTTCCATATTCTCAAAAATAAAGATTGGAAGAGAGGGACTGACACTGAAAAATATCTTTATGAAAGACTGCAAGACAAAGAAGAGAAAACATGTGAGACGAAGAAAAAGAAAGAAAGAGTAATGCACTGCCTTTAGAGCATAGGAAATCGCTTTAATCATGGACAAAACGGGGCTGACATGCCACTAAATCTGTTCTGATTTGGAGTAATGCCAAATTTTTATCACTGTTTTTATTAAAATTGAAGAAATCACTACTTGCTTGTAAACTGGGGCAAGGGAGAAGACAGGGGAAGAGAAGGCAAGTGGACTCTGGGGATTGCTGTCTACTAAACAAAATTAATTTTTGTCCTATGGTTTGGGTGATGAGAATGAAATCATCACTCATTTTGAAGTAGTGCACTGGATTTCCCAGGCAGACATTCCAGGGCATAAATAAAGGACAAAAGAAAATAAATGTCTGATCTCTTTGTCTTTAAAAATGTTTCCTATTTTCAGCTTTTACAGTAAAGTTAAATTGTTGCAATACTTCCTAACCATGATTAGTTTATAAATTATTTTCCCCTGCATAGGCTTGGTTGTCTGAAATAAGGTACCACAGTAAGGGTATGTCTACACTACAAAGTTAATTCGAACTAACAGACGTTAGTTCGAATTAACTTTGATAGGTGCTACACAGGCAAACCGCTAGTTCGAACTTAATTCGAACTAGCGGAGTGCTTAATTCGAACTAGGTAAACCTCATTCTACGAGGACTAACGCCTAGTTCTAATTAAGTAGTTCGAATTAAGGGCTGTGTAGCCACTTAATTCGAACTAGTGGGAGGCTAGCCCTCCCCAGCTTTCCCTGGTGGCCACTCTGGGCACCACCAGGGAAACTCGTCTGCCCCACTCCCTGCCCTGGAGCCCTTAAAGGGGCACGGTCTGGCTACGGTGCCCGTGCCAGGTGCAAGCCTGCCAGCACCCAGTCAGCAGACCCTGCACCTGGCACGGCACAAACCAGCCACCCGCTGCCACCTAGCCCTCCGCCTCATCCCAGGACCAGGCTGGCGGCTCCCAGGAGCCTGCCCAGGTCCGCAAGAGGCGGACGCCCACCTGGTCTAGTGCGGAGATCGTGGACCTCATCCACGACCTCCGCACTAGGCACAGGAAAGTGGCCGTCTAGGGCAGGATAGCTGCCAGCCTGGCCACCCAAGAGCAGGTTTGCATGAAAATCAGGGTGGTCCAGTGAGACCCCCGACCCTGAGTTCTGAGCTTAGAATGGCCGTACTGGGTCAGACCAAAGGTCCATCTAGCCCAGTAGCTTATCTGCCGACAGCGGCCAACACTAGGGACCCTGGAGGGGATGGACCGAAGACAATGACCAAGCCATTTGTCTTGTGCCATCCATTCACAGAGGCCAGGGACACCATTTCTACCCCCTGGCTAATAGCACTCCATGGACCCAACCTCCATGAATTGATCTAACTTCTCTTTAAACTCTGTTCTAGTTCTAGCCTTCACAGCCTCCTGCAGCAAGGAGTTCCACAGGTTGACTATTTGCTTTGTGAAGAAGAACTTTCTCTTATTAGTTTGAAGCCTGCTACCCATTCATTTCATTTGGTGTCCTCTAGTCCTTCTATTATGGGAACTAATGAAGAACTTTTCTTTATGCACCCTCTCTACACCACTCATGCTTTTATAGACCTCTATCATATACCCCCTCAGTTTCCTCTTTTCTACGCTGAAAAGTCCCAGTCTCTTTAGCCTCTCTTCATATGGGACCTGTTCCAAACCCCTGATCATTGTAGTTGCCCTCCCCTCTCCCTCCCTCTCTCTTTCCCTCTCCCAGCTCCTTTTCCCAGTCTCCCCGAGTTTTGTTCAATAAAGAGAGTTTCTATTTTTGAACACACGTGTCCTTTATTTTGTACATCAGGAAGGGGGGGCTAGGGAGGAGTAAGTGGAAGTAGGTGAGGGAGGAATGGGGTACGAGCCCCCGATGGGGAGGACTGGAGTGGCTCTGCGGGCTCCTCGGGGTGGAAGCTCTCCTGCAGCCCCCCGATTGACACTCCCCCAGGATGGCATCCTGCGGCAAGTGCAGCTTGGCTGATAGCCGAGTGCTGTGATGTTCCGAGTGTGGGCACTCAGGGCACTCCAAGCCAGGACTGCTTTGCAAGCGGGGAACCCCTGAGAACTGTCTGTCTGGGGTGGGGGTCGGGTCCCTTTAAGTACAGCCCTCGGCTAGCCTGAGACAGCAGCTCCATGCTCTAAGTCCTAATCTGATGCCCTGCCGGCACTGCTTCCGGCCATCCTTAACCTCGGTTCAGGGTCCACTCAATGTGGACATGCTAGTTTGAATTAGCAAAATGCTAATTTGAACTAGTTTTTAGGTCTAGATATACTAGTTCGAATTAGCTTAGTTCGAATTAAGTTAGTTCGAATTAGTGCTGTAGTGTAGACATACCCTAAGTTCTATGTAAGTTAAACTGTAAAGTCAATAAGGCAAATATGTGGGTGTTTTTGGTGTTTTTTTTCTTTTTTGCTGATTAATACTGTCCAAAATGTGGTTCACTTCAATATCAATACCTGGTTTTCAGAATCCTTAGAAACTAATATGTAGGAACAGATTTCTGCAAAACACTACCCATGTACTTGAAGCAAACAAAAGTGTATACAGTTACTTAATTTGTAAGCTGCTTAACTGCAGGCCTATAAAGTGCATATGTTTGTATAATCATAACATTTGTTAATGCATGTTGATATCACACCGAGAGAGTTGGCTTGTTAAGTAAAATGTACATATGACACTCAATTATGCCCCTAACTAACCTCAGACATTTGGCTACAATCCCTTCCATCCACATCTTCCCTGTTTTCTACACTGTATGTTTCTCCACCTGATGCCTTAAAGTAAACTATAAACTCTTTAATGCAGAGATGGTCTCGTGTATGCATTTCTACAGTCTCATCCAATTGTTATTGACAGTACAAAAAATAAACACAGACTTCATAACAAGTGTTTCAATGTAATCACACTTCTCAGGTGAAGGAAGTACTTTAGAACCACAAGCCACATAACACACTCCAGATACCATATTGTCACATTTCTATTCATTCCTTGTCATGAATTTTCCTCATGTAATTAATGTGATGACACAATTCAAAACATGACATTATAGTAGATACTTTTTAGGAAGATCTGTATATCCTTCAACAATTGTATAATTTCTCAGTTGTTTTAGTTTCGAGATCTCTTCTTTTCTATTGTACATTATGTGCATATATTATAACACATGAGTAAAGTCTTCATCTCACACGGCTCATTAGGGACTTAAATGAACCAGTTTCAGATGTATGATTTTGACCTCAAGAACTGTCCTCAATCAATGAGATAAAAATGATAGTTGCCATAACATCCTTTTTTGGATACATTACTCTAGAAATCTGCAATCAGAGCCTACTCTTCAGCTGGTGAAGCTCTCATTGAATAGATTTCCCAGTGCTTTGCCTGATTAAATACTAAAAAGAAGAAAAGGGATCAGTAGGACTGAATAAGTTAATCAAAATGTAGGAACGGCTGGTAATAATATTAAATATCTTTCTTTCCTGCCTCATGCCCTTGTCTCTGTCCATGTATTGTTCGGAGAGAAGTATTTCCACCATTGACATACTTGCAATGTTAGCATATATCTTAAAATGCTCACCTGCAACATGCTGTAAACATTAAAAACAAATGTTGCCCCAAACATATATTTCACAGAAGACTGAAGAGTCATGCTCTCATTAATATTCCTGGGAAGCAGTGAAAATAACTGTCATTTCAAAACTGCCATAATAGGAAAGGTATTTCCCATAGTGATATTTTCAACATTTGCACTATGAGACCAGTGTGAATGGTGTGGGGTATCTGTGGCTGCATTCAGTTCAACAGAATATTCAGTTAAATAAAATCTCCCATTCCTATACTCTGGCATTTCTGAACATAACATGGAATCAACGTTTCTGTATGTAGATGTAAGACAATGACTTATGTTACAGGTAGTAGTAAACTAATTCTTTACTTTCATAAAGGTTGAAAGTAGAACTATTCCATTAGCAAGGAAAGAAATGGTGAAAAATAAAGTGGTGCTTCAGTTTAAATAAGCTATATTTAATCCATTTGGTATTCACAAATTCATGAAGGTTCTAAAATAGTTTGCATGATCTGGTCAAATATCAGTTTTGAAGCTTAAATACCAGCAACAAACAACTCACGAGTAATACAGATACCAACATGTGTTCCCAAGGGCCATTCATTAAATAATAGTTCAAACTAGGGTGGCTAATGTAGTCATTCAAACTTGCAAATGAAGCCCAGGATTTAAATATCCCAGGCTTCATTTGCATGTTCCTGGGCGCCGCCATTTTTAAATGCCCAGTAGTTCGAACTACCTGCCCACGGCTACACGTGGCACGGGCTAGGTAGTTCGAACTAAAGCTCCTAATTCGAACTACCATTTCTCCTCCTGCAGGCATTTAAAAATGGTGGCACCCAGGAACATGCAAATGAAGCCCGAGATATTTAAATCCCGAGCTTCATTTGCAAGTTCGAATGACTACATTAGCCACCCTAATCCGAACTAGGGTGGCTAGTGTAGACATACCCAAAGAGATTAGCAAATACTTGAGACTAGTTTGTGTTTTAAGCCTGTGAAGCCAAAGTTTTCCCAGTTTTGTATTGGGTGAATTTTAATCAGACAGCCACAGTTACTGGTGATTTAAAACTCTTGATTACTGTATGAATTGTGATTGTTTTGTCCGAGATTCATTTGTATAATTAGAATACAGTTGTTTTCACTTTTTCCTATCATCACATATTGTGGGAAGCAGGTCAGATTAATGACTAATTGAATGGAGTGTTTGGAAAATGACCCTCTCACTTGATGAGACAATTCTTCTGGACTCTCCTTTGAAAGCTGTTGCTCTAACGAAAATAACTTCCTGGAAGAGTATTTGCTTTTACATTTGACCCATTTACCCTGATTGTTGTGGATTTTTTGTGTGTTTATTTTTGTTTATGAAATACTGAATTCAGTTTTTGTGTTATGCACTGATGTGCTGGGGAGCCTCCTCTCCAGTCATGTGACTGGAGCATTCTAACATAATGACATCATAATGCTTCTCCCATTCTCCCCCCCACCAAAGACACACTCAATGAGGAAGAGTTTAAGCCACACCAGCAGGAAATAGGTGTCCCTATAGGCAGAGTAGGAAGAGAGGCACTGTGCCTTTTATCTTTCCCTGATCAGAAGGATGTGCCATTCTCTCTCTTTCTGTTTGGTGCCACTCTACTCTGAGTAAGGCTGCAATTAGCCATTTTTTAAAATGCAGTGGGAAATCATAGGAGTCATTTGGGTCCTATGTCAACCTCCTCTGTTAATAAAACCCTCTATCTAGGATTCAGTGACCATTTAGTCCCAACATAGCTACATCCACTGATCTTGCCCTTGTTCCATGTGGCTGTCTAGGTGGCTCTCCAGATATGCTGTGGGTCTAGCTCAGGACTACTCAACTTTGGAAGCCCCATGGGCCACAATTATACAGGCAGTCCCTGGGTTACGTACAAGATAGGGACTGTAGGTTTGTTCTTAAGTTGAATCTGTATGTAAGTCGGAACTGGCGTCCAGATTCAGCCGCTGCAGAAACTGACCAGCGGCTGACTACAGGAAGCCCGAGGCAGAGTTGCTCTGCCCCGGGCTTCCTGGAATCAGCCTCTGATCAGTTTCAACAGGCTGAATCTGGACGCCAGTTCCGACTTACATACAGATTCAACTTAAGAACGCCAGGCAGATACACCGACTTACGCCGACTTACATACAGATTCAACTCTGCCTCGGGCTTCCTGTAGTCAGCGCTGGTCAGTTTCAGCAGCGGCTGACTTGGGAACGCCTGGGGCAGAGCAACTGTGGTGCTGCCGGGTTGGTCCAGTAGCGCCCAGAGCGGCGCTGCGGGACCAACCGGCAGCACCCCATCTGCTCTACCACAGGCGTCCGGAGAAAAGCCTGATCTGCTGGGGGGGGGGCGTACTAGCTGTGCCCCCCCCCCCCCAGCAGATCAGGGAGACGCAGGCGGCAGACTGAGACGCACCACGGTCCCGCCGCCCGGGTCCTCCATGGCTTTGCTCCGCGTCAACCTGGTCTGCTGGTCTCCAGCAGACCAGCAGACCAGGGAGACTGGGAGCAAATCCTCTGAGGATGCGGGCAGCGGGACAGCCCAGACGCGCCACGGCTGTCCCGCTGCCTGCGTCCTCAGAGGCTTTGCTCCCCGTCTCCCTGGTCTGCTGGTCTCCAGCAGACCAGCAGGCCAGGGAGACGCGGAGCAAACCCCGTTCGTAACTGCGGATCCGACATAAGTCGGATCCGTATAACTCAGGGACTGCCTGTACTCACAGCTCATCCCGAGGGCCACAACTTAAGTGTGGTTGCATATACATGCAAATATATATGCAAATAGCTTCTTTCACACTGAGGGGCATGAATACAAATATTAAGGAAAGATTATACAACACACAGGCCCCATTTAAGTCAGTTCCGCTGATTTTAATAAAATGCATTATTTACCCAATCTCCACCCATATAACAGCACTTTTAATGAGCAATGACAGTCCAGGAATTTAACTACTAAAACACATATCAACAGAAGAACATTATATTAACTACATTTTTGTTTTGGCTTCCACTCATGGGCCACGTGTTGAGCCCTGCGTAAACCAAACCACATTGTGGGCTGCAAACAAGTGGGCGGCAGGCTGCATGTAGCCCATGGGCTGCATGTTGAGTAGCCCTGGTCTAGCTGGATTGCCTTTTTTCAAGGTCAGGAAGGGATTTTCACACAGAATAAAACTGGCCTATATCAGTTTTTTACCTTCCATATAACTTCTTGGTGGTTGGGCTGGGATAGTTAGGATAAAAAGGAGAAATTAAAGAAGGCTTTGTTGCATTGTCCAGGGTATATATGCTGACTAAGTGGATAATCAACTTCAGGGGTTCAGGGGTAAATCTGAGCATGGGACCTTGAAGGGATGAGCACAAACCCAGACTGATTTGAGGCAAGATCATCTTAAATCGCCTACCAGCTTAGTCAGGATATGTCTAGACTACATGGCTCCATCAACGGAGCCATGTAGATTAGGTTTCTAGACATAGGAAAATGAAGTGGTGATTTCAATAATCGCTGCTTCATTTACATCAAAATGGCTGTTGCGCTGTGCTGATCAGCTGTTTGGCAGCACATCACGGTAGTCTGGGAACTCCACGGTCAACAAGGGAAGCCCTTGTCGACTGCCCTGTTATGCCTCATGGAATAAGGTTTACCGGGGAGGTCAGCAAGGACTTCCCTTGTCAACCACAGAGCGTCCAGACTACTGTGCTGTGCCATCAAACAGCTGATCAGTACAGCATGGCAGCCATTTTTATGTAAATGAAGCGGCAATTATTTAAATCTCTGCTTCATTTTCCTATGTCTAGTAAACTAATCTAAATGGCTATGTCGACGGAGCCATGTAGCCTAGACATACTCTCATTCTTGTAGCCATTTTCATTCATTGCATAAGGAGAGACTGGAAGGGATCCAATCCAGTGCTAAAAATGGTTTAATAGACTTGCAGGATCTATCATGAGAGCAGCAGCTTCAGGTAGACAGTGCTTAGAGGGTGCATCTTAAAATCCTGGACCAATTTAAAAAAATCTAACCCCCATCTCTTCCACTTTAAGCATTGACCATAAACCAGAGATCTCTACAGGCCACATCTCTAACAACAGGCTGGGAACCTTTACCCAACCCAATCAGAACCCTGCCCCAACCTTACCCCTAAAATGGGAATCCTTAACAACCTGAACCCGGGCTCAGTGGGCATTGCTAAACCCACTAATAACCCCAACATGGGGCCTTTCTTGTCCCAATAGTTGCTCTGAGCCATGGAACCTCCTTTCCCAAATTTAACCCCAGACCAGGATTTTTCCCTAGTTCTAAACGTATCCTTAGTCTGGTAACTCCTGCGGGTCCCAGTACTCCTAACCCAGGGAATATTAGCTGCACTCAATGCTAACCATAGGCCAGGGAACCATACCAAACCCAGCCTATCCTCTGGCCCCAGAACGTTATCAATCCCAACTATAACCTGAAGAGTATCTACTAGTCCCCACTCGAAACCTAACATGGGAATAATTCAGTGTCTTTATCCTCATGGCCAGGAAGCCCTCATGGCCCTAATTGTAACCCTTTGCTAGTGACATCCATAGGCTCCAACCCTAACTCTAAAATGGGAGCCTTATTCTCCTACCCTTTGCACATGTCAGGGACAGCTACGGGCCAGAACCCTAACCAGAACCTAAAGTGATCTGAAAAGCTGTGTGTTGAGAGGGGATTTATCAACACCTGGAAACTAAGCGTTACTAAAACAATGTGTTAAGTGTTCTCTTTAAAGGCCTGGTTCAGTTTTTGTAACTGCCATGTCTGTGACCCTTTGTGACTCCTCTTCGTCCCCCCTGAATTTTAACCATTTATCATATTATGGGTTGAATCACTGGTTCAGATATGTAGAGTAAGGGTGGGTGGAGTAAGGCTGTGGCCTGCTCTAAACCTAAAACTGAAGTCAACCTCGCTATGTCACTCAAGGGTGTGAAAAAAATCACACTCCTGAGGAATGTAGTTAAACTAATTTAAGCCCCAGTGTAGACAATGAAAAGTTGACAGAGAATTATTGTACTGATCCAGATACTGCCTTCTGAGAGGCTGAATTTACTAACTTCCCTCAAAAACTCCTCCCTGGCTATAGCAAGCATCCACATTTCAGTGGTACCTCTACAACTGCACTGCTGTAGTGCTTGTGACAAAGCCATATACTGAGTGTTATCTTCCCTCCCTGTTGTTTAGATATTTGGGTCTAACTGGATATTTGGGACTGTCTCATAGTTATAGGCAACTCTGCCCAAAGAATTGTGGACCCATGAACAAGGCAGCTCAAGGAGAAGAAGCAGGGCTGAGGGCTAGCCTTCTCCCGTCAACCCTTCAGTGCTGTCCAGCCTGCAACAACTAGGTCTCCTGCAGAGTTTTAAAGGATCCAGGGGTATGGCCACTGTGGCTGTTCTATAACAGTGGTTATGGCTGGAAGTCCTGGGCCCTTTTAAATTGCTTTGCCTTGGGGCAGTTGCTCCCCTCCCTCTTTCCCCCGTCCATCCCCTGTCTGTGGCTCTAATTATAGGAATGGAGGGAGTTTCATCTCCCCCCCCCCACACTATTTAGGATTATTTTATTTTAGAAAACCTGTGGCTTGCCATGTTTAACCCATTCTTGTTTGTGCCTTGTTTCTGCATGGCTAGATGAAAAATGCTTTGGGATTTTTTTTTTTTTTGTTTGACTGCTTTGGGGAGTTTTAAAGTAGTGAAAGTTGACAGACGATGCAACAAGTGCACTTACAAAGGACAAAGGTAATGAAGGGTTTCACGTCACACATTGCAGTGGCATGGTTAATCATATGACTAGGATTTGGTAAATAAAATGCTTAAAATTTTCTGTTGCGAGATTTCTCAAGTCAGAAGGTAAGTTTCCCCACCTCCCAGCCAACAATTTCAAAAGCAAGCTGCAGCCAACAATTTCTAAAATACAGTGCAGTTTGTCCTTGCTAGTCATTCTTTAAAAAAAAAAAGTCTTGCTCTCACCCAGCTCAAGAGAAATTTCTGTGTCTTCATTCTCAAGCTATCAGAGCCCTTGTCCTGTGCTTCTTCTTTGCTCATTCAGGAAATCAGGTGCATGCTGCCCGATGGTCTCATTAACATTCCCCTCAAGAACTGCTGCTGTCCAACTAAACTAGCTGTCAGATCACAGACAGCTAGAAGCTAAGGTAGATTTTCTCCCTTTGTAATTTCAGCACCAGATGCAAGCACACTTAGATAGCACAGGATTTTAACCCCTTTGTTGTGAAGTGCCACACAGAGTTCATTCATCCCATCACTTAATGCCTCAGTATAAATTAGTTATTCTTACCTAAGAATTATACTTACTATTAGCTCAGCTTAAATCCATTGCTCGTATCTGTAAAAATTTTAATTCCCTGGATGCCATATTAAGTCAACCTAATTCCCAGTTTAGCTACAGCTAGGTAGTGGGAAGAAGCTTGTGAAGGGGGAGGGAGGTGAATTTGCTATATAAATAGAAAAACCCTTTCCGGTGCTGTAGAAAGCTCCTAAAGGTATGTTGACACAACAGCAATTACAGTGGCACAACTATAGCACTGCAGCTTTGTTGCTGCAATGTAAATGCTTTATACATGGAGGCTGTGTCTACACTGGGCCACTTATTCCGGAAAAGCAGCCACTTTTCCGGAATAACTTGCCAGCTGTCTACACTGGCCACTTGCTTTTCTGGAAAAGCAATGACGATCTACTGTAAAATTGTCAGTGTTTTTCCGGAAAAACTATGCTGCTCCCGTTCGGGCAGAAGTCCTTTTCTGGAAAAATTATTCCAGAAATGGGCCAGTGTAGACAGCACAGTAGTCTTTTCTGCAAAAAAGCCCCGATCACGAAAATGACGATTGGGGCTTTTTTCCCGAAAAGCGCATCTACATTGGCCATTGATGCTTTTCCAGAAAAAGTGCTTTTCCAGAAGCATTTCCGTTTTAAGCATTTCCAGAAAAGGGTGCCAGTGTAGATGTAGCCGGACAGAAAAGGGTTTTCTCTCAATGCAGGTGTGATGTGTTGGACAACATCTGGAGGCCCTCTCTGAAGGCCTCATGGCCCTGCCTTACCTCACCCCAGAAAACAGCAGAGGAGAAGTCCCCCAGACAGCTTAGAATGGCTACAGAGAAATAACCAATCAGAGGGGCTGCTGGAGTGACTAATCAGTGGGTAAAAGGGTCATATAAAATGAAGCAGCAGAGTCACCATAGTCAGTTGCTGCCTAGATCTTGAAGGAGGAGGGCTGGGTGCCTGGAAAAGCAGCAGGACTGAACCAGGGAAGGCTGCCAAAGACCAGCTGCCTGGCAGGCTGACAGAGTAGTAGGTCCATGGATAAATCAGTATGGACAGGCTAAACTCAGAGTACTGAGTCCAAAACCTAGCCAGACTGGGCAAGAGTAACTTAATGAGCCATGCTTGTCTGGTTGAAGACTAAATCCAAGGAGTACTGCTGGAAAGACACCAACTGCGGGTTCCCTGTTGGTCTGTTGAAGAATTCAGCGCCTCTGGGATGGAAGACTCAGTGTGATTGCCCCATACCAGGGTTGTGAAAAAGAAATAGGAGGGGGGACAGTGTGTGTGACTTGGCTGGAGGGCTGAGTCACCAAAGACCTTCCAAAAGAACCATCCTCTGAGGGGTACTCGGGAGAGGTGGAAGCCACCCTGCTATAAGAATTCAAAGAAATACAAACTCACTTCTGACCAAAAACGGGATGCCCGTGGGAGGAGGGTGCCGCTCCATTCAAAACTAGAGTGATTGCAGGTGTACTGGCCAGAGAAGGGCTGCTTGCAAGACATGGGTGCTGACACCATAACAACAGGTAATCTACATGTCTAAGAGCTTCTTGGGGGACTTCTCTGATGTTTTCTGGGGTGAAGTGAGGTGGGACCATGAGGCCTTCAGAGGGGGTCTCTACATAGGCTGGGAGAAGTATTCTTCACTTGGATTTGCTATGTCTCACTGCTTTGTATAGGGTATGACATGTTGCCTAACCCTAAGTAGTGTAGCTACGTCGACATACATTTTAGGTGTAGACTACAAGGCCTAAGCTATACTGTTACGGGTGTGCAGCTGCAGCTGTAGCACTTGCAATGCAAACTTAGCCTAAGTACTGGGGTGGGCAAAAGGGCCTCCGCAGGTTGGATCCGGCCTGCCAAGTGGGCCAGATCGAGACTGCAGAGGCTCTGCTGCTCCCCTGCCCCCAGGCCAGGGTCTGGGGGTGGTGGGAGTGCACAAAGCCTTCTCCTCTCTGCCCCTGCCCTGCACAGCGCTTCAAAGCATGCCAAGCCTCTTCCAGGGCATGGGTTCCTAGTGGGAAGGGGGGCAAAAGGGCTCCCACACCCGCAGACCAATCATGGTCTGGGGGTGGAATAGCCCCTCCCTTTCCTGTTTAGGCCCTGCCCCTTCTGGGGTGTCCCAGGGCTACTTCAAAAATTTTTGAAGTGGCCCCTGGGCAAAAATTATTGCTCACTCCTGCCTAAGTATCTTGGAAGCACAAACTCATGTCTGCTGGATCTGATATTTTTGCTTTTTTCCCACCATAATTCAATGGCATCATTTTTAAAAAAGCATCTTCTAGAAATAGATGCAGCAATATAAATATAAAGTATTAGAATGATAGAGACAAAGTGGCAATCATTAGAAAAATTTTTAAGTAGCCATATCTGGACAGGGAATCTGCAGAAGGGATTAACAGCCACTGCATACACTTAACTCACTGGTCAATTCATTGGAGCTTAAAAGGTACTTAAATGGGAACAAAAGGAGACAAGTCAACTTAGCAGTCAACACTCTAGCCCTAGTGACTAAGTAAGTTCACTGAATTCAAATGGGCCTCTTTTGTGTTTTATACACAAAAAGTAAGCAACATCTAACACCTGGCTAGAATAAAAGGCATAATGTTCTTTTAAAAACATTAAAAAGGACATGTTTTTAAAAAGGATTTGATTGTGTTTGGGGAAGAGTTAAAAAATAATGAGAATTAGTAGTTTGGCTCCGAATTTGAGAAATAAGGTGGAGTTCTCAAAGAAATGTCTCATCTATGTAAACTGTGCTGTAACGTTTACAATTCTTTTAGCCTTCTTTATGTACGACAGTAATCGAAAGCATACACTGCTCAATGCTAAAAACAAAGTAGTAAAAGATAACCTGCATACAGCAAGTGAATGAGGATGGAGGAATAAACCCTATATCAATTAACTAATAAAAATCAGAAAATCTCTTTAAAGGTATTTAATCCTTAAGTTAAGTCAGACATTGCAATAGTCTGACTTGTGACAAATGAAAAAATTACAAAAATTTGCATTCATTAATATGGTGTCCTCTCTGTTGTGCAAAATTGTCCATAACATTTATTATAGTCTCTATTGTGATATCAGCCAGGCATGGGGGCCCTATTGTGCTGGCAGTTGACACATTCACCCTGCCTGGAAGAATTTACAAGCTAAGTATAAGATGAAGGTAACAGCTGGATACAACAAACAGATGGAGGAAATACAATGTAAGAAAGAGATGCCTGAAAACTGTCAGAGTCTCATGAATTATTTCTGCCTTGACAGTATTATAATCTCTTGCCCTCAGAGGTAGTCAACAGTTGTATTTTATTTCCCCAGCTATTATATGCAGCAAATTCTAACCATCAAATATAAGCTGACTGTATACTGCACTTGTGGGTGTTACCAAGCCCATCCATCCACAAAGCATCATTGTTTCAATGTTTCCATAGTAATTGATGCATTTCAAGGTGAAAAAGTGTAATGAGACTATAAGAGAGAGACTGAGCAAACAAAATGTAGTGATTACAATTGGCCGGAATCACCAGTTTTATTCATTCTGTGCCTATCTAACTCCATTGACATACAGGTGACCCCCACACTTACAATCGGATTGGTTCCTGGAGAATCGTTGCAAGTCGTGCCGTTGTAAGTCAAACACTTTTTTCCCATAGGCACAATGATAAAAATGGGAGTTCTGTTCCCGGGACCCCATTTCATGCCCTAAAAATGCCAAAATTGACTTTGGAAGTGGAGAAAAAGTAAATACAACAATAATATATGCTTTTAAAAACATTTATTAACTGTAAACAAACATTCAATATGAAAATAAAGCACAGAAAATACCTTCATCTTCTTAATTTGGGGAGGGAGATGGTTACTGGAGAAAAGTAGAAGGGGAGGGGACTAGGGTGGGAGCCAGGGCGGAGGGGGGAGGTGGAGATGGCAGGGGCGGCCTGCCAGGGTAGCGGGAGATGTGGTGGGGGCTGGGCTTCTGGGGGGGCCGGGAACAGGTCAGTGACCTGCGGGGAGGGGCCAAGATGCAGTCTGGAGAGGGAGAGGGGGAGCCATAGGGGCGCTGAGCTGTGAGCTGGGGGGGAGGGGCGGGAGCTGCAGGGGGGTGCCAGGATTCAGGCTGGTGGCGGGGGGCAGCCTGTCAACCTGCTGGGAGGTGGAGCTGGTGGGGGCAGCCTGCTGGGAGGGCTGTGAGCCACATGGTATGAAGGCAGGAGGACCCTCTTTTAGGAGGTGGTGGGGGAAGCCTGCTTTGTCGCAAACTTGCCTGGGAGATGGGCGGCCCGGAGGTGTCAGCACAGAGGCAGGTGGGGCTGCCTGCAGAAGCTGGGCAGCCTGCCAGGAGCCAGAGCTTGCGGAGGCCACCCTCCTCGTTGAAATAGCCAGGCAACAGAGCTCACCTGCTGCAAGAGCCGGAGCTGGTAGGGTCGGCCAGCGCGTGTGCAGGAGGGGAAAGTCTAAATTCCCATTAGACACACAAGAAGACTGTTTAAAATAAAAAAAGGTTGTATATGTGGGGGTCGTAAGTAGGGCGTAGTAAGTCAGGGGTCACTTGTAGATGGAATTAAAGTAGAATTACAGTAGCATAAATTGCAATGTCACCCAATCATCTGTTCCGAGGTCTATGTAGTTCAAAATATTCATTAATGATCTGGAAAAGGAATTAACAGTGAAGTGGCAAAGTTTGCAGATGATGTAAAATTATTCAAGAGAGTTAAATCCAAAGCAGGTTGCAAAGAGGGATCTCACAACTCAGCAAAGGGGCAACAAAATGGATGTGAAATTCAGTACTGATAAGTGCAAAATAATGCATTCTGGAAAAAAGTAATTCCTACTATACATTAACAATTATGAGTTCTAAACTACCTGTTACCACTCAAGAAAGATTTTGGAGCCATCATGGATAGTTCAATAAAAATTCCATTCAGTGCACAGCAGTTCTCTCCCCATTTCTTCTCACTCAACCCCATCCCTCCAAACACCCTCCGCTGAGCAATGAGGTCCAGGGTACTAGCAGGGTACCTGCTACGAGCAGCAGGGATCGAGCTTGACCCTGCACTGGTGATGGGAAGTGGAGTGACCCAGCCCCAGCCCACTCCGCTGGCTCCCAGCCACATTGCTCCACTTCCTGCTACTGGTGAGTGTTCCACCCCTTCCCCTGAGACCACCGAGCAACATGGCCTGGAGCCAGGGGAGTGGAGTGGACTGAGACGGGGCTGCTCTGCTTTCCCACTGCCAGTGAGTTCAAGGGAAGGCCTGACCTAGCTGCCAGCACGAGGGCCCCCACTAGTACCCCAGACTACCCTGAGCTCCCAAAGCAAGGGGCACAGAGTGATTTCCTTGAGGTGTCCCTAGATGGAATGTTCCTATGGCATTGGTGAGGGGGATGTGACCCTTTCTGCTTCTCCCCACACACATACATGCATTGCCTCTGCATAGAGGATAACAAACTACTACTGCTATCAGTTACTCTGATTGTTCCAGTGCCACAGGTCTATGTGGTGGATAGAAAGGTTTCAACATTTAAAGATTCTAAGGCTCAAAGCACAAAGCCCATGAGGCAGGAGTCCAAGAGGGAAAAAACTGGATGTGATTGTGCAATTAAAGACTTTATCATAATGGCTTCCCATAAAACCTATTATTTTTCAAGCCACTGTTGCTCATCTAGATAATCCACAATGGGATAAACCCATTCTATCATAAGGATTTGTTCTTCTGTCATGATGCACAACAATATTTGAGATCAAAGGGTGAAGTAAAATAGGCAAGGCCGGGTTCATATTCTTCAGAGGCAGGAACATGAGTAGGAAGGAACACAGCCTTAGGCACTCCACAAAGAATGAGACCATATATAAGCTCAAGCTTCACCCTGTTCATGGCATGCAGGGAGACTCATCTCTTAAGGAGGCCCCCAATCAGTAGTTCCAAAGACAAAAGTTGGACACATTTTCATTATAAGATGGAGAAAGAGCACTGAACCAAGGAAAGGCAGGGGTATTGGGTTCTGCTTGAATCTGATTTCTTGTTCCTGACAATTCCTAAGATACCATTCGGCAATTAGCACTTAACAAATGCATACTAAATACAGAAATGCCTGTTTAGATCTCAGACAAATAAAGGATTTTCCTGGGAGTACACCTGGGTTTTCATTTATAGAATATTTCTTTTTCTCCCCTTGAGATTCTTATGATGGAATTTTCAAAAATACTCAACCTTTGCCTACTCTTAATGGGAGTTTTACCATTGACTTCATTGGGCACATAGTTACGGCAGTGAATCTGGGGTTTTTTTTGGGTGGGATTTTCCAAAATCATTATCTACTATATATTTGAGAGAATTTGTGCATCTGTCCTCTGTGTGTCCGTCCATCTGTCTGTGAGTCTGTTTGTTCAAGAATTCCTCCTAAACCAAAGGGGAGGTACGACCACCAAATTCAGAATGCAGCATCCTCTTTTCATAAATGAAAGCAAAATCATGGTTTGGTTGTGCCAGGACAATGGGCTGTGTGTGGAATGTGATTGTTTCTTATCAAACAGTAAGGGAGTGGTGTGATAGCATGAATGACCATGGGTGTCAACAAGTGCAGGAGACATTTATACCCCAGAATGACCACAGAGGGGCAGTCCTAGCTCCAAGTAGCTTGCTGGCTGGCAACATGGCCCCCGCCCAGTCTTCCTTGAGGAGTAGCTGCTAGCTGGCTAGTGCGGCCCTCGCTGCCCCTGGAGAACAGCTGCCTGCTGGGCCTCACAGTCTCCCCCACTTTTGGGGAGCAGCCACCAGCTGGGATACACAGCACCCACTGGCTTGGACCATCCTCAGGGAGCAGCTGATGGGGCAGCTACACAGTCCCTGCCAGCCCAAGCAAGACCTCAGGAGCAGATGGCAGGTAGGTTGCACAACCCCCACAGTCCCCAGGGAGCAGCCAGTGGGCGGGCCACATGTCCACCGCCACCCTTGGGCCAGCACCGGAGAAAAGCCAGTGGCCGCTCCCAACATCTGCCCTCTACCTCCTCCTCTGAACTCCCCTCCTTCTCACAGTGCCCTTCCTTGATTCCTGCACCCCCACCCTTTGACTTGAGCTCCTCAGCCCCTGCTCTAACTCCTAACCTCTCACCCCTCAACCCTTACTCTTGCATACCCCACAGCCCCAGACCTCTGTCCTGAAGGACTTGAGTGATGCTGGGTAAGTCTTCTAGTTAGGGACATATAGGGTACATCTAGACTGCAAGCCTCTTTTGAAAGACAGTATCTAGACTACAGCCGGTACTTTCGAAAAAGCGAGCTGCTCTTTCGAAAGAGAGCACCCAGGCAATCTGGATGCTCTCTTTTGAAAAAGAGCAGTTTGCATTACATAGCGCCTTTTTTCGAAAGAGCACTTTCGAAAAAAAGGCATTATTCCTCATAAAATGAGGTTTTCTGTGGCTGAAAAAACTGCCACGTTCTTTCAATTTACTTTCAAAAGAATGCAGCAGCAGTCTAGACACCGGGGAAGTTTTTTCGAAAAAAGGCCACTTAAAAAAAAAAAACCTGTAGTCTAGACACACCCATAGCGTGCATCTACACAGCTGGGCTTAGCTCAAAATGAGTTGCACAGGTTGAGCTACATCAATTGCGTAGCATATTTCAAAATAGCTTATTTCAAAATTGGGAGTGTCTACACAGTACTTATTTCAAAATCAAACACTTCCTCTAACTTCCCTTACTCCTCGTACAATGAGGGTTACATGAGTGAGTAAGAAACCCTCCAGCTTGACAGTATTTCAACATCTGCTGGGTAGATGCAGATTAAGTTATTTCGAAATAACACTAGTTATTTCAAAATAATGTTGCTGTGTAGATGTACCTATAGGCTGTGTCTACATTGGCACCCTTTTCCGGAAAAGGGATGCTAATGAGACCAGTTGGAATTGCATATGCCGCGGGGGATTTAAATATCCCCTGCGGCATTTGCATGAACATGGCTGCCACTTTTTTCCGGCTCGGGGTTTTGCTGGAGAAAAGCGCCAGTCTAGACGGGATCTTTCAGAAAATAAAGCCTTTTTCTGGAAGATCCCTTATTCCTCTTAAAATCAGGAATAAGGGATCTTCCGGAAAAGGCTTTATTTTCCGAAAGATCCGGTCTAGACTGGCACTTTTCTCCGGCAAAACCCCGAGCCGGAAAAAAGCGGCAGCCATGTTCATGCAAATGCCGCAGGGGATAGTTAAATCCCCTGCGGCATTTGCAATTCCAACTGGTCTCATTAGCATCCCTTTTCCGGTCAAGGGTGCCAATGTAGACACAGCCATAGAGTAATGAATTAACTATCCATCTGGAACTTTTCTTAAAGCTTCAGCAGGATACTTGTAAAATAGTGCCGTATCCTTCTCTCAGACAAATTTACAACAATTTCCATCTATCTCTCTGGGAGTTGCACATGCAGAATTTGTTCTCTAGATAGAATGCATACTGGATTTTATGAGAAGAATAGGAATGAAATTATTCCCAATAAGTAGTAGCACAAAATGATCTTGAAATCACATAAATCTCTTAGTGACTCTCAAAGGGAAACTCAATCTAAATGTATCTCCAGGGTATGTTTTATTCTTGACTTGCTTTACAAACTTCAGCCTAGATCACTCCCTTTTTGTGAGAACTGTGTGCTGTTTGCTTGGAATGGCTCTTTTTGTGGTGGGGGCAGAGGTGGTGGTGAAAGTGTTGTGTTTGTTTTCTGAAGATTGCCTGCCTGGTGGTCTTCATATTCAGAAAGACATTTTCTAAAATTAGAAACTTCATGGCATTTGTGTGACTCTTGCTTTTAAAATAAACATTAGTGAAATAACTTGGATTGCTCCAGCATCTGTCTTGAACTAAAGAAATATTAATTATTTTCTAAATCATTCTGTGATGTGACATTTCACAAAATGTGCTTATGATAAGAATATGAAATAACGGATATATTTACACAAGATAATTCATGAAAGATATCATTGGGAAGGTTATGATTTACTGAATATGATTATCACATTTATATGCATGTATTATTTTTTCATTTGAAATTAGGAATATTGTGTATCTGTATTTCATATTTACTTCTTTGGGACCGTCCCATTGCTCTCTCACACTTCAAGGATTACAATGGAAAAACCAGACAGAGCTGGTGACCCATCAGCTAAAACAATGAACTGTGAATACCATTGGCCTTCTGGTAGATGTTCCATAAAGCTACTGACTCATGGATGATGAAGTGAGGTGACCCGGTCACCTGATACTAACTTAGACTGCTGAACCATTCCATGGCAGAGAGGGATTGGGGGACTCAAACAAAGGTTTCCAACATTATAGAAATTCTATATAAAGTGAGGGAGAAAAACAATGGTTATCTTCAGCTTGTCTTACCTTTACCTCCCCGCTCCAAAATTATAATAAAAATAGAAACAAAAAGATTGTACCTGAGAAGGGAGAGGGGAAAGAACTGCTAAACCCATGCTAAGATTTATCTGACCTGTGAAGGACTCTGCCAGAAACAATAACTAGATTAAGAATAAGCAGTTTTAGTAACTGATTACTAATTTGTAACCAGTTTTTTTTAGTGAATCTAGCTTTGATTGCATGTTTAGTATTACTTTCAAAGTAGCTTACTTTGTTCTGCTTTCATCAATCAAAGTACACATTTTTATAAAAAACGTATTCCTTCACTAGAACCGATAAATTGAACCCTGGAAAATAGATAGGCAGTGTGGATCTTCCGCTTAGTGAAGACATGTGTTTATGAAGAAACTCTAAGCAGATGCCAGATGTAAAAAGAATGATTTTTATGACCCTATGTACTGAATCACTCCTGTGCAGTACACAAGAATGAAACAACAGCTAAATATGTAAGCTCCCTCTTTGGAGAGTTGATTTAGCCATATAGATAATGTAAAAAATAGATATGGAAAATACCCATTATGTCAACTAGTCCTTTGCCCCAAATTAACTGACTATGTATCAAAATAAAAATTTAACTTCTAGTTTATGTGTATTGACATTTTCTGCTTTTGAGTTCTTTTAATTTTACATTATAATTATATTATATTATATTATATTATATTATATTATATTATATTATATTATATTATATTATATTATATTATATTATATTATATTATATTATATTATATTTCCTGAAATTATGGAATTGTTTTAATGTATTATTTTTTCGTTGTGCAGTAAGAACTGAGGCTATATATTCTGAGTGCGCTTGCTCTGCAAAAAAGCACAGAAACAGGATCTAGTAACTGAAAGACCCATTTAGTCATCTTAATTATCCCACAGTACAGATAAAGGACAAAACTCATTTCAGTGAATCAAAAAAGGATTCTTAGTTAAAGCCACTGGACACAGGTTCCTGTAGCTTGCTTTGGTTTTACAGATCTCACACTAATCAAACATTGCCTGTGATATTTATTGTCCCCAACATGGATCATCCTAAACTCTGGTTTGAAATAAGCAGATTGGATAGAGCCTACTGTTTGTATTGTCCATCCTTTGCACAAGGCAGGACTGGTCCCTGCAGTTTTTGTTTTAATATTAATAAATAGCATTTGAAAATGTTTAGAGGCCAAGGACAAGAAGAGATAAATTACTAAAAACCCAATTCAACAGAATTGCTTGTATTATTCTTAACTTTGCAGAGATAACAAGAACAGCCACCAACTTTCTCTGAGAGGCTTTCATTTTCATTCGGGTCCAGTTGTCTTCACACAACAATCTTTCTGAGTAAGTGACTTCACTCACCTACAGAGGAATAAAATGTTATTTCACAAAACTTTATGGCTCCTTATTCTAGGCCTGCATAGAGCCTAATTCAGTACTGTTGGAACTGAAAGCAGCCTTAGAGCTTAAAAACATAAGAACATAAGAATGGCCATACTGGATCAGACCAAAGGTCCATCTACCCCAGTATCCTGTCTGCCGACAGTGACCACTACCAGATGCCCAAGAGGGAGGGATCACAACAAGTAATCTTCACGTGATCCCTCCCCTGTCATCCACTGAGAAACTGAGGCTACGGACACCATTCCTACCCATCCTGGCTAATAGCCATTGATGGACCTAACCTCACTGAATCTATCTAGCTCTTTCTTGAACTCTGTTAAAGGTCTAGCTTCATCTCATTCTCTGGCAAGGAGTTCCACAGATTGAATGTGCGCTGAGAGAAGAAAAACTTACTTTTGTTTGTTTTAAACCTGCTGCCTGTTACTTTAATTTGGTTATCCCTAATTCTTTTATTGTGGGAATAAGGAAATAACTTTTCCTTATTCACTTTTCTATACCAGTCATGATTTTATAGACCCTATCATATCCCCCCTTAGTTTCATCTTTTCTAAGTTGAAATATCCAAGTCTTTTTAATCTCTCTTCATATGGGACCTGTTCCAAACCCTTAATCATTTTTGTTGCTCTTTTCTGAACCTTTTCCAATGCCAATATATCTTTTTTGAGATGAGGTGAACACATCTGTATGCATTATTCATGATGTGGGTGTACCATGGTTTTATATAGAGGCAATAAGATATTCTCTATCCCTTTTTTAATGACTTGTAACATTCAATTTGCTTTTTTGACTGCTGCTGCACAATGAGTGGATTTTTTCAGAGAACTAATCACAATGATGCCAAGATCTCTTTCTTGAGTAGTTGTAGCCAAATTAGTCCCCATCATAGGCTACGTTTACATTGCATCCATCTTGCGCAAGAGCCGTTCTATCTGAAAAAATGAGGAAGAATAGCTCTTTCGCAAGAGGGATGTTTTGTGCAAAAAGGAGGTGTGTAGATGGCTCCTTTTTGCGCAAAAGCCTCTTGCGCAAAAACGGCACCTAATTAATTATGCAAATGAAGTGTGGTAATATGCTAATCTGTGCTTCATTTGCATAGGCTTTTGTGCAAGAGGGATGCAATGTAGACATAGCCATATTGTATATATAGTTGGGATTATGTTTTCCAATGTGCATTACATTACATTTATCAACATTACATTTCATTTTCCATTTTGTTGCCCAATCACTTAGTTTGGTGAGATCTTTTTGAAGCTCTTCACAGTCTGCTTTGGTCTTAACTACCTTGAGCAGTTTGGTATCACCCGCAAATTTTTCCACCTCACTGTTTAACCCTTTCTCTATCATTTATAAATAAGTTGAATAGGATGAGTCCCAGGACAGCTTCAGTAAGTTGCTTCTCCAAGGAGTAGCTCCACTAGCTAAAAATCCAGATGTATAGCAGCCCTCAAGACATGCCCTTTCCTTTGATATGATCACTACACCAGGAACTTGAAATAAGGTGTCTATGCTGATTTACAGCCCCTTTTCACCACCGGAGCAGCACAAAGATGCCATGTTATGGCAGGGGACCTGGGACACTATCTTTAAAAAAGACACATATCACTGGTGTATTTTTATCAGGGAGTAGGCTAAACTAGAATCCCACAACTCTGACCTTGGGGAAAAATTCAGATCAGAATCGGAACTTCATCCTGTGCACTAATTTCTAATGATTTTTTTTTTACCATTTGAAGACCGATTAGGGATTTCAATGCTTGTTTATTATTATTCTGCTTCTATTGCTTTTCTTCTGCCTGTTCTGCATCAGACCCCCAATTCTTTCCAAATAAAGCAGAAGTTTCTTCCTCTCATAGCAAGAATTGTGATAATATTTATGAAAAAAAAAAAAAAGAAAGTAATCTATAAAATTCTGAGAAATATTCAACTTTCTCCCAGAAGAATCTTAAATCCTATTCAGTTTTAAACAAAAAGCAAGTTGTTAATCTGAGGTTTAACATAATTTAACTTTGCTGACCCCAGTTCCACTGGAGGCTTTAAATACTTCCATTTAGCAGGTTTTGCCCTTTTACCTCTTTGTGGTAACATCCTGTACTGTATTCATTGCTTCACTGTCCATTCTGTGTTGTGCTGCTGTGATGGGTACTGTACTTTCTACATCAGCATTTCCTAATCTTTCTGCCTATATAATCCCAGTCAAAGCCCTAAGTATTCATCATGTTGTTCAAAAGAAACATTACTTTCTGATATCATAGTTTCCATGAAAAGTTCTTGTTTGAAACATAGTAATTTTCAAACCAGAACAGAGTTACAGTCTGATAATTTGCTTTTCTCAGGGGTCAACAGAAAATGTTTCACAAGAAAGTGATCTCTTCTCTGCAATGTATGCTGCATGAATCCACTTTGACAATGTTATATTACACAAAGAAAATCCCCTTCTGACCACACCAGATGATCAGCCAGGATCACAAAAGGACCATAAGATTGCCACACCTGGCTAGCTGACAATTTCCTTGAGTTGGATATACACCACCACCATCCTCTCACAGCATCCTTCACAGGGGCTGAGTGGGGGTCATGACAAGGCTAGTGTAATGTCTCCTAAATTGGTGTATGTTAAAGTCCATCTGTGGCTTGCTTATGCAGACCTGAGGATCAGGATCATAGTTTTTCATCTGAGCAATTATAAATACAAATATAGTCTGTAGTTGGATAATTGTAGTAGTAATACCTAACTTGTGTACAGGACTTTTCTTCAGTAGATCTCAGAACATTTTACAAAGCAAGTCAAGTATCACTAATCTCCTGTTTTAAAAGAGGAAAGTGAAGCACAGAGACTGGAAATGCATAAGGCCACCAAACAAGCCAGTGGTAGAGTTAGGTGTAGCCTATCAAGTTACTTGCATATCATGCTAATAATATGGTTGTGTTGATTTAGATTAATTTATTAATATATTAATGCACTGTTTCCCAGATGGTGTTCCGCGGAACCCTGGGGGTCTGCAAAGTGAAAATAATGGTTCGGTGAGAAAATTCCATTACAATAACATTTTATGATTGTTGGGGGGCCCCCCCTTGACGGGGTTGCCACCCGCCTCCGAGACATCATCCAACCAACTGGGGCCTCGGCCCCAAAGCGTGATGCCCCCTTTTGGGGGAAATACGGCCTAGTCCACAGTTTACAGGCCTAGAGACCTAGTCCACAGTTCAGTGTCTGTTACCCCGGTCCCCACTTGCCAGGGTCTCGGGCAGCAGGGGTGGGGGGCCCAGGCCCTCCCTCTCCACCGGGCCCTGACCCAGGGCCCTAGTAGTGGCGGGTGGTTCCCACCACTGGCTCGGCAGGGGGTCCTCCCCGCAATGCCCCGAGCCCTCAGATGATTCTACAGCTCCCTGCCCTGGGTCGCTTCCTACCCCCTGCTCTTGACCTGACACGGTCCCACCTGTCGGCGTCGGTCGACTGGCTGTAGTGGTACTTCCCCTGGCAGCCTCAGAGTTGGCAGAGTCCGGTCCGGTGCTCAGGTCACGGGGGGTCGGTCGGTGGCTCCGGCGTTGCGGCCGAGCCCGGCTGAGGCCTGGCAGCAGCAGGCTCAGCTCCCTTGGCGACTCCCTCTCTGGCCGGTGGGTGCTAGCTCCAGCTCGGGTCGCAGTCTGTCCCTTCTGAGCAGGCCAGCAGCCTTTTGTACCTGTGCTCCCTTTGGAGCATGCCCAGTAGAGCTGTGTGGGTGGGGCCTTCTCCTCCCCCGCCCCCAGGTGGTTTCCCTGGGCTTGAGTGCGGGGCGGGGTCGCCCAGTCACAATGATTTAAAAAATAATTAATATTTAAGCATTTATTAATTTTATTGAAAACAATTTTCATTTGTGTTTGCCACGATAAGTGTCCCTGTGTCCTGTGCCAGCTTAGCCAGAGAGTGGGGATGATAATGACTCTACTCAGCGCTACGCTCGCAGTGAGTCAGTGGTGGGATCTCCTGTTATATACCACCGTAAATCCCCGCACCCACTTTCAGGGGGAGTGGATCATGTGGGCGAGTGAATACAAATATACTAGCGCTGCGTTGGACAAATTTAAAGTTTCAGCTATCAAACCAGTTGCTTGTATGTGAGTGCGCAGTCAGTACTCTCGCGAATACTTTACTTCGGTATAGTCAAGTGATTTCTTTTATTTAAAAATTTAATTGTGACAAATATAAATTGACTATGATAGATTAATCTACATATCATGACCTTGTTGAGCATTTGTTTATTATTATCCTTACTTATTTGTGGTCTACTTTTTCAGCTCCATATATAAGACTATTATTAGGGATTCTGCAAAATTCTTTCAAGTTGAAAAGGTCAAATAAAATTGGGAAACACTGTTTTAATGGGTAGACTTAGTATAGAGGTAATAATGCAAAAAAATCTGCTAAAGGCTGGTCTGCAGCTCAATGTGCCCTGCCTGCCCAGTGCCTTAGACTGGAGCACCTGCGGGTGGGGGTGAGAGGAAGGCATATCTATCTGGCCAGAGGGTTGCCAGGTATCCGGTTTTGAACCGGACAGTCCAATATTTGAGCTTTCTGTTCGGGAAACAAATTGAGAAAATATAAATGTGAAAATATAAATGTCCAGTATTTTCTAAATAAGATGTAATGTAGATTGTGATGTACTGTCATGTGTATCTGGTATTTTTGTTGAAACCATCTAGCAACCCTACACCCCAAAGGAGTGGGAGGCAGATATTGAAAGCTGCTCTTGGCATTCCCGTGGGTCCTTTGTGTTAGCTTGACTGATGTCTGGGTTCAGGTATAATACACTAGGCCTTATGTCTTCCCATTGCAGGTTGTGAAGGCCCACTGAATACTAGCACAGCATCACTCAACTATTTGGGGATGGTTTTGCCATTGACCCGCCTGGGTACAGGTCATGCCCTTTCTTAGCTGGGGTCAGGGTATGTTTGTAAATAAGTCTAGCAAGAGCCCCAAATTAGTGGTCCTGTTGCTTGTACCTATCTGTATACATATGCTGCTTGCCCATGGTTGGTAAAAAGCCCCGTCTCTCCCCACACAGCCAACCACAAACCTGTTGCTGCCATGCACTGACGGGGCTGTGTGGCAGTCCAGATGCCATTAGGTGTAGGAGCAGCATGGGTGCAGTACAGCTCAGCCCTGGGGCTGTCTGTTGAATTGGGTTCTCCTGCAGTGCAGTGGTTCCTGCTCTAGGGTATAACAAAATGGGTCAGCCTCTGAATGCACTTTCCAATGAGTGCCATGTCTGCATTACAGCCAGTTAGAGGGCAGGGTTGCACTCGAATGAAAAAAACACACATAAGCTCACTGTCCAGGTCAAGTAATATAGGGCTATATTTTATCCTTGGTCCAGGCTGTAACAGGCTGTTTGCAAAATTAGCAAATTTCTGTGGTTGAGGCATAGTCTCACCCAGATACAGGTCATAGCTTATTTATGGTTTCCCAGGACTGAAAAGGGGAACTTATGTCTGGGACCTTTCACCCACATAGGGTATGTCTACACTGCAACTCTAGTTCGAACTAGGGTGGATAATGTAGTCACTCGAACTTGCAAATGAAGCCCGGGATTTAAATATCCCGGGCTTTATTTGCATGTTCCTGGGCACCGCCATTTTTAAATGCCCCGTGGTTCGAACTACCTGCCCATGGCTACACGCGGCACGGGCTAGGTAGTTCGAATTAAAGCTCCTAATTTGAACTACCATTACTCCTCATTGCAGGAGTTCTAGCTAGGGTGGCTAGTGTAGACATACCCATAGGATGGTAGAAAAAATACCCTCAGACTCAGCAGATGCATCATTATATAAAAGTCCCAAAATAAGGGTTCAGGCTGAGTTGAGTAATCAGGACACAGGATGTTATAGTTGACCACAAAGGCCCTTGCAGGGCTGGCCCACAACATTTTGTTTGGCACCTGAGGTGGGGAGCCCAAATGACTCCCCAATGCCACCTTTTCTCCTGCCTGCCTGTTATGTCTCTTGTTTTCCTCCTTCCTCCAGCACAGCACTCCATCATCTCTGTGCATCTAGATCAGAGAGATTATATATGCACCAACAGAAGACACAATTTTCTACTCTCTGGGTCCTAGTGGCACCCCCCCACACACAGTCTGGCACCTGAGGTGGCTGCCTCAGTTCGCCTCATGGTAAAGCCAGCCCTGGGGCCATGGTAACAAATTGATATATATGATAAGAAGTTGAGAACAATGATACATTGACCTATAGGAAAAGGACACTTCAACATTATAAACATCCCCTACTGAATATGGATCAAACATGTCAGCGTCAGTGTCACATAGTATATAAGTGGGACCCTAGTTTAGGAGCGATAGGGAGAAGAAGATGTCGTCCTTGGAAAGGCCAGAATGATGGCCCCTGGTGATGGGGAAGGTGAAGATAATGAGAAATATGATGGGCTAACACCTAAGATTGTTCTAGAAGGAATGATGTAAGTATAGATGTACATTTCCTATCTTATGAAATTAGGGTGTTTGTGACTGTGCTAACTGTATTAATAAACTATATTTGTAAATATACAAGAGTTTCTATAGTGTGAGTGTTGTAACTGTGCACATAAGGGTTCCCAATCATAGAATAATTGAATACTGGACCTGATCCTGGGACAAAGAATCTGTCAACTCTAAAGGTAGGTAATTAGAAATGTAAATGTAATCTTAGATCAGTCAACACAGGGATTCAATCCAGCTCTTCAAATCCCAGTTCTGTGCTCTCTGTATTAGGCCATGCTGTCTCCCAAAGGCTGTGTCCAGACTCAGGGGGGGTTTCGAAAAAAGTAGCCTTTTTTCGAAAAAACTTCACCTGCGTCTAGACTACAGCCATGTTCTTTCGAAATTAAATCGAAAGAACGCGGCTTTTCTTTCGACGGCGGTAAACCTCATTTCACAAGGAAGAATGCCTTTTTTCGAAAGTGCTCTTTCGAAAAAAGGCGTTCTTGAATGCCAACAGGGCTTTTTAGAAAGAGAGCATCCAGACTCACTCGCTGCTTTCTTTTGAAAAAGCGGCTTGCTTTTTCAAAAGTTCCGATTGCAGTCTAGATGCTCTTTTTCGAAAGAGGCTTGCAGTCTAGACATAGCCTAAGATAAGTAAGTAAAAGAAAGACATTCTATTTGCCTCAGTAATATCATGTGAAAGTGAGTTCTAATGGTCAATTATACATATGAGTCTTTTAAAAAATTATAGCACAGTATAATCAGAGGGGAGAATTGCTGAGGAAATAAATAAATGTCCTTTTTTATTCAGAATATATCTGCTATAATTATTTCAGGAAATATTATTTAAAAACTAGTGAGTTTGAGGATATTCAGTGATGGTGTCCTTAATTCAAGACATGCTATGGTTAAAAGCCTTTGAAGTGAAAGACTGAGTTTTGCATTTTTTATATCCTTGTCTTCTGGGAGTCATAACTTTTTATTGGCACTTCAAATGTGGTCACAAAAGAACAATGAAAACAGACTATCATTAATGTTCTTTAACAAAATTCACATCTTAACATATTATATCTTGCATTGTGGAGTGAGAATGGAAAGTTAAAAGTACAGGAGAAAATCCTCTGTGAACAGCGTGTCAAATCTGAGGCACAAAAACATTAAAAACAAAATTAGCATAATAGCATATCCATAATAAAGTGTTACAAATGGGGCAGGAAGAAAACAAAACATGACTTATTAATGTGATGTCTAACAATTGCAACATCTCCTACAAGGCTTTGACCCCTAGTATGTCTCAAAATAAAGGAAGTCATTTATACCCTTCTGTTCCAGAGATCCCCCTCTCCTTGTATATTTTTATGTCACTTATCTTCTGAGATTAGGGGAAATGATCTGTGTTTATCTGAACATTTTCTTTCTTCTGGTAATAAGGCCCACAGATTTTTATAGTGGTACTTCAACCTGCTGGCAGTCTTAGGTCAGAAGTAATCCAGTCAGTCAATGGCAGCACAGAGAAGGTCTCATCCCATAATGATCCTTCAATTTGACGCAACTTTCCATAGTCCGAATAATTCAGTTCCTTTAATCTAAATTACAGATTTTGCTAAACATACTTTGAAGAAAAAGTACAACTTCTTCTATTGTAAAACATAGGAAATTCCCCAGAACAGGACAAGACCAAATCTTTGGATTTCAATTTCCATCTTTATTTTGAGTGACTCCAATGTGAATGAGATTTTATTTCTTGAAGAAACGATATTTTCAGGTATGCCTAGATATATTTTTTTTATTCTTTTTCCTATTCATTGTGTGCTAAGGCCCACAAATCCTTTACAATGTAATTTTCACAGCAGTATGTTTTCATGGCAGAAAGCAAGATCGTATTTTAAACAGGGACATCCAGAACAAGATAAGTATTTTAAAATAGGGCCTTTTTGTATTGAGCCCCATGGGATAGTATGAGGAGCTACACCTACCTGACTCCAACCCCCTTATGCAGACACATTGAATTCTGTGTTCATTAATTCCTTGTTATGACCCAGCCCTCTGAGCCAAATGATTAATAGTCTCTGCCCCCTTCAAGGTAATCATAGAAATGTACAGCAGGAAAGGACGTCAAGAAGTCCTCAAGTCCATCCCTATGATCTGATGCAGGACGAAGTAAATCTAGATCACTCTCGACAGGCATTTGTACACCCTGTTCTTAAAACCTCAATTTTCAGGGATTCTACAACCTTCCTTGGAAACCTATTCCAGAACCGTACTAGATTCATTGAATTATAATTTTTTTATAACACCATTACTACTTCTCCTGATGTTCAGTGGACATGGAAAATATTTACCATTCTTTTTATAACAGATCCTTAATATGTTTGAAGACATGTTCTTGGGTCCTTCTTTGGTCTTCATTTCTCAAGAATTAACATGACCAAGCTTTTTAATCTTTCCTCATATGTGAGTGCTCCTAAATCTTTTACCCTTGTTACTCTGCTCTGGACTCTCCAATTTGTCTACATCTTTTTTAACGTATGGTGCCCAGGACTGGATACAATGCTCCAGCAGAGACCTCACCAGTGTTCACTGGAGCAAGACAGTTACCTCCATTCCTCCAGGATGATATTAGCTTTTTTAACTTCATCAGATTTTTGAATCATACAAGCTAGGAGACAGGAGTGTGGTTCTGCAGCCAGCAAGACCTGCACCAAAGCCTATCTGCTTGGACAGCCACAGGAGACAGTAAGACTACAATTCCGCCCCCCTCCCCTCTTCCCAGGACAAAGAGGAGGAAGAAAACTGCTAAAAATCCTCACTGAGAGGGAAAATCTGTACTATTGGGGCCACACCCCAAATTTAAGACCTGGACTAACATAGTGGGCTGGAGTTCCTTGGCCAGGGGCACCTGCAGTAGTGGTTTGCACCCCTTTCTCACCAGCCAATCCTGGGACCTAGCCACTAAACCACTATGCTGCCAGGGAAACCTACCAAGACCTGTCGCCTTGGCACAGAGGTGAGACAACCCTAAGGCCACATCAAATTGGAACACGTGTTCTACATGTGGGGGCTTTAGATTTTGGTCCAGGGACTGCCCATACAGTCCCTGGAATGTAACTGCAGAAAGCTCTGGACCCCACAAACATGAGTGCACCATCAGGACCTCACAAAGCCGATCATGGGATGGAAGCAATCAGGCTAACTGGCTCTGGTTGTGCTCAGACCCTGGTACAGTGTGCTTTTGTGCCTAACCCAGGCCCTCCTCAGGGCACCATTAGGTTTCAATGCATTCATGGGGATGTGAAGGCCTACCCCTGCACCCAGATGACCTTAAGGGTAGGGAGGTGCGAGGAGGCCTTGGTGGTTGACCTGGCCCCAACCCTTGCCTACCTAGTGATACAGCGCCATGACTGGGCCTATTTTGAGGAACTGCTGACTGAACTGGTGAAACCCCCTTCCATGGAGTACTGACCCCAGCCTTTAAAGGCCAGTCAAGTGGAAACAGAGACTCTTGCGGGGGTGGGGGAAGTGGCAGATCTTGGGGAGGGGACCTCCCAACACCCAGCACCCAGACCAGACTCCCAGCCAGCCATAGGAGGCAGCTCTGTTGCCCAAGTCCACAATCCTGACTTGCCCCTCAGACTTTGTGGCAGAGCAACGAGCTGATGACACCCTGAGCTGAGTATATGACCAGGTGGCCATAGTGAATGGAGAAACCATGGCCCCCCAACAAGTGAGACAGTTCCCCCATTTTGAGATTCAGGGGGGCCACCTATATTGGGTAGAGAAGAATCTGCAAACAGTGCTTGGTGCCTCACTCTTACCGGAGGGAGGTGTCACAACTTGCCCATGCCATACCCTCTGCGGGACACCTGGGGAGGGAAAAGATGTTGACCCAGATTTTGGCCCACTTCTTGTGGCCTGGGATCCGCAGGGAGGTGACAGACTTTTGTGTGTCCTGTCCAGAGTGTCAGCTCATCACCTGGCCCATAGAGAAAGCCCTGCTAATTCCCCTCCCACTCATGAGTGTACCATTTGAGCAGATTAGAATTGACATAGCTGGCTCCCTGGAGAAGACTGCTGCTGGATACTGGTTCATCCTTGTCATCATAGACTACGTGACCTGGTCCCCTAAAGCAGTGCCATTACGCTCCATGAGTGCCAAGAGAGTAGCGACTGAGCTCATGAACAGCTTAGCCCATGGTGGAGTTCCTTAGGAAATCCTAACTGATCAGGGAACAAATTTTACGTCATAGGCAGTGCAACAGCTCTGTCAATTATTAAAAACTAAAACACTCCAAATGTCTGTCTACTACCTCCAAATGGCCTAGTAGAGCAGTTCAACAGGACCCTTAAGGCTATGAGCCATAAGTTTGTCCTGACTGATGTTCAGCACTGGGACCGAGGGGCGGCCTGTGAGTATAGGCCGACTTGGTGGTCGCCTAGGGTGCCGCCTTCAACGGGGCGCCCAATGATTGTCACGCCATTAACGGCTGTGCAGGTGGGAGTACCGATCGCGTGTTCCGCCTGGGGCACCAGCTGTCGCAGCTGGCCTTGGGCTGCTCCTGCTGGGACCAGCTCCTCCCATCCCTCATGTTTGCAGTTCGGGAGGTCCCCCGGGTCTCCACTTGGTTTTTACCTTTTGCACTGTATGGGAGACAACCTTCTGGGATCTTGGACCTAGTTCAGGAGATGTGGGAGGAACAACCCTCTTAAGCCAAATAACAAAGAACAGTATGTACTTAGATTCCAAGAGAGTCTCAAAGCATTAGGCACATTTTCCCGAGAACCTCCTACAGGTCCAAGAGGCCCAGGAGACAACTCATAATAAATATGCAAGGCTCTGTAAGTTCCTGCCTATGGATTGAGTCCTACTACTGCTACCCAGTTCAGACTCAAAGCTCCTCGCCTGCTGGCAGGGGCCTTATGAGATGTTGGAGGAGTGGGTCCAGTAAACTATGAGGTGCATCAGCCTGACAAATGCAAAGTTTGACAGATTTATCATGTAAACCACCTAAAACCCTGGAGAGCCCAGGAAGGGTTACTAATAACACTCTACCTGCTGGACACAGAACTGGGGCCCCAAGCGGATGATGCATCAAAATTAGGAGAGGTCCAGATTGGATCCAACCTCACACCTGAACAGAAGCATCAGGCACAGCAACTAATCACCACGTTCTCGTCCGTCTTCTCAGTAAAACCAGGCTTAACTCAACTGGCAGTCCATCACATCCTGATGGAACCAGGGGATAAGGTCTTTAAGAATACCCAGACAGTTTCTGAAGTTGTGAAGCAAGGCTCCAATCGATGCTGGCATTGGGGGTAATCAGTTACTGGAAGAGACCAATAGTCCTAGTCCCTAGGCCTGATGGGAGCACCAATTTTGTATCAACTTCTGAAAGGTGAATTTTGTGTCCAAATTTGATGAATACGCCATGTCCCAAGTGGATGAGCTGCTTGATCTGCTTGAAGAGGCAGAATATATTACCACTCTGGACTTAACAAAAGAGTAATGGCAAATCCCCCTCACACCTGAGTCCAAGGAGAAGATGGCATTCTCCACCCCCTTTGGACTCTTCCAGTTCCAAACCATGCCCTTCAGGTTGCATGGCACCCCTACCATGTTCCAGTGACTTATGGACCACATTCTCTGTCCCCATGGCCAGTACACAGGTGCCTTTTTGGATGACTTTGTGATTTATAGCCACTACTGGCAGACCCACTTACAACATGTGGCAGCTGTATTACAGTCCCTCAAGGAAGTTGGCATGACAGTGAACCCTGAAAAATACCACCTTGGAAGGGATGAGACCACCTACTTGGGCTATACTTTGAGGAAAGGCACTGTCCGTCCCCTCGTGGGAAAGACCCAAGCCCTCCAGTGATGTGTCCATCCATCATCAAAAAAGCAAGTATGCCAGGGTACTAGCAATCCTAGGGTTGGCAGGATACTATCACCACTTCATTCCGGACTTCTCCTCCATTGAGGCCCTTCTTACCAATCTCCTCAAGAATGAGAGTCCAAATCAGATCCAGTAGACCAAAGCCTGTGAAGATGCTTTCCCAGCCCTAAAGGCCCAACTCTGTCGAAAACCCATCTTGTACAGCCCCACCTTCTCAAAGGAGTTCTTGTTATAAACGGATGCTTCCGACGTGGGCCTAAGAGCCATTCTTTTCCAAGTTGAGAGAGGTGATGAACATCTGATCCTCTACATCACTAGGAAGTTGTTTCCCAGGAAGAAGGTCTACTCCATAATTGAAAAGGAGGCACTAGCAGTGAAATGGGTGGTGGACACACTCCACTATTACCTACTGGATAGACACTTTACCCTCACCACAGGCTATGCCCTTCTTTGCTGGCTACAGACAATAAATGATACAAACCCCGGATTCATGTAGTGGTACCTCTCCTTCTAACCCTTTTCCTTTTGGATTCAACACCAAGCCTGGAGGAACAATGTAAATGCAGACTTTTTCTCTAGGGAGGGTGGAGCATACTTGGGGGCGGGGGAAGGCGATCCCAATAGCAATCATAGGGGGGGGTGAGGGAGTGAGAGGAGAGCCTGACAGTGCAGGGACTCAACAAAGCCTTTTTGCCCAGCTAGCCCTACCCTACTTTACCTGCACCCAATGCCAGGCCTGGAGGAAGGATAAAAAAAAAAAGGAGCCTGGCACAATTAGCTGCTGACCAGCAAGGAGACAAGAATGTTGTTCTGCAGCTTCAGGATTTGCACCACAGCCTGTCTGCTTGGACAGTCACAGGAGATAGTAAGCCTCCAACCCTGCACCCTCCCCCCAAGACAAGGGGGAGGAAAAAACCTGCAAGAAATTCTCATGGAGAGGGAAAATCTGAACTCTTGAGGCTGTAACCCAAACTTAAGGCCTGAACTAACTGCCTGGGTACCCACAGCAGTGCTTTGCACCTCTTTCCCGCCAGCTAATCCTGGGGCCTAACCACTAGATCATTCCATTGCCAGGGAGACCCAACCACATACCTTCTAGCCAATTATATCCTGTTTTGTAGTGGGGTAGTATGTTTCACTTTCCTGTGATTTTGTTGGACTCAGACAAATTCTCCAATTTATTAAGGCTGTCTGATTTTTAATACTTTCTTCCAAGTGCATGAAAGTCCGGTTGGTGTCATCTGCAAATTTTATAAGCATACTGTCTTCTCCTCAGTGAAAAGTTGAAACTCATGACACTAGTGGAGACTAGACAGCCATATGTCTCTTAAGTTCAATGCATTCTTCTCTAGAGTCTTTGGCTAGATAGGGGTTCTTAAGATCACCCTCTCAAGTGGGTGCTAATGTTACTCTTCTTTGGAACAGCTAGAACAAATCCTCTCAATCCTTTACTTTTCCTTCAGCTACTTCCAATCTCTCCTTCTCTGTAGATTTTCCCAGCTTCTTTTCTTGCTTTTCTGTCTTTGAAGTATTGGTTTTTCTGGCTGTTTTTTCCCAACTCTGCTGGAGGGATATACTCTCTGCAATCCCTCTCCCTCTCTGATAGTTGCCTTTCTCCTGAGGAGTTCTCCTTCTGTTTGAGGTCCTCAGCCTTTTATCAAGTGTGAGTGCTTCCCTGCATAATTAATTGCCTCCCAGTTACTCAGTGAGCTAACTATTCACTGAGCAGTACTCTGACAATTACATGAGGTCTCCATCTTACCCTAGCACTAAAGCATAGAGTAGAAATCTGCCAAAATGGCACTGAATAAAGATGGGATGGCCAATACATAGAACTGGTTCATGGCCATGTGAACATCTAATAGATTTTAATTCAGGAGATGTGACTTCTCTATCCTAATACTGACAATTCTTCAGAAGACTGGACTTTGATGCTCAACAGAGAGAAGAATATTTCTTGAGTTTATTTTGGGAAAGGATGCTGTGACAGTCTACGAGGACTACTTGTCTGAATTAATAAGAAAATACTGTTCTCATCAGAAAGCTGCCAACTTCCAAAACTTCTCTAATTAGAGAAAGTAGCTGTAATGTATGCTCTATTGGACAGGGGACATAATGACAGCTCCTGCAGTAATTCAGTCTGGGTAAAAACAATGAGAAGTCCTGTGGCACTTTAGAGACTAACAGATTTATTAGAGCCCTAATATGGCTTCCCCTCTGAGACTTTTTAGTCTGGGTAATTCTTTACAGAGCAGAATGAAGTTCCAAAGTTGTGTTCTACTGCCATGTCAGGCTAGAATAAGGGTTATTGCTCCAAACAAATATTTAATATTGCTATTTGTACAAAACATCCTTTTCTGGAGTATGCTAATAACTATGTACTACAGAAACTTGACCTTGGGTGTGTCTAGACTACATGCCTCCTTCGACGGAGGCATGTAGATTAGCCAGATCGGAAGAGGGAAATGAAGCCGCGATTAAAATAATCGCGGCTTCATTTAAATTTAAATGGCTGCCCCGATCTGCCGATCAGCTGTTTGTCGGCAGATCGGGGGAGTCTGGACGCGATGCCCCGACAAAGAAGCCTTTCTTCATCGACACAGGTAAGCCTGGTTTCACGAGGCTTACCTGTGTTGATGAAGAAAGGCTTCTTTGTCGGGGCATCGCGTCCAGACTCCCCCGATCTGCCGACAAACAGCTGATCGGCAGATCGGGGCAGCCATTTAAATTTAAATGAAGCCGCGATTATTTTAATCGCGGCTTCATTTCCCTCTTCCGATCTGGCTAATCTACATGCCTCCGTCGAAGGAGGCATGTAGTCTAGACACACCCCTTATTCTATGGAAGCTCATTATACTCACACAAGGGCCCTCCCAGCAGATCTCTAGGCTATATTTCCACTTGCTTAATGTGATAGTTAAATCATGGATTTAGCTTCAGGGAGCAGCAGAATAAAGTTCTATTTATTGACTTCTTTCCATAGTCCATGAGTGTGATAAGCACTTCAATCAAAAATCCACTGTGAACCTGTCTGGTTCTGGATGGAAAAATGACTTACTCCATGAGACATAATGGAAGATCCAAAGTTAGGTCCATTAAGCTTGAGGGATATAACCTCTTCAGTCATAAAGGCATAAATAGTATCAACACCTCTCTCTTCTTCTGATCTTTTATATGACCCTGGAGAACATTGGAAAAGATGGGAAGCCATTTAGCAGAGACATTGCAAGACATCCTGCACCACCTCAATTCCTGGCCACAGAGCATTTTATTGCTGTTTCCATAAAGAAGTAAATCACCAGTGCACCAAATGGATTTACAATGAATGAGGATATGTTTAGGTGCAGGTTCTATGCTGGTTGATCCAAATTCTGCCACATAAATCATGATGTTCACTTCCCCCTTGTTTAGGAGTATACATAGAAATGGGAAACTTTACTCCATCCAGGACAGGAGAAGATTGTTTTCTCTCTCTGGGATCATGTGCTTCCTAATTTATAGGGAAAACCTCATCAGGCACATTCATGGTCACAAAAAGAATGAGTCTATTATCCATAGAAAGAATAGTGCCCTCAGACGTAATGTATCCTTGTGTTCCAGCTGGTAGCTGCTGTGCTCTCATGTCTTCTGGTATCCATTCCCTGCCTTGTCTTCAGACGTGTCCCCAGATGTTCCCCCAACATAAAAACTATTCTGATTTACTAAGGGGGGGATCCTTTAAAAAATCTGATTCTCTGAGGTCACTAGTCAACAGAGCATAGAATAAACAATAGGACCCTAATCTCTGCCAATGGATATGACAGGTAGAAATATGGAGCAGAAAACAGGAATGAGTGGATAGTATAATTGAAATATGTCTGTATTAGATCAACATTCCCAGTAGGTTCCATATAAGAACTCTATCTTTGTCTCAGTGAAATTCTTTGTTTTCCTTTATGGTGGTCATCCTCTTCTGTCAACATTCCACTGAGATAAAACCTTGTCCCAGAGAGAATTAATCTCAGCCAAAGCCTACAACTAATTTCCCAGTTCTGTTCTGAGATGTCAATGTTTTTCATTACTCATAAATATGCCAGAAACTGTGTCAGTCTGTATTTTTTTCCGATTTTTCTCTGTACAAAGTCCTGCTTGAACAACTGTCCAAGGAGAGATAATAGAGAAATTTCCTTCCTCCTTGTATCAAATATTTATACCATTGGGATTCTGGCAGAGACCGTGGGATTACATCTCATATCAAGTAATGGGAATGCTAGGGAGAAGCTGTCACATATGCAAATTGGAGAATTGTCTGTGGGATAGTAAAATGGGAACATGAAGATAAAACTCATTTAGGAGCTATTCAGAAGCTTCAGGCGGAACCCTGTTCAGTTTATCCCTGATTCTCCCATGCTAGAAATAGGGTATGGAATGGAGTATATAATTAAGATCTGAAGTACATGACGGATAATTTCTATATGGGTTTTTCATGGGTTGATTGAACTTGGGAATTCCCAGTTGAAAGGATCTGTGGATGCTGACAGTGAGACAAATGTGATTCAGTCCTTTGTATATAGAGTTTGCTCAGTCACAGAAGTAACAAGAAGAAGAGTTCTTCTTTAGGCTTGGGAAAGTTAATATATAGCCCCCTCCCCTCCAATACAGTTTCTTTTGGGGGGTAGTTTTGTGTGTGTGTGTTTTATGATGTATTTAGCATTACTTTTGTAACTTAAGTTTTGCAATAAAAATCTTTACACATTTTTAGTTCATCTAAATCTTATATTTATATTTTTTTCATGGATGTCATGACTTTCCTGATACTTCATTCAAAGTATCTCATGGAAGGAAACAAACTACATTAAAAGACTGTCATTTATTGCAAACAAATTCATTAAAATGAAAGATGAATGAATTCTTTAGTCTTTGTCTCCTCAATAACGTTCTCAGGTTTCTGTGGAGTGATTAAAAATAAATTACTTTCTCACCAAATGCACTTGCAGTTTCAATACACTTCAGTACTGCAATACTCCTATAGCTGCCACTTGATCTGAGCAAATTATTTATCCTCTTCAGAATGGCTAGGACATGATCCAAATACATTTCTGTGCTTGATTTGTCACATTAGAAACTTACTTCTGTCATGGCCACTTTCAAAATGTGATGTCTCATTAGGAATCTCTGCCTCTCTAGCAAAACTCTTCTTAAAGTAGAATACATTTAATTAAAAGGAAACATCTAGATCTAACTCAAGGACTCAGTCAACTTCAAGGCATCTAAAAGGTGGTCAATGAAAAGAAAAAGTTGCAATCACCTGAACTGATTTTCCCTTTGGTACTCTCACTAAGGTTTCAGAGTTCCTACACTAATCTTATTTTACACTTAATCTATTTTATTTTTGAATCTTTAATCAGAATGAAGAATAAAATGTCATATCTTCCAGAGTTATATTCCAGCTCTGTAAATTGCTCAATTTTCGCAACAAACTGAATCAAGAATACTATCCATTGCCCTGAACAGCAGCTTCTAATATTTTCATTAATGCCATGTTCATTGTCCATTTTCACTATGTTGTTGAATTAGCCTGACTCACTACGGGTGAAATTCACTACTAGGCAGAAGGCCTGCAAATTACTAGTCTCTCAAAATCAGATTTTAGAGGGTTTAGATGGAATTTAAGAGAGCACTGACAATGTGCAGACTGTTTGAACTGTGGTGAATTTCATCCTGAAACATTAAACATAACAATATGCATGCCTTATGACATCACAGTTGTAAACAGAGTACACGCAAATTACAAATGCATACACTACCACTATCATCACCACTACAACTTTCCCTACCTTAAAAGAACATTTATAAAATTGCAAAGCTGAGCATTTGAAAGTTAGGAAATGCCCAAATCCAAGTTACTTATATCATAATACATGCTATAAAGGAGAGTCAAATGAAGATTGTACATCTTTTAATGTACATGACCATATATTTCCCAGGTTTTTTAAAAAAATGCATTATGTGGAATCATAGTCTATCAGCAGGATAGAAACTGTTAGATCTGCCTCACAGACAGCAGTGGAAGAAGTCTGGTATGCAAACCAGCAAGACGTTTCTAGTCGTACCGTGTATAGGAAAGACACTGTACTGACCCCAGCCCCTACACTGAGGTGGGCAAGAAACCTCTTACAGGCCACATCCGGCACACCAAATCACCAGATCTGACCCACAGACACCCCTCTGCCGGGACCCTCAGGCACACAGCAGCTGCTATTTTAAGCACTGGGCTGCTCCATGTGACTCTCTACTTTAGAGGAATGGGGAGGCTTCGTGTGTCCCTGGCCCACTCTCTCAGCTGCTATTGTCCAGAAACAACCAGCCAATAGGATCTTAGGATTGGCCTGGGGTATGGGGGCTGCATAAGTTTCTTCACCGCCATCTCCAGAGCTCAAAGCCACATGGAAGGATCAGCCTATATTTCCAAGCAATCTGGACTGCAACAGGCAGGGAGTTCAAGCTGCCTTTGAGCTGCTGCAGGTTCTGCTGGCCAGGAGATGCTTAGGTAAGCACCTCCCAGCCAAAGCCTGTCACTGCCATCCTTGCCTCTACCTCACCCCAAGTCCTTGTCCCATGTCAAGATCCAAACCCTCTGTACCCTCTGCCCCAGGTCACAACACCCTCCCAGATCCTGTATCCCCTCCTACACCCCTCCCCCAAGCCAGAATCCTCTCCTGCATCTATACCCCCTCCCAGACCCTGTACCCCAATCCCCTGGCCCAGATCACAACCTCCTCCTTTACCCAATCTCCCTCTCAGACCTCACACCATCTCCTGCACTCCAGTCCCTTAGCCAATGTGCTCTTCTGTGCCACCCTAGATCCAGCACCTCCTCCACAGGAAAGTGCAGCCCTAGACCACATTCCAAAATCTTGGAGCGGCCCCCCACCAAAAATGATTGCCCACCCCTGCCCTACACAGAGCTACCTTTCCTCCAGCTCCATCAGAACACAGTCCCATAGGAGAACAGGACTAGGGTGAAGGGAGCTGAGAGCAGTTTGGCAGCTGGAGGAGCTGGAGGTGTTCTGCTCCTTTCCTCATTTCCCTTCCCCCTCACAGCAAGGAAAGGAGCAGAACTGCCAGCTCCCTCCTCTCCTATCACCTTGCCCTCTGGCAGGCCTGCTGCTGTGTGGAACTGGAGGAGATACAGATCTGTGGAAAGGAAGTGGGTAGGGCTGGGCGTTCTGATCCTTTCCCCACTGCAGGAGCAGAGCAGGGAAAGCAACAGAATTTTACCAGCTGTTGTACTGCTCGCAGACCTCCCCAGATAATGTGGGATGGAGAGAGAAGGAGAAGAGTGTAGGATCCCCAGGTTGGGAGAAGGGTGGAGTCACATAGAGGATACTAGGGGAAGCCATGTTAACTGGTGTCCACTCCTTCCTTGTACCAGTACAAAATTTATTTTACTTGTACCACTGGTCACAGTGATATGCCACTTGAGCTCACAAAGTAACTGATCCTCTATATCGATCAGCATTAGAGATAAATGAGTTACTTTCCCAATGGTCTTCACAAATACTGCTGATGGCAAAGGAATGGTGAAGCTTGAGAATATTAATAAAAAATTAATCAAGGCAGTAAAGGAAATACAGAGAAAATATTCTTTAATTCACTGTACAGCCCTGGTAGAGGCCAGTGAACAAACAAGAGAAACTGAAATGGTTCATGTATAAGCACAAATTAGATCTAGTTGTAATTATAAAAACTGGCAAAATGATTCATATAATTGGAATGTTAACATACATGATTATAACCTATTTAGGAAGGAGTGAGTGGACAAAAGGGAAGGGTGAGTGACATTCTATGCCAAAATGGCATGTCCTCTTTCTGAGTCACTGATAACTCAAAAGAAAATGATCTCTTGAATGTTTAAGAATCAATGTCTTAACAAAACACAAAAAGGGATATTAGCTAGTGTCTAGTACAGATTACAAAATCACACTAGGGAATATGATCAAGAATTCCTCATGCCTCTATCTAGAATGTGTAAGGGAAAAATGTTGCATGGTGCTAGAGGACTTCAATTTATGTGATATGTACTGGAATACTACACTGCTAGTACTAAAGCATCTTTCAGATTTCTAAAGAATTATACTTCATCATTCTTAATGCAGGAAGCATTGCACCCAACTCTGAGGAATTCTACATTTGACCTTGTCTTGACATATAAAAATGACCCGATCACAGAACTATACATTAATGGTCATTATAAGTTGTAGAAGAAAGAGAGCTTGAGATATAATCTCTTATATCAGAGGCCTCATATGAGGCATGAGTTAAATTAGTGGGCAAGTTTTGCTCATATAAAGCAGTTAGCAAAAGTCAAGTTGTGAAAAGACATCAGGTTCTGCCTGCTTGTGAGTTCACAGAACCTGACATGAACTGGGCTGGTATTGAAAAAAAATACTTTCCTAAATGCTCAGTAAAGGACACTCACACAAACACATTCTAGAAGGATGGTGCCTGAATATACCATCCATCCCAAGGATAGTACAGACATCCCCAACAAAGTCCACACTGCTATGTGCGAGCTATGCTTTTGCGCAAGAGTTCCCATGGCAGTGTGGATGCTCTCTTGAGCAAGAAAGCTCTGATGCCATTTTAGCCAGAGGGCTTTCTTGAGCAAGAAATCCTTGCCGAGCGTCCACATTGCTCTCTTGTGCAAGAGCTCCTGCGCAAGAGGGCTTAAACCTGTTAAAAAAGAAAGTAGCTCTTGTGCAAGAAGACCTCTCTTACCACGCTGTACTGTAAATTTCCTTGCGCAAGAGTAGGCGGGCAGTGTGGATGCTCTGCGGATTCTTGCGCAAGAATGGCCATACTTGCACAAGAAGCTGCGAGTGTAGACACAGCCTGTAATGGGGTAAGGCCAAGTGATTATAAGACAGTACAAGAAAGCAGGTATATTAGCTCCAGGTTAAACAAGTCCCTATTTCCCCAGTAACTACCTGCTAGGACCAGTTGAGACTCTTAGGTTTGATTGAGACACCTGGAACCAACCAAAGCTCATCTGGAATTGCTTGAAAGCCTCTCCTTTAATGAATATAGTGGTGCCCTGGGAATGGTGGGAGGAGGAGGTGTTGCAGGAATTCTAGAGATGCTGTCAGAGATCAGGAGAAAACCCTACAGGTACAGAGGTGAGGGGCAGGGAGAGCCCTGCCTGGGGAACAGCCCCTTTGGGTCCCAAAATTATGAGGGAAATAAAATCCTTGCAACAGAGGAAAAGACAGAAATAAAAAATCTAGTCTGTTGCCTCCATGTCTGGAAAGGCTACTAGAAACTAGGAGGTTTTCCCTTTCCCTTTTCCCCTTGTTATGCCAATGATGAGAATGGCAAAAATCAAATGATCGAGTAAAGGGGTTAGACTGAGAGTTGCAAGGGGCCACTGAAGTGAGCAATTAACAATTAGGGTACGTCTAAACTACATGCCTCTGTCGTCAGAGGCATGTAGATTTGTTGTTTTGGCAAAGTCAAATGAAGCCGCGATTTAAATGATCGCGGCTTAATTTAAATTTACATGGCTGCCGCGCTGAGCCGACAAACAGCTGATTAGCTGTTTGTCGCTGATTAGCTGTTTGTCCGCTCAGCACACTAGTCTGGACGCTCCCCTGTCGACATCAAAGCCCTTTGTTGGCAGCCCTGGTAAACCTCATCCCACGAGGAATAACGGGGCTGCCGATAAAGGGCTTTGATGTCGACAGGGGAGCATCCAGACTAGCGCGCTGAGCGGACAAACAGCTGATCAGCTGTTTGTCGGCTCAGCGCGGCAGCCATGTAAATGTAAATGAAGCCGCGATCATTTAAATCGCGGCTTCATTTGACTTTGCCTATGTGTCTAATCTACATGCCTCTGACAACAGAGGCATGTAGTCTAGACACAGCCTTAGTGAGCCACTGAGGTAAGCAATTAAACTGAGAGTTGCTATTTTCCTCAGTTGGGAAGAGATCATACTCAGCCTACTGCTACCCAGAAATGCAGGACCCACTGTGTGATATTAGGAGCTGCAACACAGTGCGTACATGTATTAGCGGCCCTCTAGCTCAGGGGTGGGCAATAATTTTTTAAGGAAAGTCACTTCAAAAACATTCAGAGTGGTTGCGGGCTTCCTCAGAAGGAGCAGGGTCTCAGGCAAAAGGGCAGGATCTCAGAAGGAAGAGGCGGGGCCTTTAAATAGCAGGAGTTGAAAGGGCTCACACCTTCCCTGCAGCTCACAGGCAATACATTAGTGGGGGATGGTAGCTGTGAGTCCTTTCAGTTTCTGCTATTTAAACCGTTCAAGCCTTAGCAGCTGCCCAGAAGGCAAGAGCACCTTAATTAGAAGCAGTTGAAAGGGGTCACAGTTTCCAGCCCCACCATTAACACGTTGCCGGGGAGCCACTGGGGAGGCGTGAGCCCTTTCAACTCCTGCTATTTTAAGGGCTTGTGCCTTCCAGACGGCTGCCAGGCAATGCAGTAGCAGCCACCAGGCAGGCACAAGCCCTTTAAATAGAAGCATTTGAAAGGGCTCACACCTCCCCAGTGGCTCCTATGCAACACAGAGCTGTGAGCCCTTTCAGCTGCTTCTATTTAAAGGACTCGTGGGGAAGGCATGAGCCCTTTAAATAGAAACAGTTAAAAGGGCGTGCAGATCCCAGGCCCGCTGCTAATGCATTGCCTGGGTCTTTAAGGCAAGTAATGTGGGTTTTTTGGGGGGTGGAGATGGAGCTGGAGGGCTCAGGGCAGAAAGTGAAGGGTGCTGGAGTCAGGTAGGGAGTGATGGTGGGTAGTGGGTGGGGATGCAGGAGTGAGAGCGCGGAGTGGAAGCCTCAAGGCAGGGAGTTAAGTGTGTGGAAGAGTCAGAGCAAAGGGGCTCTGGGCAGTGGGTTGTGTGTGGGAGGGGCTAAGGACATGGGATTGTACGTGGGAGGGCTCAAGGCAGGGGGTGCTAGAGGGACTCTAATGTTATAATGTCAATCTGTTCATAATGGTTATAGTTCAATTTTTGTATACAGAATTTGGGTAAGGTGCACACTTAAAATGGTGATTGTCATCAGTGACTGGAAAACAAAATGGAGATTACCATCAGAACTCTGTGGAAAGATGTGGACTTGTTTCCCGCCAGAAGTCTTTGTACTCATTACCAACCTATGCACATGGCACGCAAAAGCTGTGCCCAAGGCATGAAGAGGCTTGCACCAGGCACACCGATCCTTTGCACCTAGCCCGAAATTGTGCACACCACCCTACACAAGTTTTCCCACCAAAAGTTCTACAAAAGCACTGCACCCCAAGGGAGGGGGTGGTCATTGTTCCATCTGTGTCTGTGAGGACAGCGTGTGTCAGAGAGGGAGCGTCTATTGAAGGATCAGGATCCAGTGACAGTTACCCTTCAAGAGTAGCGTTCCAGCCTGATAGCGCCACAGAGGGAAAAGGCATAGGGATCATGCACAACTATGGTGGATTCCCACACCATGCTGTGGTGAAGGCTCAGCACTGATGATCTGGAATACACCAAGCAGAGGTGTTTGATCTCTACGGCCTTGGGCCGTTGTGAAATGCTCCGTTGTGATGAAGGCCCAACGAGAATCATACCACAACTGTACCACTGTTCATCATCAGCCTTGGCTCCTGTGGCAACAGCCTAGGATTCCACCAAGGGCAATTGATCCATCTGCGAGGGATCACTTGCAGTTCCTCCCTGAGGGCTAACCTGAGCCCAAAAGTAGAAGGTCGCAAGCACCAGTACCGCCATCAGTGACACAGAAACTTTTGTAACGTATAAATACCTTACCTGTATTGGGGATCTTTCTCGCTTTCTTCTCTTCTGTTTTGGGGTGGGGGTTGGATTTGTTGGTGGTTGTTCTTATTCATGCACTTGTCAATTTAAATTCTTACAATATATTAGTGAACTTTAATCTGGACTCCAAGTGTGTTTCTTTTGGGGAGAAATCACCGATGATCAGATATGGTGTCAGGGGCCCCCCTTCTGGTAACCAGAGCATTTAACATCATCAGTCACATCCCTTATCCTAAATTCTAAATTAATTCAAAAGATTCTGCTTGTTACTGAGACTCTGGGGTAACAGAGGGTTGGGAGTGTGTGGGGCATCAAGATGTGAGGGTGCAGAAGTCAGGGCGGGGGTTAGGTGTGGGGGTTGCTGGAGTCAGGGCAGCGTGTGGGGGGGCTGAGCATAGTGGATGCAGGTATTGCAATGAGGGTTTGGGGGTGAGGCAGGGCTCAGGGTAGGGGACAGAGGATGTGAGGTGCTCACAAGGTCACTTGTGGGCAGCAGGTCCTCATGGCCATTCACAGCAGTGAGAGCGGTGCTGACATGGTGGCAGCAGGGTCTCCCTGGCATGCTTGGGGCCACACTGTACTGCTGGGGGTTACAGGGGCTTTGCTAAATGTTGGGGTACGCAGCCTTGTTTGCTTGTATGCCCAGGGCTGCTGCAGGTCTTCTCCCTGGCTTCTGCCAGAGTAGAGAGAAACCCCCAGATGCTACAGCTCTGCTCTGGGCCCATGGAGCCCTGAAGTCCCAGTAAGCTGAGAGGGGGGAATTGAAGGAGGAAAGAAGAGGAGCAGGAGGAAGGGAGAGGAGGGAAAGCCCCATCCCCTTTAGGAACCATTCTGAGGTAGAAGGGAATCATCCAGCCCCCTTAGGAGCCATGGGGGAGGAATCCCATGGCACCATTAGACTTGTGAAGCCTCTTCTGAACAAGGATAAAAACAGATACATAATGTAACCATCGATACATGGGAATAAATCTTAAGCAAGTGAGAGAATAGGAAAACAAAATTATGTCAGGATAACTGGTTGAAAATGCATAGCCTCTGTCCAGGAAGGTCTATTTCAGAACAAAATACAAGATTATGGTAAAGTTACATCTTCCAAATGTGACATGAAAACGAACTAGTCCAGGGAAAAAGTATTGCTCACCTATCCTTTACTGTGATAGAAAAAAAATCATAGAACATGGTAAAAATCACGTGAATGGGCAATGAGAGTTTCACAAAGCTGCCATGATTAAATAATGGCATTAATGAGTATTACTCGTTTATGTTAGGAGCAGAGGAGGATAGGGGACCCTGCCAATATCCTTTGCAACCAGGTGGTTAGAAGTAGAGGTGATCAAAATATTCATAACTAAACACAAAATTAATTAAAAAAACAAAAGCTTTGGAAGCTTGTTTGTTTATTAATAAACATATTTTATTAACTCTGCAGATGGCTTCATTTTCATGGAAAATGCACTAAATTACACAATTTTTTTAAATAGTGCAATTTTTTTTACCAAAAGCTGTGATTTCTGAATGGATAGAATACATCCATTTTTAAGGATCAGAAACAGGCCAAAACTTACATTTTTGGAAAATTTTGATTCATGAACAGCTACTTTATATAATCAGTGAATAATTCAGAGTAGGAGTGCAAAGTCAGAAGAAAGAACAGTAAAACATATTCATGTGAAATTCTGTAAAATAAGAATTGAGCCTCTCATCATAGTACATATAAATTTCACCAATAAAACATGGAAACTGCTGCGTGCTAAAATGCATAGAACAAAATGATACCTGCATATTTTATTCCTATATTAAAAATAAACTAATGTTTTTGTGAGCATGCTACACGATGTACATGGCAAAGGTGCAGCTACTCTCTATTTTCTATTTGCATTTAGTAAAGAAATATAAGCTGCTTTTTGGCCTCATGCTGTGCATCTGTAGGGCAAGGAAACAGTTTGCTGCAGAATAAATCCTCCTTGAAGAAAATAAAGGTTAGTAACTATACACTAATTCAATTTCTGGTCACAAACACCGGCATATAAAGGATTTCTTTAAATGCTAATATAAAAACCCAGTGCAAAAGTACTTCTCCCCCACTCCCAGCCATGCCACCCCAGACCCTTTTTCTCCCTCTTCCCGACCATGACTGCACCTGCACTGGTCCCGGCCCCGGCCCAGGCCCCAACCCGGCCTCTAACCCTAATCTCTCCTCCCGTTGCCTGGCTGAGGCCACGCTAGGCCTGGCTCTGCTCCTGGCAGCTGGGAAGGGCCGGGCTTGGCTCTGCCCCCAGTAACTGGGGAAAACTGGTTCAAGGCCACAGCACCCCAGCCCTGGCCCTACACGTGGCCACTGGAGATGACCAGGCTGGAAGTGGTTAGGGCTTGGCTCCAGGAATGAAGCAGGGGGCTGAGAGCTGGGCTTTACCTGCCCATGCCTTCTCCTCCAGCCTGTGGACACTGTGACATGATGATGTCACTCTGTTGTCCCACAGGGGGAAAAAAAACTTTATATAGAGAGAGAGATAATGAGATACCTTTATGGATGTGTGTGATGAGCTCTGTTCAAGATTGAAAGGCAGCACAGAAGAGAGCACAAAATGCTTGTTTGAAAATTCAACAAGTGGATGGTGGAGGTCAGAGTCATGGGACAATCAGAGATAGGAATCAACCATTCAGGATTGAATGATAGGTAGGGTAGGGATTGGTAGTGAGGATCCTTGAAAGTAAAGACAAGCATCTTATGCTTAATCAGACATTTTCTACTAGACTTCGATTTTAAAAATTCTTTATTTGCCCCAAGATCATTATCTCATATTGTTGCCATCTTGAGAAGTCACTATCTTGGGAAGTTTCAGTACTATGCATTTTATTATAATTAATTTTTACATAATTATGGCCATTCTGGATCAGATCAATGGGACATCTAGACCAGTATCCTGTCTTTCAACAGTGACCAGTCACAGGTGTTTCAGAGAGAAAGGGAATGAACAGATCAGGCAATGATCCAGTGATCCAGGGACACCCATAGCATGGTGTTGCATCCCTGCCTATCCTGTCTAATAGCAATTGATACATCTATTCTCCAGGAATTTTATCTAGTTCTTATTTCCACTTAGTCATCTATTTTCCAAGCTGAAAAATCCTAGTAATTTAAACCTTTCCTTCTATTATCCCTAATCATTTTCACAGCCCTTCTCTATACTGTTTTTAATTCCAAAATATTGTGTGGTGGGGGGAGATGGAGTGATCAGATGGCATACAGCAGTGATTCCCAAACTTTTTGGCATCACGCCCACACTCCTCATTTTACCATCATCCAACCTCCCTTTTAACAAAAAAATCAATTTGTAATTTAAAATTAAAAATAAACACAAAAACTTGGTATAAAAATTATTTAAAATTAAAAATATGCACAAATAGTTTTTCTTGGCACAAAAATGTAATAAAAATGTAATTTAACATAAGAAATAGCAGAAACAAATTGAGGGGAAGTGTTTGGCTCTGGGGAAGGGAAGCAGAGAGAGATTGGGCTGCACATGGCATCCCGGCCAGCTCATTGAGAAGCCGGCCACTCAGCGCACGTGCCCCAGAGCCAGGAGGGAGACGTGAGGCTGTACTAGCAGCTCCAGGACCCAAGCATAAGGTGGGGAGGGATTGTGTTGGGAGTTTGCCCCCTTAGAGTACCTCCTGGTACTCTGGCATATCTGATAATGTGGCACCAACTAGGTCCCAAAGGTGCCGGATTATTGGAAGTGTCGTATACTTCCTTTTCTTAATCGCAGCCATAATATATTAATAAAAATATTTTTCCTGATTAGAATACATTTAATGGACGCAAGTTACTTTGATAAGTTATTGAAAAAGTTTATTTACTACTGCTATTACATACAGACGCGTGCAGCCTTATATATACCCCACCATCAGTAACTGCACAAGACTGGCTACCTACTCCCATGCTAGAACAGTCCCAAACACTCCTGCAAGAGTACTAGAAAGTTTAAAAAAGTTCCATTGCCTTCTACATGGTTCTTTGGCATCCCCGAACTGGTACCCCTACATGTTGAAAGGATATATATATATATTTGCATTTCAGGGTATGAAATTTGAAAATTAAAACTTTTTTTTACTGTGGTAGTGTCTCCAATCTTTTTACACCCAAGATCACTTTTTAAATGTCAGGGCAAGCCCCAACATCCCACCCCTTTCTAGAGGCCCTGCCCTCTCTATTTCCCTCCTCTCCATCATTTGCTGTCCCCAGCCCTTACTCACTCTCACTGAGTTGAAACAGGATGTGTAGGCTCTGGGGTGGGAATGAGGGATTTGGGTCGGAAGGGGTGACAGGTGCAAGCTCTGGGAGGGAATTTGAGTGCAGGAAGAGGTGGAGAAGAGGCTTTTGGCTCAGGGAGGGGGCTCCAGACTGGAGAGTGTTGGGGTCAGGTGGAGTGTTGAGGTGCTGAGCAAACCACAGGCTTGGGGATGTGAAGGTGCAGGAGTTCAGGTTGGAGCTCAGGGCAGGGGGGTTGGGAATATGATGGACACAAATTGCAGTGTGTGGATTGTGCAGTAGTGTTGTGGCAGAAGACTGGGGATGTGGGAGGCTCAGGACAGGGTGTTCCAGTGTATGATAGGCTCAGGACTGAGGTGTGAGTGGGTATGCAGGGGTGTCATGATGGTGTGGCCAGATGGGGGGTTGGCCCCAATTGGGGCTTTGTGAGCTAGGCTTCATTTTTAAATAAAATATGTCCAGAACAAATGTTTCAGCATTGTCTTTATTTATGGGAAGAACAGGGAACCTGTTTTGGGTCAGGGGTCACTGACCCACAAAAAAATATATAAGGGAACGCACAAGTGAGATGCAATCCCCCCAACCCTCCTAACCCCCCCAAACTCAACTGATGTGGCCCCAACTGAGACACTGACTGACCCTGGCACGCCAGCCCAATGGGGGGAGGGTAGGTAGGACTGAGGTTCAAGGCCTCAGGCCAGATTAATTCTTCTGGGGTTTGAGGGTTAGTGGAATTTGTGGGCCCCTCTACACTCTGAGGTATGCGGGACAGGGCTTCCAGTCAGTGAGATAGGGATGGGGTGAAGAATGTGGGTGGAAAATAGGCTGCAGGAGCAAGCTGGGGGTAGGTGTCTGGCCAGGAGGTAGGGGGCAGGAGCAGGGTCCTAGTGGGGCCCTGAATAGGAGGCAGGTGGGGCTCTGGGCAGGGTACTTGTGGGGGTCTGGGTGGGGGGGCATGGTATTTGGCTTCCTCAACCACGGGATGCTATTCCAGGAAGGACTGCTAGGCAGAGATGGCGTTCACCTTTCGAGGAGGGGGAAGTCCCTATTTGGACACAGACTGGCTAACCTACTGAGGAGGGCTTTAAACTAGGTTCGATGGGGACAGGAAAGCAAAGCCCACGGTAAGTGGAGAACATGGAGACCTGGGAGATGGGTTGGAAATGGAAGGGTAATGAGTCTTAGTTTGGTAGGCTCCATCCTTCAAGTCGTTCGGCTTGCACCTACATGGAGCCTCGGTGAAGTCAAAGGGACCAGTTACACAGAACAACTTGAAGGCTTAAGCCTTTCTTGAATCCAGTTTTTGGCCTTGTTTAAGAAAACATATGTGATGCATAAACAGAAACTAGGATACGATCAAAATAGTTTTATTTTTGGTACAGAACATATTTTGTCCTCCTTTTTTATATGTAATCATCAGGCTTTAACTACATTAATAATTTAATCTTGCACTCAGCTATTAATTTATCACAGTCTAATAACTGGTACTACTTTGTCCTTGTTTACTAGTTATTCTCTCTCCCAAACTATTAAATTTTATATGGTATAAATTAAGTTATATCCGTCTTGGCTGACAATCAGTTTAGAGCTTTTCCCCTCTCAGAAAACATGCAACTTGCAAATGATTTCAAAGCTGAAATTGTGTATCTTCACTTGTTGTACCATATATGTCTATGGTAATTCATACACTGAATGACATGAGCATTGGCAATGAATCCCCTTGTTACATGTGATTTTCATAGATGCTGTCTCTCACTGAAGCCTATACACTTATCATCTGTAGACTGTATCTTCCTATATTTTGTCCTAGTTATTAATATTTACAATTGTCTACAAGCATTAGTATTCAGTTCTCACAATGTTAACTTCAAATTCTCTTTCTAAGTCCTAGTCACACTGGGATGTATTTTAATACCTCCTTTCATACGGAACAGTATCGTTAACCACATTTGTCCCACTGCAGCCAACGTGACATCTTGTGGAGTAAGGTGAAACTTGAAGGGAGCAAGGTTATTAGAATCTGGTTTAGTGTAAGCTAATATTATTACATGTATTTCTCACAGTATAATCTGTACGTCACTTCTCAAGAGAACTTCACAACAGATCATATGTTTTCAACTAATTCAGCTAAATATTTTTATTCATAGATATGCACATTGTCAACATATAATATTATAATGGGTGCCCAGTGTTTCCCACGCTGGACAAGGTTTCAGTATGTCAGGAATTGCATTATACACAAATCTTTTGTAACCCACACACCTTCTGGGTTAGCCTACTTTAGAGAGAAAGAATAAGCCTGCTCTACAGCCTTAGGCTACGTCTAAACTACAAAGATTTTTCAAAAGAGGATATGCAAATTCCATGGTAATTTGCATATCTTCTTCTGAACGCATTTTCGAAAGAGGATCTTTCAAAAATAAAAGTAGTCAGGACGCGGGGGTTTTTTCTGAAAAAAAAAAACCCTAAAAAAAAAAATGCTCTTCCTTAAAAAAAAAGGAGGTTTACGCAATTTTTTCAAAAAAGTTTTTTTTCCAAAAAAAACGCATACAGATTACTTTCATTTTTGAAAAATCCATGGGAATCTGCATATCCTCTTTCAAAAAATCTTTGTAGTTTAGCTGTGCCCTTTGCTAAAAGCTAGTTGTCTTTTAGCTCAAGCAACAGAGGCTCATGCACTAAGCTTCAGAGGTCCCAGGTTCAGTTCTGCCAGCTGGAGTTATATTTTTCAGTTCATAACTGCTTGAAAATTTTGGGATGAAATTTTTGAATGTTGTTGAACTGTTTTTGAAAGATTGGAGAAAAAATATTTGTTTTTTTAACTATGTTAGAAAATAATTCATCTTTGCATAAGACTTAGTTCATACAGCACAAAAACTTTTAGAAATTTTACTCCACAACGAGGTATAGGTTCTTCTGTTATTTGAAAAATATTCACATTATATGCATTATAACTGACTTTCAGGCATAAATGTTAATAATAGTTTTTACAATTCCTGGATACTACAGTCTTACATAATACACTATCTATTTAACTTGTACTATATCTAAGTGGACAGACTGAAATACAGTAATGGATTGTATTATCTTACATCTTATTATAGAATATGGAGGGGGAAGCAATTATGAACAGAGATAATATCAACTTGCTCATCAACTAAGCCACATACATCAGATATGAAACAATGAAATAAAAACAATCATTAGAGACTACAGACATGCCACCAGATCCTTAAAGAAAAAATAGGGAGTAAACGGTTTTCCTGGAATTTGAAGATTTCTATGCATTTCAGCATTTGACAGATCTACAGAATTCTCAAGAATGTTTGGAAGTGAAGAAAAGACTCGGCATGGTGAAAAAAACCACACACCCTTTAAAAAGCATCTGAAGGCTTGTCCATACAGTAAGTTAGTGGGAGACAAGTGAAGGTGTCAATCTGCAGTGAACTAGCCTGCTGTGCATTAACTCAGCATGTGAACCTTACTAACCATGCATAAAAGTTCTGTAGTCTCTTGGGAGCATGTCAAACCACAACAGAAGACTTTCAGTGCATTATAGCAGGGTCCATAAGGTTAGCATATGGCAAGCTAGACCACTGTAGATTTATACTGTGGTATTTTTATGATGAGCAGACTAGTGTCGACAAAAACCTTATTTATTAACAGAACTGTGCATTTAATAAGGTACAAACATTGCACTATTCTGTGTAGCAGAAGCCTGAGACTGTCCTGGACTTCTTTGTTTCTGCTGCCCTTCCAAGAAGTGTGTCACTGAAAATCCAAAGACTACATGAACAATGAGGAATCCTATGGCACCTTAAAAATTAGCAGATGTATTTAGGCATAAGCTTTCATGGGCAAAGACTGACTTTGTCAGATGCATGGAGTGGAAATTTATAGAGGCAGGTTTTGTATGTTGCCATTCTTGATATCTGATTTGAATCCATTTAATCTGTTGCATAGAGACTGTCTGGTTTGTCCAATTTACATGGCAGAGGGACATTGCTGGCACATGATGGCATATATCACCTTAGTAGATGTGAAGGCAAAATGACACCCCGATGATGTTGCTGATATGTGTGAAGGAAATGTGTGCCTACCTAGAATATGTCAAATGAGCACAAGTTTAGTTGTAAGTGTAAAGGAAAGGCAGCATTGTTGAGATACAGGAGACGTAAGCTAAAAAACCAAAATTTGATTGGATGACCAACAAAAACCCCATTTTTAGGGAAGTAAAGTAACACAGACTGCAATATGCAACAAAGTGCTGATCACCCCAAATAGAGCAGACGAAAGTTTTGAAAGGGCAGAATGAGACAACAACAACAAAAACACATCAGCAAAGTCAGGAGAGTGGATAAATACCTAAAAAGGGTATATAAGGTTGATCAGACAGACCAAGAGTGGATGGGCTGCAAATCTAAAAAGCCAGGTCTGATCAACCAAGTGGTCCCTCCCAGGCACTGAACCTTGCTGCCGCACATAAGCTCTGAAAGGGGAACACCGATCGTAAGTTGCAACGAAAAAATCCAAAAGGAAAGACATAAAGAAAAGAATACCTTCTAAATCTAAACAATGCGTCTATCTGTCTTAATGTGAGTATTATATATTTGATAACTCCACAAATTGTTCAAAGGTAAATCTGGAGGGTATAGCTATAAGAGGAGTTATTATTTCTTGTTTTTTAACTGTATTGTTTTTCTACTTTTTATTTGTATGTTACGCTGTCTTAAAAGAATCAAAGATAGTGAATTGATTTAAATGAAAAAATAATGATAAAGTAAATAGAAAATAAAAACCTTTGTTTAACACTAAAAAGGAGTATTCCTCTGTCTATGGTTTCAAATCCTTTAAAGAACCAAACCCGGTTACCAAAAATATGGTTAGGTCCTATGATGGTGTTGCTTGACTAGCTATGCAGACATAGTTGGCAGTGGGTTTAGTTGCAGGGACAGGTTTTACTCCTTTACTATAATATTTTATCTCCTAGCTTTTTCCTTGCTATTATAGATTCCTTAGTCATCCTTTGTTTTTCTCCCATATCTGGTAACCAGGTATTTATACACCTGCTGTAGAGCAATTCAGCGGGTGACCTTCTATATGACACCTTGAAACAGAGTAGCTCTATAGCTGAGCAGTGCTAAACATGGATCTTTCTGTTGCATCTACTGCTTTTTTGAGGAGATTTTTCAATATAGATTCTCCACATTCAGCTAATCCATTGGCTCAAGGATATCTGGGACTGATGTCTCATGGCGAAAGTCATACAGTTTGACAAAGGCCTGGAATTCCCTATTCCTTAACTATGGTCCGTTGTCAGTTAAGATTATTTTTGAAATTGAATGGATTGAAAATTTAAATTTAATGATGCTGACAATAATTGCTGTTATGGTAGCGTCTAGAGTGACTACTTTTTGTAACTTGATAAAAAAAAACTATTGTAACAAGAAGTTGAATATATCAATTCTGACTTTGTTCCATAGATTTTCAATTTATTCATACAGGATCTTTGGTTCTATTTCTTGGAAATCTCTGTACTTCTTATTCATTTCACAATTGCTTACCTTTTTTGCTATTTCATAATAAAAGGTTTATCTTGAAACTAATCTGCTTGTCATAAAGATACTATGTACAACTTGGTTTCCTAAGTACTAATTCTCAGTGTGGACAATTGAGACTACAGAGAAACCCTGCCATAATCAATTTGATTGCAAGGAAGTTCTTCTTGCTTATGGACAATCACTTACTGAACTATTCCCAAGGAGAAAACAGAAAGCTAGTATCTCTAGGTGCACAAATGGAAGAAAAAAAACCTCACCTGTGTTTCAACAGGAATCTTCTGAAAAGAAAGAAAGATCAGTACTTTGGCCATGTAGCAAAGCAACTATAGACACAAGACACAGTGCTTTTGTATGATCTGGAAAATGAGAAGGACAATCAGAGAGCCCAGAGGTTGACACAGTTGGCAACTGGAAATTATATAGGCCTGGTAAAACCCTGCAGATTAAACAAACCCAAGAAATGGAGCAACAACCCACTTCAGGGAGCACAGAGTCATCACTAATGATTAGAAGAGACAGTAGACACCTCAACTGTCCTTAGAGATAATAAGTCAAAGAAGGTTTGCAATTACTTGTCGTCCAGAAAAAAGTATCACTTAAGCACACATATACAGAGAGAAGCTGAAAAGGCTGAGACAGCCTCTCTGTTCAAAGCTCATTGTTTTTTCTTCTATCCTTGGACCTCAAGATTTTCTATACACCAAGATATTCTTTCACTGGGTATATGGGAGGAAAATATTAATATAAAATACATTAAAATCAAGGAAATAATATGTACTGGGCTATGGGTGGAGATGAAAATGATCAAGACCATGGAAAATCTTTGATGTGAATAGAGATTGAAAAGGGATTACTAGGATAGCAATTCACCTTAGAAAAGAAGAGGACATGATAATGAAAACAAAAATATTGAAAGAGTTGTAAACCTCAAGTTTCAGGATTAATTAATCTCAAACTACAGGTTATTCCTCCCTAAATTGGAACTTTTGGGCCCAGGAACATCCGTGGTCCAGCAGGACCATAGATGTTCCTGGACCACAGAGCCCAGGAACAAAGAGGTCTGGCAGTAGGGCAGGAGCATGGTAGAGGGGACCAGAAACTCAGCCAGGAGCCCTGTGTCATTGGGGGATAGGTGGCATTGCAAGGAGTTCTAGCCCCAGCACCTGGGGAGCTCCAGCCCAGCTGCCAGGGCGGCTGCCAGGGAGCTCCAGCTCTGTTCTGGACCCAGCAGTTAGAAGGTCCAGCCCCAGTGGCAGTTGGAGAGCTCTGGCCCTGGCCACGGAGCTCCAGCCCCAGCTGTGGAGCTCTGGCCATGGCACACCAGCCTCAGCAGCAGTGGGGCCAGCAGCAGGCAGGTGCTGTAGGGGGCTGAGGCAGCAGCAGTGCCAGACTAGAACCCTAGCTAAGGGGCAGCGGGCAGCATAGGACATGAGGGGAGGGACATCCCCTGGTTCCCTCATTCGGGACCAGTCAGGTCTGGTGGGTGCTGGACGAGCGAGGTCCAATCTGTATTAGAGACCTCTGGTGAGCATGATTACCTCACATCTGCCTACTGCAGTGTTCTTAGTGTTTCTGAGGCATTTCATGCCACTTTTCAGGCACCAAATACTACACTAAATGGACCTTGTGCCTCATTCAGTAGGGCAAGTCCTATGTTCTTTAGAAACTTGTAGCATCCATAGAATCATAGGCTTGGAAGAGATCTCAAGAGGACTTCTAGTCCAGTCCCCTGCACTCAAGAACCCCAACTAAGTATTACTTAGACCATGCCTGACAGATGTTTGTCTAACCTTCTCTTTAAAATCTCCAGTGAAAGAGATTCCACAATTTATTCCAGTGATTAACTACCCTGATAGAAGCTTCAGGGGATAGCCGAGTTAGTCTGTACAGGATAAACTTAAAGAAACAAAAATAGTCTGGTAGCACTTTAAAGACTAAGAAAACATGTAGATGGTATCATGAGCTTTTGTGGGCACATGTGAAGAAGTGGGTTGTGCTCACAAAAGTTCATGATTCCATCTACATGTTTTCTTAGTCTTTAAAGTGCTACCAGACTATTTGTTGTTTTTTTTAGTTTACCCTGATAGGATTTTTTTCTGTCCTTGCTGCAATTTAAGACTAGACATGGCTTCTTGTTCTATCCTCAGAGTGTAAAGAGGACAATTTTTCTCCCTCCTCCTTGTAACAACCTTTTATGTACTTGAAAAGTGTTATTATGTCTCCTTTCAGTCTTCTCTTCTCCAAAGTAATCAACCCAATTTTTTTTCAATTTGCCCTCATACGTCATGTTTTCCAGACTTTTAATCATTTTCATTGCTCTTCTCTGGACTTTCTCCAAATTGTCCACAGTTTTCCTGATAGTAGCACCCAAAAATAGACACAATATTCCAGCTGAGGCCTAATTAGCATGGAGTACAGCAGAAGAATTATTTCTCATGTCTTGTGTCATAACATCACAGGGACAAAATTTCAGTTATGTTAGATGAATTAAATGTTGACTATTTCAGATTAACCAGTTAATTATAACAGAGAGCTCTTCTCAATGGGACAGTGGATGTCATTGCTGCTAGTTTGAATTAGTGTGGCTTCTGCAGTGGGAAAAGAAAAAAAAAAACAAATTCAATAAAAGGAACTCTTTGCTTTTCCTCAGTTTGCTTCAGCAGATGGATGTCTGCTGGCTTCTTTGAGGGCAGTCTTATTTTCATAGGACACTTCAGGAGTCAGTGGGAGAAGGCAGCATTAGCTAATAAAGCCAAGAGCCTCTCTCCAAGCCTTCTGACATCACTATTATTGTACGTGCAGAGAATGGTAGTTTGCACAAAGAAAAAGAAATGATTGTCAGACCAGAGGTGTTGGGAGAAAAAAGGAAGAAAGGCTGAGTGTTGCTGTTTTAAAGAAAGACAAGGATATGACAAGGGACTGTGGGCAGGAAGTACAGTAAAACTCCGATGGTCCGGCATCTGACAGTCCGGCACTCCTGATGGTCCAGCACCATCAGCAACCCGGAAGTGCTCCAGCCAGCCGGACCATTGGAGCTGCTCTGCCCCCAGCTTCCCCGATGCAGCCGCTGCTAAAACTGACCAGCGCTGAATCCGGGAAGCAGGGGGCAGAACAGCTGGAGTGCTGCCGGGTAGGTCCAGTAGCACTGCCCCTCAGGGCTGTGGGACCAACCCGGCAGCACCCCAGCTGTCCCGGATTCAGCCGCTGCTGAAATTGACCAGTGGCTGACTCCAGGAAGCCCGAGACAGAGCTGCTCTGCCCCAGCTTCCTGGAATCAGCTGCTGGTCAGTTTCAGCAGCAGCTGACTTGGGTACACCTGGGACAGAGCAGCTGGAGTGCTGCTGGGTTGGTCCCCTTAGTGCCGAGGTTTGGTGCTACCAGACCAACCCAGCTCTGCCTCTGGCTTTTTGGAGTCAGCTGCTGATCAGTTTCTGCAGCGGCTGACTTGGGGACACCTGAGGCAGAGAAGCTGGGGTGCTGCCGGGTTGGTCCAGTAGCGCCGAGGAGCGGCGCTGCAGGACCAACCCATCAGCACCCCAGTTGCTCTGCCCCAGGCATCCCCAAGAGCAGCTGGGGTGCTGACAGGTTGGTCTCGCAGCGCCAAGGGTCGGCGCTACCGGACCAACCTGGCAGCACTCCAGCTGCTCTGCTGCAGGCGTCCCCGATTCAGACGCTGCTGAAACTGATCAGATTATCAGTAGCATCCCCCCCACCCCACCCCAGACCTCTCATAGCCCCCCCCCCCCTTCTGATAGTGTGGCATATCTGATAATCCGGCACCCCCTGGGTCCTAAAGGTGCCGGATTATTGGAAGTTTACTGTATACTGAAAAGAAATGGGAATTTAGAGAGTTTAAGTGAATATGTTATCAGATTGTAAATAAGAACTATTAGTAATGGGTTTTTAAAAAATGAGTGAATATGGATGGGTTGAGAAATTACAGATAATAATCAATATTAGACTAAATTAGATGTTTGATAAGAACTATAGGAACAAATGAGCTAAAGTTATTGAACAAGACATGTAGCCAATGTCTCCGTTGTTGGTATGGGACTGGATCTGCAGAGTGGCATTGTGTTCCAGTAGTCTCATGCAGCTCAGAAGAAGCAGGTATCAGACTTCTACAAGCAATACTTCACTCTGCAGCACTAGATGGCAGCTCCCCTTTCCTGACCCACATCCCAAAGGGTATGCTTGGGTACTCTTTTTAATATTTTACCGGACCAGTGAATTGATATCTCCCAAGCTAAGGGTACAATAGCCCAAATGAAAAAAAAATTGCAAAGAGTAAAGGAAATGTTAGTGAGGGAAATCCTGGACCCAGTGAAGTCCAAGAGATTTTTGCCACATACTTGTGATTTTTGCCACATACAAGATTTCACTCAGGGAGTTCACCAGTCAGGGACAGTTAGGGTACCTGGTTTCACGAGGCATACCTGTGCCGATCAAGAAAGGCTTCTTTGTCGACGTGGCGCGTCCAGACTGCCCCGATCTGCCGACAAACAGCTGATGGGCAGAGCGGGGCAGCCACTTAAATTTAAATGAAGCCGCGATTATTTTAATCGCGGCTTCATTTCCCTCTGCCGATCTGTCTAATCAACATGCCTCCGTCGACGGAGGCATGTAGTCTAGACACACCCCTAGAGTGAGAAGTTGGTCTTGCACAAAATAAACCAGATTTCTGATGATTATCCTGGCAAAATTAGATTTCTGTTTAACTAGTAAAAAGAAAAGAAGCATTCCTACTAGAATGCTACATGTAAAGGGTATTGAAAGTAGAGTGGATTGTAGATGGACTATGATAAGACCACATTCAATTATGTTCTTTTTGATTGTAAAATTAGCAAACAAAGCAACACTTTGAAACTCTAGGACCAGAATTACAAGTAAATCTGAAAAAAGTTTAAAAAAAATAATGAAGGGATGGGAGAAAATGACATATAGCGAAACATGGGAATATTTACATGAAACTATATTTACCAACAATTCCAGCGTATCAAAGCTGATTTCTTCAATTTATCACTTCCTGAATCTATGGGAATGAATCCAATATTCAATTTGAGGGCATTACCCAGATACTCGGGAGCCAGCTTCACTCCTAAATCTTTCAGTTACATTTCATGATTTAACGCCATGTGAAATAGCTTACCAGAAAATATGAATAATTCTGCAAGCCAAAAAATGCTGATATTAGAAATATAAAAAATGCGAAAAGAATTATTTTGGTTAATACACCAGCCAGAAGAAATTATCTGAAGAACTACACTCAAGTGAAGAAGACTGCAAGCTGGAATCCCACGGCACATCAGTTAACAATGTTGTCCTTATTTGAAAAAATGAACTTTTACCTCATCTCACTCACAAAGACATCATGCTGAGTTAATGCAGTTATTATTCAGCAAACTCCAGCTACTCCAGTATGTTGTGAAAAGTGGATCAGATGTGTTTCTGGGTAGGCTATTAATGTGCAAATCTGCACCAGGTGCATCAATTTATTAATGCAGCTCTGAGTCATCTGCTCAGCAAGTATGGTTTTGATTCTTGCATTGATAATACTGTCAAAATGCTACTAAGCCATTTCAACTGCTTTCTTTAGTTTTGGACTGTTTTTGTAATGAGCAGTTGGTATGACAGTGAAGGACTTGCCTCAAGAACCCTCTTACAACTACCACATGCCCTTAGCCACTCACTCCACCCATATGCACTTTCTCGACCCTCTTAGAGTTTCAGGTTAAAACAATAATGGCACCAGGGTTGTATCACCTCCATCATTTTGCTTCTTCTCCTACCCTCTGAAAATGGGTAACTATGTTCTGCAATCATCATCTCCTCTTAAAGATATAGGACTACTTGTCTACTCCACTCCCAGGCTGAAGTGAAAATATCTATATCTATTATGGTCCCTTAGCATAGTCAGACCACTGTCCTGCCCAAAATGTCTACTCACCACAGGTATACAAGTATTTCAAGTCCTCTAATGTAAAATGTGGACAAATTAATGTCACTAAATGAACCATAACTTAATTACTCACAATTCAAGATTAATATTTTGATATTGAATGTCCAGTGAACTTCTTATTTGTTTAGCAATAGATGTTTTTAAAATGTGTGTGTATTTTGTTGTTATAAAATTCTACTGAAAACTGCTCCATAAATCCTGAATATCCCAAAAAAGATTATAATGATGTTAATTCTCAGAAAGAGATGTACTGTACTCATTAACCTTTCCAGAATGTTTTTGGTGTTTTTAAAGTTTTACCATAAATACTGCATTTTTGTCAGGGTTTATGTAAATACTGAAGACATAAGGAAGGTTTGATTTGGTTTGTTTTTTCCTCCTCTTCCAGCCTGTAGAAACATGTGAAAAAGCAGGTGTGTAAAGATCTACAGAGTAGTCAATGAATTCATCATGTGGCAGGTATTAAATTCAAAATTTTAAATAATTTCTTAAACTCAGTGATATATGGAATTCCTATTGTTATTTGATAAGCAGATCATGAGTTGCTTGAAAAGCAGCCCAATTAAAAATTAATGAAAAGATTTTCTCTAGAACTGACTCATTATCTTGGTGGTTTCCAACAGCAGCTTACAGCTTAATTCTGCATCACACTGCCTTTGTGGTATTGGCCAGTGATATCTCTGTAACCCTCAAAGGATCTTTGGATTCTTAGGCAAATCATTTTTCCCTAATGGGGAATTTTAAAACTCTCACTCAACAGCAGCCACAATCATTGCTGCCCTTGTTGTCATTGTGGAGTCCATGGCTAGACTGAATAAAAGTAGGAAACTAAAAAATATCCAGTAGCATAAGGATCTACTGAACATATTCAATACCATCCTGATAGTACAACATGGAATATCTTTACACAGGTATAGTCTGTTCCCTATCGTTCTATCTAATAGTTATGTATGAAAGATTTGGAGGGGGGCTTCTTAACTGGAGTTTCCCATTGGATCAACCTCCTTAATTAAATATTCCTGCTGTTTCGTTTTCGGTAACTGGGTTTGGTTCTTTAAAGGATTTGAAACCATAGACAGAAGAATACTTTTTTTTAGGGTCAAACAAAGATTTTTTATTTTTTCTATTTACTTTATAATTAATTTTTCATTTAAATTAATTCACTATTTTTTATTCTTTTAAGACAATATAATATACAGAGAAAAAATTAGAAAAACAGTACAGTTAAAAAAACCCAGAAATAACAACTTCTCCTACAGATATACCCTCCTGATTTACCTTTAAACAATTTATGGAGTTAACAAATATATAATACTCACGTTAAGAAAGATAGAAGCATTGCTTAGATTCAGGAGATATTCTTTTCTTTATGTTTTTCCTTTTTTTGGATTTTTCGTTACAACTTACGACTGGTGTTGTTCCCCTTTCGGAGCTTATTTGTTCCCCTTTCGGAGCTTATGTGCGGCAGTGAGATTCAGCGCCAGGGAGGGAGCTCTGGTTGATCAGACCTAGCTTTTTGGATTCGCAACCCGTCTGCTCTTGGTCTGTTCCATCCAACCTTATATATCCTGTTTCGGTATTTTGGTACTCCTCCACTTGCCTGACAATTGCTGACATTAGATTTTTGTTGTCTCATTCTGCCCTTACAAAAACTTTCATCTGCTCCATTTGGGGTAATCAGCACTTTGTTGCATACTGCTGTCTGAGTTACTTACTTCCCTACAAGCGGGGTTATTGTTGGTCATCCAATCAAATTTTGTTTTTATTTTTATCTCCTGTATCTCACAATGCTGCCTTTCCTTTACACTTACAATTAAACTGGTGCTCATTTGACATATTCTGGGTAGGCCTCAATACCTTCCTTTCACATTCTGGGAACCAACATAATTACAGTCCTTTGACTATAGTCCATAAAAAATGCCACTAGCAAAAATAATGTCTTCCATATGGTGTCTGTGTGTGAAAGACTGAGAAAGAGAGATAATATGAGTTTCTTTTCTGAGCTACAAATTAATAAAAAATAGTCAGTATCCTTATGCTCACTCTTGACTACTTCTCTTGTCAGCAGCAATTAAGGCTAATGTATCTTCAGCAGGAAATTTATTCCTATGGAGGACAGATAATTTTCAATTTCTCATATCAGGATTTGGCATGGTGGGAGTGGACAGTTATCAAGGCTCTTTCCGACTTTGGCAATTCAAGTGCAGAAGGTAGGGGCCCACAAGAGACTTTAGAATGCCTTGCCACTAAATGTTTTACAGAGTAGGGATGTAAAATATTGTTTAATTGGTTAACCATTATATTTAACGGTAAACCAATTAAAAGGGGCAGAGGATGGAGAGCAGCTCCCCACCTTCTGTGGCAAAGTGCTGCTCTAGCCCAGATCTATCTGCGATGCACCCAGGCCCACCACAGACAGGGGCTATTCCAGATGACGGGAGCAGCCTCTGCCTGTGATGTGCCTATCTGCCCACAGAGGGTGGGGAGCTGCTCCAGCCCCCAATAGTTAACTGGAACTAGTAAACATCATTCAGTAAGGGTGATGCTTACCAGTTAACAGGTTATCTGGTTATGTTTCCACATTCCCATTACAGAACCACTGAAAAAGGATTAAAAACCCAGAGAATTGCTTCACAGGGATTCAGTTTGGGAAAGTTACAGTGTTAAGGGCATAGTTACATGTGCTCAACACAGATAAGTCCAACAAAATCCAAAATAAGGAAAATAACCTAATTGTGTCTGACTAAACATTCCCTGTATTACCCAAATATCTATAATGTCAAGACAGTCTTTTGCTAGGCATGGATGTCACTGAATTCTCCATGCCTGGCTCCCTGGCTTCTTATAGGGCCTCTACATTGTCTTCTGGCCACACAACAAGAACAGAAAGGGCCACCACTTCCAATTCAAAAGCCCATACTCAGTTTTATTGGCTCTCTTGGCCTCCTGTTAATTCACTACCTGCTACCCTAGCATTTCAGGGCATTCTCTAGGACTCACAGTTTATGGTTTTAACCATTGTAGACAAATCAATTAGGGTCAAGTCTAAAGAGTTAACTATCTGAAAGGCAGAAACATCCAGAAAATTGTGTTAACACCCGCATGCCCCCCTCCCAATAGTGTTAACCTTCCCAAGAATCCAAAGGTTCTGAACAGAGTTGTTGCATCAATTGATTTCCAGGCTCCTTAATCACACACATTTTTTGTCTACAGTTGCCCTCTTCTGAGGCTACAATAACTCCTTCAGGTCATATTCTCACTTCATTCTTGTTGTGAAGTTGTTGACACTTTTTGCCATTGCAATGTAATCCACCAAAGAACTCTTAGCAATCAGGCTTTTCATTACCGTTGGCAGAAAGCAACATAAAGTGATAGTGAATTTGGCTGTGTAAGATTTATCCAATTAGGTATGAAATTACTAAAGTAATAAGGCTTCCACCAAGTCCCTTAGGAAATTATTCTACAATCAAACATTTTTCCCTAGTAGTTCTTAGAATTTCATTGAGTTGCAGCCACATTCAGAAGGGGAATATTTGATTATTTAATACTTAAATTAGCAATATCAACAGAAGGATAAAACCAGGAATTAGTTCAAATCTCTCTTAAAGGAGTAGGTTAAAGGTTGGGGTAGAAACCAGCTGTCCTGATTGGTTTTCAAATAGATACAGCTTCAATAAAAACAAGCTTTAGGATCAAGCAACACTATGATCTTACTACAAACCTAACTTTTGTTATAGTGCAACTCCCTGCTATGTATTGTACATTTTTTCTTTGCTGCCTCACCTAATATTTTGAACAGCATACTCTTTGAAGTATAGTCTACTAGAAATGGAATAAATGCAATCCAATCCCATTAAATGCATTCTTAGTTCACCCAGTGTACCCTTGGGTTGTTTATCTTATTTGACTATATGAGGCCACTTGCACTGAATTCATATATAATGTAAGTGGGAGTTGTGGAGTGGTTACAGAGTTCTTCGGTCGTCCACATTTCCAGAGACAACTATGATGCGTTGCAAGTGAAGTTTAAAATAAGAAGGAACTCCCAGTCAGGGAGTTTTCTAGTTGATGCTTAAGGAGTGGTTCTTTGTGTTTATGTCTTCCTACTACAGCTGCAACTTCATTTTAATGAAATCATCTTAATTGCTCCAGGGCTGTATCTATGTTCAGACCCCTCTTGTACACTTTGTGCAGTGTACTGTGGCAGCCCAAAAGCAGGGGGCTGCAGAAGTCTGGTGGAAGGCAGGTACACTGGGAGCTGGGTATGTGGGATTATGTTCCCTGAGTAGGCTTCCAGAGACCGCAACTCAGCCATTAAGATACCTGAAGCTCACATGAAGCCAGCCCAGAAAGAAGGCTGATTAGAACACTTGCTCCCAGTTAAGGCTTATGGGCACACCATAAAATCCTTCCCTCAGGCAAGGCGGGGGAAGGAGAAAAAGAACGGACCAGAAGAGAGGCGAGGAGAGGCTGAGCAGAAGACAAACCCGGAAGATAGCAAGCTAATAGGGCCTGTTCCAAGACGCCAGAAAGGAGGTACCCAGGGAGTGGCTGGGAAGTGGCCCAGGGAGGAACTGCTATTCAGTGGGGCAAGGGCCAGGCCTCACAGCCCCACTTTGGGCTAGCTCATAAGGCCCTGGGCCAGAACATGGAGCAAGTGGGTGGGACCCTCCTCTTGATTGTTGGGCTGCCAGCAAGGGACCCTTGGACTATCAGAGAGACTGACCTCCAAAACCCCGGACCAGCCAATGATGAAAAGGGCTCTTGGAGTGGGGTACCCTTGCCTTGTGAGCCTCTGAGGCACACACAAAGACCCTGCCAGGAAGCACAGGATCCAGGCGGCTTAGCCCAGACTTGCCAAGTATATAAAATAACAATTCCTATCAGAATCCTTGCTGACCTCTTTCACCCCAAAGTTGAGTTCTACAATATGTCTAGTTAGCACTGGGAATAGGAATACTGAGACGTCATACTCACAAAGGAAACTCAGCTCTTTTAAATTGAGACTAGACTATGGAAGTATAAGTATCATGTTAGACCCTCTTTACGATGTATGGAGAACATTCTGAAGCAACCGACTTCCTCCAGATTGCACTGTAACACTTCTGTAAAGATAAATTAAGTATTCCAGTAAATATGAGGAAAATGATGAAATTATTTTGCTCTTGACTTTTTCTTCCCTTGAAATGGAAGCTTGTGTGAGATAGGAAGAATAGAAAAAAAGAGTTGAAAAAGAAAGAAAAATGTTCTCTTAGAATGAATTTTGAGTTCTATAGAAGCAAGTTGGAAAATCTAGCCCATAAATATTTTTGTAGGTGATTCTCCTATTTGTATGCTGCATATGCTACAGGCCTTGCCTTTGCAATTTAAGGCCGCAGTGTTGCAAAGAGATTAATACAGATATTTCCTTACATCAGCACAAAGTCCTCATTGCCTTCTATGGGACTCTGTTTCGATGTAAGGTTCCTGTCACAACTAATACTTCACCTGTCTGGATCTGTTTACACAATTGGGGCCTTGCAGATCAGTAATTATTAGTCACTGAAGCAGCAGCAGACAGAATCAAATGAACCCACTGTGAAATGGGTATTCTAATTTAACTTTCTGAACTCATAGACCATCAGATAATGGCATCCACATTCCTGTCTGTTTCATATTAATGCAAGATTATCAAAAAGTAAAATATTCTACTAATCTTATCATGCAGCTATTTGTTACTGGAACATCCTCCCCAAGTTACTACATATGCCTACACTAGCATGTTGACAAACATGGAGTAGCATATTCATTGTAAGTTGATTTCAGCTATTTTATAGTACAGCTAAAAATCTCCATAAAAAGGTGAGATGAAGATATAGGAATCTCAAAGTACTGATCCCCAGTCCTTCACTCTTCCCTTTTCCTTTCAGTATGATTCATATCTAGAAATCATTGCCTTCAACAGTTTGATCAGTTCCTTACATCATAGTCAACTCAAAGAATGGAACAAGAAGAAAATCACTAGCCATTAATATAATGAATTTGGCAGATTGAGATAGTCTTCTTAGAGAGGTTTATTGCTTTCGCTGCACTATAGCACACTTATAAAACCTAAACTAAATTATATACATCAACACCAAAGCTACATGTGTGCTTCTCCAGATGATTAATACTTATAAACCCAAAACTGACTTGTTGCGTATTTAGATTAGAAACTTTATGGATCACTCCTTCAAGTATATAGTACTTCCTCCTTGACATTGACTTTCCTGGTATTTATACTACATGGGATCAAGAGCCCTATAAAGTTTCTTCTAGAATTAGAAGCAGATATTTCAGCAAGGCCAACTTGCTGAAAAACAAACAGTCAGCAAAGAGACAATGATCAAATTTCCATTTTGCATCACAGATATTCTTCAATTCCAGGGCCCTCACAATTGTGATCACCTAGTTGGACCTCCAATATTACGCAAGCCATTGACAATCCCTAAAATCATTCCAATAGCACATTTCTTGGAAAAACATCCAATCTTGATTTAACAAATCAGCGCTGATGGAGAATCCACTTTGATTCTTGGTAAATTGTTCCAATGGTAACGACCCTCAATGTCAAAAATATATAGCTTATTACTAGTCTGAATTTGTCTAGCTTCAACTTCAGGCCACTGGATCCTATTGTAACTTTCTCTGTTAGATTGAAGAGCCCATTACCAATTATTTGTTCCCCATGTAAGCACTTACAGACTGCTATGAATTTACTCCTTAACTTTTCTTGGATAAGCTTAATAAATTGAGACCCTTGAGTTTATCACTATAAGGGACATCTTCAATCCTTTCATTATTCTTCTGGCTCCTCTCTCAACTCTCTCCAATTTCTCAGTCTTTCCCGAACAGCAGACATCAGAACAGGACAAGTATTTCAGCAGCAGTAACACCAATATCAAATACAGATGTAAGATAACCTCTCTACTTCTACTCAAGATTCCTCTGTTTATGTATCCATAAACCTTGGGCTGTGTCTAGACTGCAGGGTTTTTTTCAAAAAAAGGAGCCTTTTTTCGAAAAAACTACACCTGCGTCTAGACTGCAGCTGCGTTCTTTCGAAATTAAATTGAAAGAACGCGGCTTTTCTTTCGATGGCGGTACTCCTCATTTCACGAGGAAGAATGCCTTTTTTCGAAAGTGCTCTTTCGAAAAAAGGCGTTGTTGAATGCAAACCGGGCTTTTTTGAAAGAGAGCATCCAGACTGTCTGGGTGCTCTCTTTCGAAAAAGCAGCTTGCTTTTTTGAAAGTACTGCTTGCAGTCTAGACGCTCTTTTTCGAAAGAGGCTTTTTCAAAAGTATCTTTCGAAAAAGCCTCTTTCAAAAGAGGCTTGCAGTCTAGACGTAGCCCAAGAGTTGCATTACCTCTCTTTCCAGGATACAATGCCTGATCTCGTAAGTATGGAAAATAAATATTCCTCTAGGAGATTTCTCTTTGAAGACAGGAAGTCACAAACTAATAATCAAAACTCATGTAAATATTTGAAGGAATGTGAAATCTAACATCATTGACACAGCCATGGTATATCTAAGAAAGAGAGCACTGCCCACTAGCTGTAATTTTAACAGACTTTGCATTTGTAGAATCTTAATTGAGGTTCTACATACTCTGTCTATTACATCTATTTTTGCTGCACTGCAAACTATAGATGAACTGTCAATTGTTCTCTTTTGTACAAATCAGGAGAGAAAAATTCGAATTACCCCCTATATTAGAAAAAGCTCCACTTGATCAATTACCTGAATTTATTCACTTAAGTATCCACCAGTAATCAGATTTTGGCACACAAGATGTAAAGAATTTGTGGCTTGGCTTTGTGAAAGGACAGTTTCTTTACTCCACATTGATTGTGCAATAGACAGTGATTTACAGTGTCTATCTGGAGTGTCTTTAAAAAAGGCAAACTCAGACTCTAAATTCCTAATTAACTAGGTACAAAGATATCTTGACAAAGGATTAATCAATTACTGTAGAAATCTCAGTGGGATATCAAACTGATGTTCTTTAAAAGGATAATTTTCAAAAAATGAGAATATTTCTTAGTACTGTGTTCTTTGTGTAACAGAAAAGTGTTTTTAAACCAATATGTACTTCAGTAATGACAGGATATGAGCATTCCTGCAGTTCTGCAAGTCTATGTATTTGTATAACATTTAGTACAGTGAAAGCCAAAGTTTTTTCAGGAACTCAAGTTATTGTTATTAGACCAATAAATAATAATAAATAATAATAATAATAATAATAATATAGTCATATTTGTCTACATTTTGGGTAAGAAAGAATCTGGCATTGTCTGCACAAAACCCCACCAAATACAAGGCCAAGAGTTCTTGAGTAAAAAGGCATGTGTGGATGGGCAACAGGGGGGCTTTTTGCACAAAAACAGGAAAGAGGAAAAAGCACGGGTGCCCTGGTGACAGTTCTGTGGATAGTTATCAGCGCTTTCTTTCGAAAGAGTGTCCATGCAGTATGGGTTCTCTCTTGCGCAAGACGTTTTTGCAGCAGATCTCTTCTTGCGCAAGAAGCCTGTAGTGTAGACATAACCTCAGTGAGTCCAGTGGGTTTGCACTGGATAACTGTAGGTAGTATACCAGTAGGCATTATTTATACAGTATTGCATCTGTCCTAGAGCTGTAGACACTTACCTTTCTATTTCATACTTTTCACTTGATAATAATAAAATAAATAATAAATGTTAATAACAAAATAACAATAACAATAATAATAAATAATTTAATAAATCTCTGCCAAATCTAGGGTTGCCACCTTTATAATGGCTGGTAACTGGTCCACTTCCCATCCCATTCCTGCTCTGCCCAAGGCCTCCCCCTTCTCCAACTCTTCCCCAGGCCCTGCTCCCTGCTCTGCTTCTTCCTTCAAATTTCAACCCCTGCAAGACACACTCCGCCACGAGCCACTTGAACAGCTTAGTCCCAGAGGTGTCAGTGATTGTTGCTGAGTGCTGCCTGATTACTTCTGCTTAGAGTTGCTATAGATTAAAAAAATAATGCAACAACATCCAGGCTTTTAAATAATACCTAGACACACAAGTTGAAGTCTGGGCTGTCAAGGTGAAAACCAGGTGGGTGACAACTCTAGCCAAATCCTGCCCTTAGTTAAACCACATTGAGTTGAATGGATATGGAAAAGGGCAAGAATTTGTTCTTACTTGTTTAACACACTAATCTGATAATCAGCCAGGTTAGAGTGAAATTGTGACATTTTATGGTGTGTATTGTATCTCTGTAATAAAAGTCTAAAAAGCTTTTGGGGTTCTTATTAAAAGAAAGGTCCTACACTTCCAAAGATCAGCTTTATGAACAAATTAACTGCTGTTTCAGTTTTCAATTTCAGGAAAACATTTTTTGGATATCTTCTCACTGCATCAGCCAGGCTACATTTCAAAGACAGGTGTTTGCATTTACTCAATGCATTTTAGTTAAGTTCTAGGTATTCAATTAACAATGTTCATTGCTAGGCCATTGCCAGCATGGCAGACTATCTTGTAACAGACACAGTTAAGGAATATTGTTCCCGTCTTTTCATCAGTTCAAGAAATAAAGCTTCCTTGTGCCAAGATTTTAAACACTGTGGCTGTGTCTACACTGGCATCCCTTCTGGAAAAGGGATGCTAATGTAGCACTTTGGAATAGGCAAATCCACGGGGGATTTAAATATCCCCTGCGGTTTTTGCATTAACATGGCTGCCGCTTTTGTCCGGCTTGGAGATAAGCCGGAGAAAAGCGCCAGTCTAGACGTGATTCTCCGGAAAATAAAGCCTTTTCCAGAGGATCTCTTATTCCTACTTTCAAGGAATAAGAGATCCTCCAGAAAAGGCTTTATTTTCCAGAGAATCACGTCTAGACTGACGCTTTTCTCCGGCTTATCTCCAAGCCGGAAAAAAGCGGCAGCCATGTTAATGCAAAAACCGCGGGGGATATTTAAATCCCCCGCGGATTTGCCTATTCCAAAGTGCTACATTAGCATTCCTTTTCCGGAAGGGATGCCAGTGTAGACACAGCCTTTCATTTTTAAATTCGACTTTGATTTTCTGTTCAGAAACAGCTAAATCTCAATTGTGTCACTGCAGCCCATTTTGTAACTTGTTAGTGTGGTCTGCCTTTCCTGATTTTTTGCAACTGTCACTGCTAACAGAGGAGTCTCTGCTTTATCAATGAAAAAAGGTTTGTATTTAAAGATGTTTTCTCATCTCAATTAGGCCTACTTTATTTTTCCTTTTACATTTTCAAAACCATTTGAAATACACATTTGGTATGAAAGTTCAGACCAGAGGACAATGTGAATGGTCACAGTTCTAATTAGTTAAAGAAAATACAGACTGAGTGAAAAAGTACTGAAGATATTTGTCTCCTATTTCTTATCAATGCATATTTAATATTGCCCTTTTTATCCCAGGATACAAAATTGCTCACATGTAGAATCATCTAATACTTTAGATCAGTACTGGCCGGTGGATTTGTAAGTTTAGGGAAGGAAATATTTATAGTATGTTTGCATACTGTGTATCTGTGTATCGATATATATATATGTATATAGGACCATGCACTCTACACTACTTGTGTTTTATATAAAGTTTCTCCTGTTTTAAAAGAACCTCTTAGCTACAAAGAGATTCCTTAAAAGCTTAAAATGGGGGAAATGGAAGAACCTTTAAGTCTAACCACATTTTTATTTGTTACTACACCTTCACAGCTCTGTAAGCAGTAACACAAATGTAAAAGCAAATACACTCACAAAATTAAAAATCAACACTTCCAAAATTTGCTGACTATGGATTAGATAAAATGTGATAGACTGGGACACAAATTGTGTTTCGACATCTCTACTTGTGTGTTAGTTTAAATATTTCTCCCAGATGCTCCAAGATTTGAATGTGTGCAGTGGGTTTTTCTAAAAAACAAAACACATAAATAAATCAAACAGGATCCTCATCTACAACCCACCCATTTTTTTTCAATAAACTTGAAATTTCTAGGTGAAACAAAATTAGCAGGAACCAGCAAAATTCAGCATATCAGCTATGAAGACATGAAGACTTTCAAAGACTAATGAAAAAAATGCTCTCTCATTTCCACCACATGATTGCCAATGCATGTGAAGGTTCTGATATTGGTAACTATCACCAAAATATCTGAGCTTGCCCGGCCTTCTTTACAGCCTCCAGGAAAAGCCTGGAAGAATAGATGACTTTTATAGCATGTCCTGAAGATGACAAAGGTGGAAACAAATTCCAAAAATAAGGATTCCATACAAAAATACCCTGTTGACAGACCTTTCTAAATTATACCAAAGGAAGCTTCAACCCATCACAACTTCCACTGTACCACCACAAAGTAAAGGGGGCAGCTTGTCAAATTGCCTGGATATAAATAATTCACATAATTTTAGGTTAAAAAACACTCCCTGGAAACTAATGGGCAGCCATCACAGTTCACCAGTGTATACAACTCACATGTTGGGTTGCCAGATACAAAAAATACTGAACATGACGGGAAAAAAAATTGGTTGAGCAAAAGAAACTTGCACAAAAATAAAGAGTCATTGCGCCTTTAAATCCCCATGCTCTCTGCTCCCCCCGGGAAGAATATCACAAGTGGCCTTCTGTCCGAGAAAAACAGGACTCCGGTTCTATTTTGTTGGTTTTCAGAATTGGGGCTATTATGCATTTTACGTGTCTGGCATTTTTAATTTTTTTTACCTGGCAGAGGCCGCAAATACTGGACTGTCTGGGCCAATACCGGACACCGGGCAACCCTACAACACATGAGGATAGTGTGCAGGACTTGGAAGGTTCCTTGCAATTTCATTTTGAACTCAATTGAGAAGAACTACCTTTATTTCCAGCCTCTCCTTATCCATCCAACCTCCCATTTTCCCCATCTACTGACCAGCAGTTCCATATCTCTTACATCCCCAAGCACACTTCATTCTTAGATTAGAACATTTCTAAGGAAGTCCACTGGTTTATCCTCCTCTTGCTCCTAACAACTTGGACTAGATGGCTCAACCCCTCTGTACCCTCCCTTGAGTCTTCCAAGGTAAAGGGACTCTCCTAATTGTAGGTTCTTCAGGCATCCATCAGGTATAGACTGCCATCCCCTTAATCCTAAAAGGACTTCAGAGAGGACAGAATATGCCTCGGAATTACAGCAGGGTGGGGGGGGGGAGGGAAACAAAATCCTAAATTCTAAAATAGTTCTGTTAAACACAATCTGAGAAAAAACCCTTAAGTAGTTCCACTGTCAAACATGTACTTCATAGCTTACCACTGTTACAATATTATTGCCACTCTGAGCTGTGGCAATTTGTCAGTAACAAGCTAATGCTGCTTCAACTTGGGAAAACATATGTATTTCTGCTAGGCTCCAGTTGTACAGAGTTGAGGGGCATAGATGGTGTGTAATGGTTAATGTGATTGCTTAATAAGCACAAAGGAAATCTTGGAGTAGGAAGAGTTGCCTCAGCCTTTCAACTTTCTGGGTGCAGATAAATTAAGTTCTAGAACATTTATTAAGGCACATGATAGGATCACAAAGTTAGAGATGCTGTCTGGTCTGCATCCTAGGAGTGTGCTTTTCAATCCTAGAAGTAGCTTCATTTCACTGGTGCTCTGTATATATGGTTTGTATATTGCTTTGGGATCACTCAATACGATAAACATAATGACATATATAAGATTTTTATTATCTAACCACATCTTAACAACGAACAGTAACATTCCTATAAGGCTTCCACAAAAAAAAAAAAAAAAAAAAAAAAGAAGTCAAGATTTCAATTCATTTCATAAGACTTGTCCTGCTATTTTAAACCCAATGGGTCACAGAATAGGTCTTAGGTTCCATTGTTAGTGCAGTGTCTGTAAAAATGTTTCTTTCAAGGTGGAAAAAAATCCCAGCTCTCAGTGTTCAGTATCTTTTACATCTGCTGCTCAGCTGGAAACACTGTTAAAAGGCCATTAGAACTTTAAGGTAACAGACCTTGCAGGCTAGGAAAGCTATCGAGCAATTTGCTGTTTGTGTTAGGAGTATCAGCCTTAGCCACTTCCTTTTCCTGGGCTGAAAACAGCTTCTGTCATGAGCCGTGAAAATCAATTCCACAATAACTGGGCTAAAATGTAGCTTGAGGTATTCTCTCTTCAGGATGAAGTTACACAGTAGAGCCTCCTTCTGGCCACACATGGTACGTACAGCAGATTTATAGGCAATGTTTCCCAAAAGTTAGTAACTGTTCAGGTGTTATTAATAATCTTCTAACTTAGCTGACAGGAAACAGGCTGTGTGATGTGTAAAATAAAGTCTGAATTATTACTATGAATGCAGTTAGCAGTTGGAACTAATGCTGAAAAAGGTGGGATCTGTAATATTCTTGGTTTTGTTCGCCTCTATTGTGTTTAGAATTACAGTAATTGCCTAGAAAGCTGTTTCTTCCAAATAACAGTATTTCAAAATATTTCAAGGAAATAAAGCACTGTTTTACTTTGCTTGAAGTAAAAGGTCATGTTAGTGAAAATAAATTGCACTTCAGAGGGTTGGTGATCTTAACAACAGTTTTACTCTATAGCCAAGGGCTAGAAAGATATTCAGTTTTATTAAGAACTCTTGAGTTTTCTGGTGTAGTTGAAGAAACTGTAGAATTAAACTGCAAAAGAAATTAACTTAATTGCATTGGTTTAAGGGTTTACACATATAAGACCATAAAATCATGAATTTTAGCATGTATATGTTTTTCTACCATCTGCAGTATATTTTAAAATTCTTGGTCAGATTGCAATGTATTCTCCATTTTAGCATAACTATTCTGCTCTCAAAAACTAGCCTTAGCATGCAATGCTTAGAAATATGTGTAGATGTACATTTTTAAACTGCTAAAATAATTATGCTTGGTAGTACAAATGGTCACTATTTTAAATTGAACGTTCCTTTTCCAGAGAGATCGGACCATTAACCAGGTATGAAGGGTAACACAAAGTCATAGTTCATTGGAAATGTAATTTCATTTTGCTGGTAATATGAGTGCAGCTACTTTGGCACTGTAATGGAGTTTTAAGTACAAGCCTCTTATTTCAACTGGAAACGTTAACATAATTATACATTTTTACTTTACTAAGCAGAAAAAAGATTAGTATGCATAATTTTCTTACATATATTGTGCAGAATAAAACAGTGATCTCTAAATGATACTGCAAGATCCTGAAATCATTCTAAAGAAATGGCAGGTGGTAATTTTAAAGACAAATTATCCAGAAGAGCTTTTATTGTTCATCACTTGTTATAAGATTTGCCATTTGCAAGTAACAATACATTCAACTGAGACCAACCTTTTATGAAAGCCAACTCGTAACATTAATGAAATGCACATATTCTTTATTGCAGTCATATAAAAACAATGGCCTGAGCTTTTAACACAGTGTATGACCACTTTGGAGTCTGACCACCAACAAGTCTTTGAACAGTACAAGATACCATATAATGAAATAAATACTAAAGAAGCTGTAAAACAGATTAACACATTAGCACTTAATAATGCAAAGGGTACTATAGCTTTACATATGTTCTTCAACTGTAAATCTGAATGTAAACAGAAGGCAAAAAATAACCGTATTGCAATAGTACAAGGTACAGAGGTTCAGTGTTACACTAATTATTATAGCATTACTTCTGACATTTCTATTTTGAATCCCTCTTTTCAGGATTTTGAACTCCATCAGACAAATTATGCTCTGGACCTCCAGAAGCTAGGATTTAAAGTTTTTAGTCCCAAAGCAATGTTTATAAGTTAAAAGAAATGAATGAACAAAAACACAATTTGGGCCTCTTTAAAGGATGGTTTAAACATTAATAGAGACAGTGACTTGGATTAGACATTTCTGGGATTATTTTTTTTTCTTGAAGGCCCTGATCCTGCAGTTATCTAAGGGTACATCTACACTAGCCCCCTAGATCGATCTAGGGAGGCTAATGAGGGCGACCGAAATTGCAAATCAAGCCCGGGGTTTAAATATCCCGTGCTTGATTTGCATGTTCCTGGCCGGTCGCCATTTTAGAAATTGACTAGCCTGAAGTAACTGCCCATGTCTACACACAGCAGTGAAACGGGATTCCGATTGAAAGCCCCTAAATCGAATTAGCTGGTAAACCTCATTGCAGGAGGAATACCTGCTAATTCGAGTTAGAGCTTTAAATCGCGATCCCGTTTCACTGCCGCATGTAGACGCGGGCAGCTACTTTGGGCTAGTCAATTTCTAAAATGGCGACCGGCAGGGAACAAGCAAATCAAGCGCGGGATATTTAAACCCCGGGCTTGATTTGCAATTTCGGTCGCCCTCATTAGCCTCCCTAGATCGATCTAGGGGGCTAGTGTCGACATACCCTAAGTGTGTAACTTTATTAAAACAAGTGCATAAGAATAGCCATAGTGGTCTGTTTAATCCAGTATCCTGTCTTCTGAGAGTGGCCAATGTGAGGTGCTTCTGAGGGAATGAAGCTCTTAGTTCATTATCAGGTGAGTAGCACTTCTCAATTCCTTGTGGCTGTTCATGTATGTAACATTAAGCATGTACATATGTAACTGCAAGATCATGGCCTAAAAGGACTTTGGCCCTGATCTCAAAAAGACTCATGCTACAGCAGCCTTCGACATGTAGCCAGTCGGGGGAGTTCACCAGTGGGCCACGAGACCGTTTGTTTATATTGACCATCTGTAGGCACACCCCTGCAATTCCCAGTGGCTGCAGTTCACTGTTCCTGGCCAATGGAAGTTGTGGGAAGTAGCTCAGGCCTCAAGAATAGGCTGGCTGCCACATCAAACAGCTCCCATTAGCTGGGAATAGCAAGCTGAAGCCACTGGGAACAGCGGGTACTGTACCTGAAGACGGTCAATGTAAATAAAGTATCTTGCAGCCCATCAGCAGACTACCCTGATGGACCACCTATCAACGGTTGCCGGCTCCTGATCTACATTCATAACATCAAATTAGGAATCTGTGTCTCCAGTGTCCACACTGTATTTTGTATGCCCAAGCCCAACTGCCTATATTATAGACATTCTACCATCTTTCTAAAATGTGACTGCATTGGCCCTTTGTTCATGGTTTAGTGTGGGAAGACTTGACTGTCCACCACACTTTACTGGCTAGAACACAAAAAAAGTCATCCAGTGGGACTGAAGGATACTTTTAGTGGACTCCTAGAGCACAAGTACAGCGGGGCGCCTCCTTAAAGCAACAGGGTCCCCTCTTGACTGAGGCTTGGACTCTCCACTATTGTGGGATCCTAGAACCTTGGTTCCAACCTCCGGGTTATCTTGATTTGTGTGTAAGTGGAAGGAAGTTTAGGCTTCAGTCTGAGTTTGATTCCTGGGTTTGCACTGCAGTGTAGACATAACAAGAGCTTTATTAATAGTTGACTTACGGCACTTCACACAGGATGATCCTCTGGCAAAAAGTGTCTATAAAATGGCAGAAGCATACCTCCAATGGGCATTCCGAGCATTTGCAGAATAGGGATATAAAATCTCATTTAACTGATTAACCGGTTAAACATTTAACCTATTAACTGATTAAAGGGGAGGCAGATGGGGGAGGAAGGGGTCACTCCAGCCCAGGCAGAGCAGCTCCTGCCTGTGATGGGTGTGACTGGGCCCGATGTGGCCAGAGGCTTCTCTAGTTGGGTTGGAGCTAGAGATGTGAACGATTACTTGGCTATCCAATAAGGAAATGCTTATTGCATAGTCGACACACTAGTTAACTAGTTGCTTCTCCCTGGTGCTGCCTCTATCAGAAAGAGGCAGCGGGGGTGGGAAGAGTTCAATTCAAAGCAGAAGCACTGTGTGGAGATCGGGCTCTGCCACTTTGAAATGCCATGTGCAGCGTGGACTGCACATGGCGTTTCAAAGTGACACCAGCACGTGGAGCCCGGGGTCAGCTGGGGAATCCCCTGCTGGCCCTGGTCTCCATGTGGTGCTGTTGCTTTGAAATGCTACATGGAGCTTGATGCCTGGCTCCTGGCGGCATTTCAAACCGGCAGACCCCAGGCTCCACGCTGTGCTTCTGCTTCAAAGCACACTCTCCTCTTCCCAAAGTTCCCAGCTTACCGCAAGGTCCATGCGGAACTGTCGCTTTGAACTGCTGTAGGCAGCATGAGACCAGGGCTGCTTGAGACCTCTGCTGGCCCTGTGCTTCCTGTAGTGCTTTCACCTTTGAAGTGTAGCAAGAGCCCTGGGGCTGTTGCTACACTTTAAAAGCGAAGGCGCCCTTACTGACTAAGAGTACGTCTACACTAGCCCCCTAGTTCGAACTAGGAAGGCTAATGAGGCTGACCGAAATTGCAAATGAAGCGCTTCATTAGCATGTGGCGGTCGCCATTTTGGAAACTGACTAGCCTGGAATAACTGCCCGCATCTACACGTGGCAGTGAAATGGGAGTTCGAAGTAAACCCCTAACTCGAATTAGCTGTTACTCTTCGTGGAATAAGGTTTAACAGCTAATTCGAGTTAGGGGTTTACTTTGAACTCCCTTTTTACTGTCGCGTGTAGACGGGGCAGTTATTCCGGGCTAGTCAGTTTCCAAAATGGTGACTGCCTGGGAACATGCTAATGAAGCGCGGGATATTTAAATCCCACACTTCATTTGCAATTTCAGTCACTCTCATTAGCCTCCCTAGTTTGAACTAGGGGGCTAGTGTAGATATACCCTAATAGAATTATCAATTAATTATCTGTGGTAGGCCTCACAGGCTGGAGCAGCACCCTACCCATGGCAGGCAGGGAGCTGTTCCATCCCTCACTGGTTAACAGGTTAACCTTTCATATCCCTATTGCAGAGTCAAAACAGGTAGCAAGCGCTACCCACTCCTCTAAGAAGCCCCCAGAGCAGGTAAATCAGCTGGGGCACTACTGAAGTAGGAAAGTGTGGAGACAGCAGTATTTTATGTCCTGGCTATTAGAATGGCTCAAAGGGATACTAAGCAGCTAGACACAAGTTAGGGCAGCCTACAAGGTGATTTTAACTTACACCAAGGCTAAATGAGGCTATGGCAGCCCTAGCATGAGGGCAGTGCAAGACTACATAACATCCCATCCCCACGTCAGGCTTTGTGCTGAGCACAATTGAAGGACACGTTAATCTCTAAGGGCCCAGTACTGATTTCACAAAATTACAACAGTATAACTGCAGTAATTTCAGTCATTTCTTCTGAGGCAGGCCCTTCACCTTTTTCAGTCTCTCTTTGTGTCCAGTTACACAGCTATTCTGCTCACAGAATCCACACCGACTTCAATGGCAGTAGAACTTACAACTAAAAAAGTTGTTTGACACTAGTTTGACCCATCAGACTTTCCCAGTCACCTTTTGCATTCTAGTGACAATTAAGAGAGGTGGGAACTCTAAGAACACTAAAAAAGACGTAAGTTCTTGGGTGGTTCTGACATACATTAGTGTCTCAATTATGTGAATAATTATGTAGTAATTTTCACTCTTGTTTTATGGTCTACAAGAAGCTAGAGTTGTGTTGGGTGGTGGAGAGGCTTGTTTTCTTTAATCCAGTGTTCCCTATCTTGCCATTGTAAAGACACTTTGTTAAAGTTAAATTAAGGAGACTTCTGACCTTGAAAATAAAGGGCTTGATTCTGCTCACACTAGTTTCACTGTAGTGTTTTGTAAGTTGACTGAATCTCATCCTGCTCTTCATTTCCACATAAGAAAAGACTCACTAACTTTTGAAATAATATATAGAACTCCAAACCTTTCAATAATTTTTGCCTTAAGTCAGATGTTTAGAGTTGTTGAAATCATGGTTTGAATTTAACAAGTACTGTTAATGGGTTTTTTTTACTATGACATTTCACTTTCATATAAAAATCTCTTAAAGAGTCAGATTCTGATACTCTGACCCACAGAAGAGAATAGTGTCTTCCTCCACAAGAAGCCTGAAGAAATGTACTTGATACATAACAATTATATTCTATTCATGATACCCACATTTAAATATATTAATTACATATATAATTACACACTCAATATTTTTACACAAAGGTTATTTTGTGAGACTCTAATGCAATATTCTCACCCAATCTATGACAGGTGGATTCATTTACTAGCAATTTTACAAAAGGACAAGTTTTACTGTGGTATTGTTGAGTAGATTTTGAAGTTACTGATATCAATGTCTGGATGAAAATCCACATATATAATTGCAGCATTGTTTTCTATGATAACACATGGGTGAGGTTTCTGCCACCGAGACAGTATTAAGCTTTTCTACTGGGGGCTTTGCTAGTAAGTCCAGTATTTGGCCCCTAGTGCTTGAAATGACCTCTGTATGAAATATTCTAAAGTAGATTGCAGCACTGGAATTCAATGTACAACATCTCTCTAAAATCAGGATATTTATGGTCGAAGGGTCAAGTTACTACATCTAATATCTCTTACATAACTGGCATTGAGCAGTTTAGCACTAACATAGCAGCCTACCCTAGAACAGCAAATAAATATGTTCATTATAATCATGTTATCATTGACTTCAACACATTTTTAATTTGTATCAAAACACTGTACAGAAAAACAGCCTTATATCACAAACATATGCAACACTAGAAATATTATGAAAAAAATTATATTTTCCCCACTCAATCTTTAAAAAAATAAGAGAAGTGCTAGTGTGAAAAGAGCTTATCTAAAAAGTCTTGGCTTTCTGTTTGTGGGAGACAGGTTTACTGTATGAATCAAATCCCAGTAATAATGGTTTACTAATATTAATGTATGTAGATAAGGTGTAATGGTGTTCAATAAGTTTTGTCCTGTAAGTTTAGGACTTAGTTCCCTCGTGTCTGATACTTATCTTATTTATGCTCATTAAAAAACAAAAGTAAAAGTGTAACTATTTTAAACATCAAAACACAGATCAAACTATGTATCATTTTCAAACATACTATCAAGTGATCAATATCACAATTCTTTGAAAATTAAGCAGTTAATCAAATATATGAAATCTGATGCACCTTGACACATTAATGCTGCAATAGATTGTTTCACTAACCCGCAATTATAGTTCACGTAAGTCAAAAAAGGACCAGGAAGGAAAATAAATCAAGCAAACCAAGCACCATAAATCCTGATGTTGGCTGTTGTGATTAAATGCTTATAATAATTGGGCCGAGTGACAAATAAGACAGCATTCCATTTAACAACAGGATATCCTTCCCAAGCAATTATTGCAAAAGCACTCAGCAGCATGTGCAAAATAGCATACAGCTAAACATATTACCTAAACACAATACAATCAACTTCCCCAACAACCAAGCACACCATAGTCTCCAAGCAAGCTGCTTAAAAGTATCATCTCATACAGAGTGAAAGTAGTTAAATTTTAAGAAAAGCCAACTGCATTTTAAAGTTAGAATGCTTAGGGAAAATAACATTTACAGCTTCATCAATTTTGTATTCTGCAAGCAAAAAAGAGGACATAAGAGGAATCTTGGCTTTAGCTCTGATTAATCTGAATATTTAACTAGCAACTAACCATTAGGTCTTAGTTTTTATTAACAGAAACTCATAAGCTTAACTGACACTTAAATAAGATGTTTTAAAAACTGAATGTCCACTCTTGATTGACTAAAAACAACAACAACAACAAAACAAATCCAGAGTGGTTTAGAATCTAAAACTTCCAGCTGAAAACAAGAACTGTCTACTCAAAGCCATTTAAAAGTTTGAAATTCCCTAGGATTTTTAAAACAGGAGAGGCCACAGACTGACCTGTCACTGCCAGTCTGAGAAAAGGAAATAACCGTAAGTGAAGGGAAAGCATGACTGAGAAACTCGGAGGGCATGTGGCTCACCGGAAAGCGCTCATAAAATTGATTAGCAATTCGACAAGAAACTCAAAAAGGGCACAGAAATCAGAATAAGAGAGTCTGAGCCGATGGAAGAGAGGTCTCTAAATTGCCAAAAGCAAAGGCCCCTCACTCTTCTGTCCCCGTCCAAAATTTGTCAATGGGCCAGCTCCTCAGCTAGTGTGCCATTTAATTCTGCCTCCAGGGAAGTCAAGGGAGCTATTAACACCCGGTGATCTGGAGGACCGTTATGTATCGCTATATTGGAACCGCATTCCTGTTCTATGGATTGACATGCCTGAGATCTTTAGATGTTTGCACCACACTGTTTACACCATGACGATAAAGAGCCAGATCGTAAACAGTAAGCAGCAGCGTTTGGCATTATTTAATCCAAAGAGAGAAAAATTCGCTGTTTCCAACTTCAGAAAGCAAGCAAAGAAACCACAGAACACCCACATCACAGCGCAAACAGGAGAATCTACCCGCAAAACGTTACTAGTTTGCAAAGCGGATTTCTCCCCGTAGGGCATGAAAAGTCAGCCCCATGCCTCTCTTTTGCTCTACTCTCTGATTGCCAGAGGACTCTCTCGCTCCCGGACACGTTTTTCTTCTGTCAGTCCCAGAGATGCAATGAACACACGATTGGAAATGAAAAAACGGGCAGTCAAATTGAAAAAAAAAATCCCTGCTAGAAAGAAGGGCTGAAATGAACCTGTTGTAACAGCGCTTCAGAGCAGCAGGGGAAATCTCCCCAGCAGCTGCTGCTGCCCAGGTTCCTCCACTTTTCTTGGATGGAAGTGGAGGAATCTGGCGCTTGGGGCGGACTTGGGGGACTGATTTTCAGCGCCTGTGGGAGTCTGCGCTGCCAGGTGACTAACCAGAGTCATGTTGACAGGGAGAAGAGTCGCTTTCGCTGTCTGTACATTCTGCCTCACGGAAAACCCAAATGGAGGTGCCCACCCCTAGGACTCAGACACCGCAGGCAGCGGAGCCCGCCAGCGGTAGGGGGGGCGATCCCCGTCCGCTCGCTGCCCCCACTGGCAAAGGACAAGCTTGTCTGCCCGCAGGAAGGGGCAGGGGAGGCAGGACCCACCGACAAGCCGGCTCCCTGGATTCAATCACCCAGCAGCAACTCTGAGAAGTTTCCCAGGGCCGGTGTGACCAACCACTGGCTCACGGGCACTCCTGGCGTGCCCCTGCCCTCCCACACAGGGAGGTGCGGGGCAGCCAGAACAGACCAAATTCTCAATGAGCGTACAATGAGGCCATTCATAGCCCCGGCCCTCCAGCGCAGCTGCCCAGGGCGCAGGGCTCTGACCCTGCCTCATGGGGGCGGCGAGGGGCTCAGGGCAGAGGACCAAGCAAAAGTGAAAGTCCGGAGTGGGGGGGGGGGGCAGAAGGAGACGCGCGTGGGATGCTGTCCCCGCACGCGGACACATCTGCTCGCTGCATCCTGCCCCTCTCCCCGCTGCCATCCCGCCCAGCCCTGGTCCTTACCGGCTATTTCCTGAAAGGGGATATTGACCAGGCTGAAGCCTTTGGCACTGTACGCCTGCCGCACCTCGCTGCAGCTCCGAGCTTTCACCTCAGCCCCGGCCGAGAGGGACAGCAGCAGCCCGGTCAAAGCCCCCAGCAGCGCAGCCCGGATCCTCGCAGGCATGGTGCAAAAGGCAAATCCAGCTCAGTAAATCCTCGGGGGACGCTCCCGCCTTCACCCGCTGCCACCCGAGCCGGGCTGCCTCCAGGGGGAGCGCAGACGGGGCCCCCCGACCGAGCGGCCGCGAGGAGACCCCCCCCCGGGCTGGCGACTGCAAACTTTTGTAAGCCGAGGGGGAGACGTGGCCACACGCAGGAGCGGGGTCAGCAACAGCAGCGGCCGCTTCTTCTTTCCCAACGCGACCCCCTCTCCCCGCGCAGCTCTCTCGGGCTGCGAGCGGACTCCCCGAGACAAGAGCAGCGGAATCCTGCAGCCGCTGCCTGTGCCTGCGCCAGGCTGGGCGAGGGCTTCACTCCCGGTCTGCGCGCGTGGTGTGGGGATGGACTGGAACATGCACAAGTGTGTGTGTGTGCGCGCCTCTGGTGGTGTTATTCGGTGTGTCGGGGGGAAGGAGGGAGAGCATGTGCGGGTTGCATTTACAGGATCCAGGGGAACCTCTGCTTCACACGCGGTCAGAGCCTGCAGGAGCAGCCTCCTGAAGTAGGAAGGGAGAAATCCTGGAGACAGACACAGAGACTGAGGGGAAGACACACACACCCCGAGAGCGAAACGTGCTACACACGACAGAGGCGAAATACAGTAGAGCGGAAATGAAAACCTGGAGTGGATCCCCATGCAGGGGAGACGGGAAGGGAAAGGACGCCATGCAATAATCCTCTCCCCTTACCACAGCTGCTTCACCTCATCCCTACCCCAAGACTGCAAATCACTCCCCCTCCCCCATAGATATTTCAAAAAATGACATGAGAAATAATACATAACACATTATTTTGCCCAAATTCATACCTGCTGCAAGTTTTGATTTCTGTGGGTCTGCCTGGGTTGAATATGGCCCAAAGGTTAAATTCATATTAAGCTAACCTTTAAAAATACCTCCTGCTCAATGCAGACTTGAGGTAAATGGGTGCTACTCCATTCTCTTCAAAAGTATCAGAGACACTTACAATAGATCTGAATTTGGCCCATGATATATGTTGTGATATGGACAGAGGTGTGGAGAGAGATGGGAATAAGTGAGAGGCTAGAAATCATCCTCTAAGAGCAAGGAAAGAAAGAACACCTTAAGCTAAAAACCTACACTTCATGGTGTGGGAAAAGAGAACCATCAACCTAAGGAACTCAACCCCAGGACTGGGTATGAGAGAACCATAATCCCTACCTAACACAGTAGCAGCTAGAGTGGATGCAGAAGGAATCTCCTGCCAGGCCAATCTAATCTCTGGGAGAAAAACACTGCTATGATTTCTATGATTACTCCCAAACATGCCCGCTTAAAAAAAAAGTTGTGAAGTTTATTGCTGTAACGTCAAGCTCATCATTACCCACATTCCACAGTTTGGGAACTCCTGTTCTACAATACTGTGGTATTTCCATCAACATACCCAGAGAACAAACCCTCAAGCTAAGGAAAAGGGAAGACAGGGCCACATGCCAGCAGCCCACTCTGAAGTTCTGAATACTGGGGAGAGTACTCTGACAACACAACACTTCTTAAGAGTATGTCTACACTGTGGTGCTATTTTGGGATACTTCCGCGTACTATTCCGCGTCTTGACAGCACACTCGTTATTTTGAAATATCTTTCAAAATAATGGGTGCACGATTCTGACATCCCTGTAAACCTCAGTCCAAGAGGATTAAGGGACATTACAAAATAAGCTATTTTGAAATACACTTGAAATAAGCTACGCAGTTTGCATAGCTCAAATTGCGTAGCTTATTTCAAGTTAAGGGTGCAGTGTACACTGACCCTTACAGAAATAGGAAACTACCTGCTTAGCAATGCTATACAGTGTTAAAGTTATCTTGTCTACAATAGGCTGCTAACAAGTATAAACTAACACCTTCCACATCCTAGTCTAGACAAGTTATATATGTACGAATGGCCTGACAGGTCTCAAATGTCACAGTTTAGAAAAAGGACAAAGGCAAAATTCATGAGGGAGTCACAAATATTACAACACCCTTTCCTCCACCCAAACAGATTCCCTTCCTGATTGCTCAATTTCTTTTTTACAGGATAGTGAAATTGCCATCAACATGCCAAATAGAACTTGCTTCCCCTCAGTCTAATATCCTTGAATTCTTCTTCAGCCCACAATAGATATATATTTGAACCAAATGTTAAAAAAATACAAAGAAAAAATTTGCAGTAAAATTGTTTAAAAATGCAGAATTATGTATAGCACTATAATCAGTTTCTGTGACAGCTTGACTCAAGCATACGCTTAACTAAACATAGGTAATGTTTTAACATAGATCACTGCTAATAATAATGAATATGCAAAGCAGCTGTAAGTCGAAGTTCACCATGATTTTATTTTATTTCAAATGTTAATAACGGCAAACAAAATGTGTTAATTCGACAAACTACTTTCAATATTTTGATTTTAATTCAACTTTTCCTGCTGTTGTGCCACATGATTTCATTAAGTTTATTTCTAATTTTTATATCAAAATGGGTTAAAATAAATTGATATGGGCTCCAGGAGGGAGATTGGGTGCAGGAGGGGGATGAAGTTTGGTGTTGGGTACATGCTAGGGTAGAGGATTGGAGTGCAGGAGGAGGTGAGGAGTCAGGCTCTGGGAGGGAAAGTGGGTGTGGTGGGGGGTCTATAGTTTAGGATCTTGGAGGGAGTTTGGGGGCAGGAGAGGGTGTGGGTTCAGGCTCTGGGAGAGGCTAGGCTGCAGGAGGAAGTGCAAGGGGGACAGGAGCACAGCAGTTACATAGGACACCCCCTTCTGGGAGCAGCTTCTAGGTGGTGGAGCAGGGGCTTCCTTCATGCCACTTCCCACAGCCATCCCCCCACAGGCACTGCTCTCACAGCTTCCCATTGGCCACACGGGCACTCAGGGAAAAGGCAGAGTGTGGTGAAAGACCCATATCCTGGGGCCATACCGATGTGTCAGCAGCCGCATGACGCCAGAAGCTGCTTTAGCCTCCCTCCACTGCTGGTGGTGGGAACAAGGTCCCCCAGGCCTTTTAAAATAATCTAGGGTCAGCAGGTGGACCAGGGGACACACTGGAGAGCATACAAAGGCAGCAGGCAAGTCTGGGGAAGAGACCCAGCTACAAACTTTGCTGAAGCCAGGTCCCAAGCCAGGAATATTCCTAGAGCCTGGGTACTATGGGTGCATAAACCTCACTGCCTATGCCAGTATGTAGTTTGTGGCCTCCCCTGCTTTAGAGAACTGTTGTACACTGTATGATAAATAAATCCTGGTCACCAACTTCTGCCCCAATGAGAAGCTGACCTTTAAGGCCCAGAAATCTGCTATTGCTCAGCAAAGGGGCAACATTATTTTAAATGGAATTGTATTATTGATTTGATGAATCCATTGACTAGCTTCTACTGAATGCCTAAAAAAGCACTTATATGCCAGGTAATATGAACAGGGCCTGCTACTTTAGCTTTTGATATTGTGCTCATCATTCTGTTACCTCAGCATACCAGAAGTTTATTGAAGTAAGTGCATGATCTCTCTTTCTATCACACCTCACCTCATCTTGTAGGGAGAGAGTTTTGGGGTCATTTGTTTTCTTTTTTTTTTACATGTGATTATTGAGAGAACACGAAAGCAAATACATTGCTTTTCCATTTTTGCAAAGTTCATTATCATCCTGTTCACTCCCAGAAGCAGTCTATGGCAATAGGACAACTACAGAGAAAACTCTATTTGCTGTGTACATAGATTTCTTTTCTGACTGACACTTCCATTTTTCCAGAGGGATATAGCAGCTGTAGGGCCATGACCACACCGGAAGAAGTTCCCTAATGTAACATAATAGGCATTTGCACACACTGCAGAATCAAGCCCAAGAAAACAGACTTAAACAACAGCAAAATCTACAGCATAACAAATCACACCACCGTTTCATTTCTTCTATGGACATTTTCAGAGATGGAGGGTGAAAATCACTCCTTTAATATGCTCATATGCTGTGTTAGAGGTTGCATGGAGGATTTATTTGGATTTATTTCTAGGATACTGGAATGAGTGGAAAAGGGGTTTATAACTGGGAATACAATGTTAATTATAAGCTGCAATAGTTGTTTGTAAATTAATCAAAATTGTCAGTTCATTGTATGAAGCTATAAAAAACAATGTGGAGAATCATCGTGACACGGCCTAGAGTGGCCAATTTTTTGATGACTTTTATATTAAAACAGTATTTATGATGGTTTTCTGAAACAATTTAGAAATGTACTAAAAAATGCAAGGATATTATAAAAAATTGTGCTCCTATGTGCAATCCCTAAAATATATCACTAAAAGCTAATGCATTTTTAAATGTTGAACAGTTTGGGCAAAATTCCACACAAGATCTATTTTTAAATCCATACAGATCTTCGTATGACTAACAAATGTTGAAGATACCATAATACCATAGTATCAGGTGCTCTTATTTTTTGTTTGTGTAACCACTCTCTTCTAGACACCTAGTTCCCTGTTCAGACAAATACTAGAAAATTAATGTGATATTACACAAGACCTCTCTGAGTACTGCAGGAGGATCAGTTTCCCTTAGGAATAAATATAAACATTGGTATGCTTTCCAGAATGTGTACAATAATGAATATGCTGTACAGTATATAATCTGGTTTGATGTAAATTCTTTTCTACCTTGTTTCCCAAGCAAAGAAGATTACTGCAAAGATTCCTAAAAACAGCTAAGTGCTTTGTTTTATCCTTCTTAGTTTCCTCCACCATGTTACAGACTCTACCACCTTAAAAGCCTGAGCATTTTTTAAAAAATCATGTTTTCAAGCATTTTGTAGCTATAAAGCAAAAAAGGAAAAGAGGTAATTAACCTCCTTACACAGGATATATTGTAATACATTGAGGCTTTGTCTACACTGCAGGGTTTTTGTGGAAGAGTTCTTGTGCAAAAACTTCTTGCGCAAAAGCACGCCCAGACCTTAAAAGCACATCTCAAAAGCGATGTGCTTTTGCTCAAGAGAGCATCCACACTGAAAGGACACTCTTGCACAAGAAAGTTCTGATAGCCATTCACTGAATGACCATCAGAGCACCTGTGCTTTTTGTGATAGGCTCTTTTTGCGCAAGAAACCCCTGTTGAGCGTCCACACACACCTTTTTGCGCAAGAACTCTTGTGTAAGAACTCTTGCACAAAAAGAAGTTATGCCTCATAGAAGGAGGTATACTTACACTGCAAAAAGCCCTTTGTTCTGTCAATTGAGTGTAGATTTTCTTGTGCAAAAACGTGCTTGAGGTGTGGATGCTCCGCGGGTTTTTGCGCAAAAGCAGCTGTAGTGTAGACATAGCCTGACACACAAAATGTAGGTGTTTTTTCTTTATAAATATACACACAGGTACCAAAAATAGAATTCTGGAAACAATCATAGCATTATTACATTGCTGAAAAATTCATTGTGCCATATTGTCTCAGTGGATAAATTCTAGGCATGGCCAATGGACGTTTGAAAAGTATGTCTCTACAAGACAATTTATGTTTACATTTTTTCCTACATTTCATTAAATCTTTATTCTTTATGTCAGTTATTAAAGGTGAAATACATAGTACATAACTATCCAAAATGCAGATGTTAGTTATACAGGAAAATACTTTCGTAAATAAATAATACAAATTATGAATTCAAGGCCTACAGTTTCAAAATTATAATGGCCTAAGCATGTGTTTAAAAGTATATGTTTTTTCTCTGAGAAAGATCATCAAAGGGCTTAATGTATTTTGCAAATTACTGCTATAATGATTCCATTTACAGAGAATGTAATTTGCTAGTCTATTTTCATAATGAATGGGAACCTAATGAATCACACAGGCTTCAGTAAAAATATGGAACATCTTAGAATTGAGCTGGAATATTATGATAATACTTTGGATTACACTGGGAAGTGGATTTTCTTGGCATGCCCTCCTTTTTAACTTTTTTGATCAAATATTTATGTTACCATTATCTTTATAGAATAACCCTCTGAGAATACAGGAAGGGTCTTAGAGCCAAGGAGAGATCCTGGAGGAGGCTGTCCATCACGCATCTCATATACCTCTGTCTGAAGGTTATAGCAGCACTGGAGCTTGTTAAGGATTGAAGGCTAAAGAAAGCAGGGAACCTCTGATAGGTAATCAAGGGAGATGTTTCCATTGAGTAAGTAGCCATCATTCTGTTTTCTTTGTATTGCACATTGAACTGTAAGACAACTATCTGGGGGTATTTGGACTGGATGTAGTTTGGATTCAAGATGGAAAATTTAAAAGAGAGGGAGAGAAAAAGGGAGAGAAGTCGTTCTGCTTTTTCCCCCCAGTGGTGACTTCATATTTATTTTTGTTGTTTTCTTTCATTTAAAATAAAGATGAACTAGAGGGAAAGTGCAGGTTTATCTCTGAGTATAGAATAACATATAGGTCTTCTAGCGGTCTGACTTCAATTAACCTGAATCTCCAATGTAGTTCACTGCCAAGCTCACACAAATGGAACAGCAGGGATCAGTTCACAACCTGAACTTTGTTGTTGTTTTTTAAACAGATCTACAATGTTTTTCTTGCATCTGCCACTGAGAAGAAGTGTATACCATTTCCATACCATCATTGGTCACTCAAGTCCTCTATTTCATATTTCAAAGGAAGGCAAAAGCCCTTCATGCTGTGTTCGGCTTCTTATGCAGCACTGTTCTATAGGAGGAAAATTCCTTCTTGACCCCAGTATGTAATTAGTTTATACACAGAATCAGTAAGATTCATATCCCTTGAAACTTTTTAATAAAGAATAACATAATTGAAAAGGTTATTAATTATTATTCATATAACATCTTTAATCCTTTATTGAAGTTTGCTAAATCTTTTTTCCTCTACAGTCCTAGTATGTTCTTGGATTTTCCTGCCCCAAAACTTTCCTCTCTTCTAAAGGAGGACACTACATGAGGTCTCTCTTTTCCCTAATCACTACACTCCAATTGTTCAAATGGATTACTACACAATATGGCCGTAAGTCGTCTGAGTATCCAGATATTACAACAGGTGTGTTGTAAGCAAAACTCGTGAAGTCATTCAGCCGCTCTACTCTGCACTAGTTAGGCCTCAGCTGGAGTACTGTGTCCAGTTCTGGGCGCCACATTTCAAGAAAGATGTGGAGAAATTGGAAAGGGTACAGAGAAAAGCGACAAGAATGATTAAAGGTTTAGAGAACATGACCTATGAAGCCAGGCTTCATGAACTGGGCTTGTTTAGTTTGGAAAAAAGAAGATTAAGGGGGGACATGATAACGGTTTTCAAATATCTAAAAGGGTGTCACAAGGAGGAAGGAGAAAATTTGTTCCTCTTGGTTTCTGAGGACAGGACAAGGAGTAATGGGCTTAAAGTGCAGCAGGAGAGGTTTAGATTGGACATTAGGAAAAAATTCCTAACTGTCAGGGTGGTCAAATATTGGAATAAATTGCCTAGGGAGGTGGTGGAATCTCCCTCTCTGGAGATATTTAAGAACAGGTTAGATAGACATCTGTCAGGGATGGTGTAGATGGAGCTTGGTCCTGCCTTGAGGGCAGGGGGCTGGACTCGATGACCTCTTGAGGTCCCTTCCAGTCCTTTGATTCTATGATTCTATATTTGAAAGAATTCTAGAGAATTCATGGGATTTGGACATTGGGTCCCTCATTTTCCCCCTAAGGCTACATCTAGATTGCAAACTTCTTTCAGAATGGCTACGTCTACACTATAAGGTTTTTGCGCGAAAACCAGCGGAGCATCCACACCTCAAGCACGCTTTTCCACAAGAAAATGGACAGAACAGAGGGCTTTTGCCGGTAGAGTTATTCCACTCCCCATGAGGAATAACTCCTTCTTGCGCTACACCTCTTGCACAAAAAGGCAGGTGTGGATGCTCCGCACAGGTTTCTTGCGCAAGAAACCTCTATCAGAAAAAGCACAGGTGCTCTGATGGCCATTCTGTGAATGTCCATCAGAACTTTCTTGCTCAAGAGTATCCATGCAGTGTGGATGCTCTCTTGCACAAAAGCACATTGCTTTTGTGATGCGCTTGGAGGTCTGGGCATGCTTTTGCACAAGAAGGTTTTGTGCAAAAACTCTTGCGCAAAATGCTACTTCCACAAAAACCCTGAAGTGTAGATGAAGAGATCTCCCAGAAAAGCTTATTTTGAAAGAGAGCATCCACACACAAAAAGTGCAATGAAATAGCAATTTGCTATTTTGAAAGATAGCGTCCATACTGACTGGATGTTATCTCACATTTAAGGCCACCCAGAACCACTTCAGGGAGAGCATTAGGTCAGCAGTTGCTTCCAGGTGCTACTGCCTGATGCTATGTGCTTAAAGGGACCCCCCTGGACAGCCATTTCTCAGCTTCTTCTGCTTGCTTGCCTACCTCTCTGAGGGACAGCAAAGCATATGTACTGTGAGCTTTGGTTGCCCTGTGTTTGGACAACACAGCACTCTCTGGCATGCAGACGGAGCTGCCTCTGGGTATGTGATGGCCCCATGCTGAAGTTTCTGCAGGAGTTTCTGCAGGCTGCCTTCATGGTCCTGCATAAGCTCAACTCCGAGCTCATCCTTGAGAACCTCTGCCTGTGTTCAGGAGCATGCCCCTGCAACCACGGTGGAGAGATGCTTTTGGAGGCTGAACACCAGTTCTGACTGGTGGGACCGGCTGGTGATGGAGCAGTGGGACAACCAGCAGTGGCTCCACAACTTCAGAACGAGGAAGGAGACATTCTTGGAGTTGTGTGCCTGGCTTGCCCCACCCTCCATCGACGTGACACCCAGATATGATCCACTATCCCTCTGGAGAAGCAGGTTGGCATTGCTGTCTGGAAAATCACCACACCAGACAGTTACCAGTTTGTGGGCAACCAGTTCAGCATGGGAAGTCCACTGTTGGGGCCCTCCTCCTGAAGGTAAGGCACTCTCAGTTGGCAATCCTGGAGGGAGGAGGGAGGAGAGTACTGGAAAGGGGAACCCTAAGGAAAGGGAGAGTTTGAGGTGTGAGGATGGAGTGTTGGGGGGGTGGAGGTGAGAGAGGGCTTGGGGATCTCCCAAGGGCTCTTGCACCTCTTTTGAGTCTCTGTTTTGTTGGTTTGTTTGTCTCCTCCTTCAGCTGCTGAGGGCCATGAACACCATCCTGCTGCATACGGTTATCTGCCTGGGAGACCTGGACCCAATCATGGTTAGATTTGCTGCCTTGGGGTTCCCCAACTGCGGGGAGGCAATAGATGGAACCCACATACCCATCCGTGCCCCAGACTACCAGGCCACCCAGTATATAAACTGAAAGGGATACTTTTCAATGGTCCTGCAGGCCCTGATCAACCACTGCAAACAGTTCTTGGACATTTTCGTCGGCAGGTCGGGGAGGGCGCACAACGCCCGCATGTTCCACAACTCCAGCCTCTACTGGAGGAGATGGAAGCTGGCACGTTCTTCCCCCAGTGCAACATCATGGTTGGGGATGTGGAGATGACACTGCGCATTGTGTGGGGCGCGGCCTACCCCCTCATGCCATGGCTGATGAAGCCCTACACTGGCCACCTAGACCCAAGCAGGGACTGTTTCAATGCCCATCTGGGCAGGGCCTACATCTAGGTGGAATGCTCCGTCGGGTGCTTGAAGACATGGTTCAGGTGCCTCCTGACCCACCTCGATGTGTTAGGCTGTTGTGTTCTCCACAATATTATGGAGAAGAAGGGGGAGGCCTTCCTTCCGGGGCAGGGGCAGAGGAATGGGTCTTCAAGCAGCTGCGCATAGCTGCCATCCATCAGGCCCATCAGGTGGGGATGCACATCCAGTAGGCCTTAAGAGATAGCTTCTCTGCGGGATCCCAGTAACAATCCCCAGAGCCTCCCCACTAGGGGTCTGTGACTTGCACCTCTCCGCCTTTCCCACAACAACCCCTCGCTTCCCCCCCCAAAAAAACTAAAAAAGAACTGTTTAGTTTTGAAAAAAATAACTGTTTGCTTTTTTATTTGGATAAAAGTAACTGGGAAGGAGGGAGGGGGGGCTAAGAACTTGGATATGGGAAGGAGGGCTGAGAACCTATGAGTGGGAAGGAGAGGCTCAAAACTGGGGCAGAGACTGGCATGTAGTTCAGGTGGTAGTTCCACCTCGTGTGTGAGGACTCTGCAAACTCAGGGGTGGAAGGCCCTGGGAGAAAAGGGGAATAGTCAGGAGGGGAGGCAGGAGTGGTGTCAGGCATGGGAGGGGGAATGAGGTCAAGCATGGCGAGGGGGCAGAGGTTGGCATGACAGGGGGAGCAGGGACAGGAACAGGGATAGGAGCAGGGATTGGGATTGGTGCTGGGTAGGTCATCATCTCCTGGATGGTGACACAGATGTTGTAGCTCTGCTGCAGCAGCTTGGTCCACATCTGAGCCCACCATTGTGCATTATCGCAGACCTTCTGGGACAGCATCTGCTGCATATCTCTGAGGACGGACACGTGCTCCCTCATTAGGTCCTCATGCACCCTCTGACGCCTGCGGCTCCCCCAGGGTTGGGCAGCTGGCTTGGAAGCTGGTGATTGCCCCACAGTCACGGCTGGACTGGCTGGGGAGAAATAAAGAGATCTGTTCAGTCATCCCTGGAAACACTGTCCCTAAGGCCTTGCCCTCATCAGTGAGCTGAGAGCAACAGTTTTTGGGGCAGAGGACAGTGATGTCCCAGGAGCAAGGCTATGTGTGGCTTGGACAGTGGGGCCTACCTCACAAGGAACCAAACGTCCCCAGGGGAACATGCTTCCTGTCCCCATCCCCTGTCCCACCGACAAGCAGGCAAGAGAAGTATCTGGCCACAATGGGATCCAATGGCCAGAAGAAGGGCCTCAAGCAGCCTGGCCTTCCATCGGGGCTGCACACACACCTGCGCCTGGCAGCGCTCTTCCAGGGAATGGGTGGTGCCTCAAGTATGCAGGCATGCCCACGTGCCATGTGCAGCACTCCAGAGTCTGTGTGTGCATGTGCCCTTGTCTCCAGCCTCCTTCCAGCGGTGGTTGGTGGTGGGCATCCCCCGTGGGGGTCAGAAGTGTGTCTGGCCTCCCCAGACCTAATGAGCAGGAACCTAGGGGTGCTCTGGTGCTGCCTCCTGGGGATGCATGACTCAGACTGGTGCTGCACATGCATCCATGTGCTCAGACTGCAGTGCGAGGGCCAGGCCAAGAAGGCCAAGTAACGATCACACCACATCCCCTGTGCCCGCCACCCCCTCCCTGTGTGTGCGATGTTTCCCCCCAGCTTCAGAGGATGCCTGAGAGACATCCAGGCCCTGGGGTATCGGCTCCAGGGTGATGGTGGTCACCATGCTGGCCATCTCTTTCTGCTCCTCCAGCTCCTCCTCCTCCTCTTGGAGTGGGACCCCCAGCTGTGCAAAGACAGGTGTCTCTAGCCCCAACTCCACCACAAGGGGTGGGGAATGGGCTGCACCCACCCCAGGATGCAGTGCAGTTCTGCATAGTAGGGGCAGGAGTGGGGTCCTGTCCCGGAGCATGAGCTGCACTCCCTCAACCTGGCATAGCCCTGCTGGAGCTCTTTCACCTGGCGGCTTACCTGCTCCAGAGTCCGGTGGTGGTCCCTCATGGCCAGGATCTCAGCCATCCAGCCATATATGTCGGTGTTGCACCATCTGGAGCAAAGATCCTAGAGGGTCTTCTCCTCGCCCCATATCTCCAGGATGGCCAGGATCTCTGCCCCAGACCAGGATGGCGCACACCTTTTCTGGCCCTTGGCTGGCTCCTTGTAGCCCTCTACATGCTCCCTGGAAGGGCCAGTGGACTCTTGGGGGATTGTGGCTGGGACATTGATGACCACACATCAGGAACTGGCAGCTGTGCAGTGTGTTGCAGATTCCAGGGCTGGCTTCCTTCCACAAGCTCTGTCCCCAGTGTCTGCAGCTTTAAGAACTGCCAGGAGACAGGAACTATAGCGTTGTGATGAGTGTGGATGGAGTGGCCAACAGGGCACCTGAGTTATTTCCTGAAGGCCTCTTTTTTCAACAGTAATCCATCTTCAGCATTCACACACACCTTTTCCCGAAAAAGCTTTTTAGTAAAAAAGCCTTATTCCTCATAGAATGAGGCTTACCACCGTTGGAAAAAGCCTTCTGTTATTTTGATTTGTTGTCGAAATAACGCAATTGCAATCTGGACGCTAGTATTGTTTTTCCAGAATAATGGCTGTTATTCCAGGAAAATGCGTCAGTGGGACCCCCAGCTGGGTGAAGACTGGTGTCTCCAGACCCGACTCTACCACCAGGGATGGGGAATGGGCTGCACCCATCTCAGGATGCAGTGCAGTTCTGCGTAGTAGGGGTAGGAATGGGGGGAGGGGTACAAAACCAAAATGCAAAGAAACTGTGTAAGATTATGCTTATAGCATTTACCCCTTTCTTCTTCAGGGTCCCTGCCCTGTGGGTTTTATGATGTAAGCAATAGTTTTCCTTTAAGATAAATCTTTTTCTCAAGGAATGCTGTCAAATTACAGATGCTTGCTTAACCCTGATTAAAGCTGTGCTGATCTATCCCCATTAAATTGTACACTCTGGCTAATTTTTTACTTTAGTGTCAGCTAGCTTCCCCTGTACTGATCTGAGGTTTAGCAGTTTATGACTCTCAGCATTGCTTTTAGCTCTTTATTCATAGATAAGTATCATATTCACCACCTTCCAATCGTTGGTTTTCAAGGATAAGTTACATATTTTTCTAGCTGCATAATTACTTCATTCTTTATTTCCAAACTCAGAAGTCTTGAGAGAATGCAAGTTAGTCATAGGGAATTACTGTTTCCTTCTTCCTTCCTTACCCCCTCTCCTTCTCCTAGAAAAAATGGGAGGAAGGGGATCGGAAACTTCCCCTTTGATATAGTTAACTCCTGGGAACAGTAACATTATAGTTGTCATTTCACTGCCACCTCTTTTTCCATGCTTATAACGGGGGCAAGAATAGTACAAATTACATGGAAAGAAAATCCCAGAAGGTCATTTTCAGGACAATAGAAGAAGAGAATTGTATTAGCAGCCCCTTGTTTTGTCAGTGGGTGCAAGTGGTGCAAGGAATAGTGGACCTTGACTAGACAAAAGTTACAAGGGAATTAGTGATGCAAAGTGGGGACTAGCTGGACATGGGACACGATAGCAGATGGAACCACTCTTACTAGATTCTCCCTCTCCCCGATGCATACAGAGGCCTATGTGCTGAAGCCACAATCCATATTTTCTTGGTTCAGGAAGGACAGTCTTTCTGTATCTTTTTGCACCTCTGGACAGGACTGCAAGTATCTTTCTCTCCAGTTCCACCCATCAGTGCAACTGCTTTCCTATTCTTTTTCTAAGGGATTCACCCAAACTCCCCTCACACCCCTCCCCCTGCCAAGACCCCGCATTCCCAGCTTGCTCTGACACCCTTCCCCAATACCCACTCCTGGCCAGATATTCTGCCTCAAGACCCCTCCTCTACCCTTCCTCTTGCCCAGACACCCTGCCCCAAGTTCCCTCCTGCACCCTCCCTCCTGGCCAGATACCCTGCCCCAAGACCTTCCTCTACCCTCCCTCCTGGCCAGACACATGACCTTATTTAGCATTTGTTTATTATTATCCTTACTTTTTTGTGGTCTACGTTTTTAGCTCCATGTACCAGACTGCTATTAGGGTAGTCTTCCTGGGGGGGTCGTGGCGCATTTCGACCCCCAGGTCTTCTAGGTCTGGTGGTTTTGGTTTTTCTTGCTCAACAAAAAAATTCTTTGTGTTCCCCGTTAAAAAGAAAATTATTGTTTGGTGTTCCTCAGTCTTAAAAAGTTTAAGAAACACTGGTCTATGGGCTCTGCAAGGGTGAGGGAGCAGAATTTCTTCTGTACTCTCCACAGCACACCTCTGACTGCTTCACGGCACACTGGTGTGCCATGGAACACACTTTAAGAAATGTTGGTGTAGATGCTCACATTGTTATTTTGAAAGAACACTAATTATCTCAAAATAATGGTGCAGTGTAGTCACACCCTAGTTCCCCTCTTTATCAGTGCTATCTCCACTCTCAACAGTTAGCTGGAGGTGGCCTGCTAACTAAACAGAAGCTCCTTTGTTTGCCTGGAAGTACCTATTAGGTCAGGGGTAGGCAATATTTTTTGATGGGGGGGCCACTCCAAGATTTTGGTAAGTGGTCTAAGATTGCACTTTTCTACAGAGAGTGTCTGGGGTCTGGGATGGACAGTGGGTGCAGAAAGGAGCTCAGGGTATGGGTCTGGGGTGCAAGAGAGAGTATGGGATCTGAGAGGTGTATATGTGCATCTACATAGGATCTGCTCCTATCTATTGCATGTTGTAGAGAAATTATGTATGTTTATGACATCACCATCATCACCAGATTGTATCTCAATATGGCAAAGACTACTTGCCAACCTGTGGTTACTTGGGAAAAAATTCCCATTTAGACACCTTAGGGTTTGGTCAATGAAGTAGAAAATCTGAAAGCTGAATCATATTGAAAATCTGACCTACGGAATCCCTCTGCTTCCCATTCCCCAAAGTACAGGCCAGGTTTTTAAATTACAAAAACATCATAATTCCTTTGAAGTGAGCAAGAGTAATTTTTGTTTCCTATTAAACAAAAGACAGTATCCACATTTGATATAAAATGGAAACTCCCCTTAGGGCATTTAAAAAATAACAAACAAAGGAATACTTTCTGTCATGCACTACACAATCCATTCCGTCTAGCTTAGAGGAGCAATTCAGCATTTACACAGTTGGTTTGGGACGGGGGTAGGGAACAGGCTACATGCGCTTCATCAGGATTAGCTGCTACCGGGCTGCAAGATGGTTTGTTTACTGAGTGTCCACAGGCACAGAGCTCTTCCACTCCCAGTTGACGTGGTTCAACATTCCCGGCCAATGGGAGCTGTGGGAAGTGGTGGCCTAGGATGCAGGTAGCACCCCCTCCCACCAGTCTAGGAGCAAGGGCGCCATTTTAGGCGCGTAGTGGGGGCAGCAACAGTGCACTCCAGGATGTGATTAGCTTTTCCTCCCGTTCCTCAGACTCTAAGGGAGTGAGGGGAAAGTGCTTGCATTTTGTGCATTCCTCTCTCACCTGGCTAGTGAAGGAAGCTCACCAGGCAGGTGTGAGAGGCATGCACAGAATGCAAGCACTTTCCCCTCACTCCCTTAGCATCTGAGGAATGGGATGAAAAGCAAGCCACATCCCAGAGTGCATGGCTGCTGTCTCCCCTGCGTGCCCAAAATGGCGCCCTTCTCTAGAAGGTGAAAGCAGAATTTGGCCCACTATTTCCATTTCAGGTATAACTTGCCCAAGGGCAGATACATCACTATTCATAGAATAAAATAGAACCACCAGCATTTAAGTGTTTTATGTAAATTATCTGCATTCCTGACATCTCTGTTCTGTATGCTTGTCCATCAGGGAAATATAAACACTTTTAAAATGTTTTTTTCACCCATGCACACAATACCCAAAAGTATTGTTTCATACTATTACAAGGAATGGATTAGGTATGTTGGAACTTTTATGTTTACCAGCTCTATGCAGTTATCACAACTCTTTTCTAGAGAATGCATAGTGGACATTTTATATGAATTATGTGTATGGTGAGATTCCTAAAAGTGTTCAGCATTGGCCACCTTCTGCTCCCATTTAATTCAGTGGGAGTTTTATAGACTGCTTGCCTCCATCCGTAGATTGCACATATGAGGAGAGGAGACACTTGCGTGAGCCATGCCTACAAGCTGCTGAACCCAGACTATGCCATTGAGCCTGTAATATTTTTGTAGAGAAAGGAAGAATAGGGGCGAGAGAAAAACAAAATGCTGAAGAGGGCAAGAATGCTTCTTTTTATAGAATAATGATGATGATGATGATTGATGATGATGAATAATGAGTATTATTACTTTAATTCATTCACTTTTCCTACACATTTTGGCTCTTCAACCAGGCAGGAGGATATTCTTTCAGAATTATCCTCTGAAGAAATTCAGATTGCCAATGGTTGCTTGTGTTTCTGATGGTGATGAGGAATGGGGTGACTAGAAAGGCCTGATCTTGATCACCCCATTATTGAAGTCCAGAAATAATGGAGGCTGTGAAGGCTAGGACTATAACAGAGTTTAAAGAGAAGCTAGATAATTTCATGGAGGTTAGGTCCATAAAAGGCTATTAGCCAGGGGATAAAATGGTGTCCTTGGCCTCTGTCTGTCAGAGGCTGGAGAGGGATGTCAGGAGACAAATTGCTTGATCATTGTCTTCGGTCCACCCTCTCTGGGGCACCTGATGCTGGCCACTGTCTGTAGACAGGCTACTGGGCTAGATGGACCTTTGGTCTGACCCAGTACGGCCGTTCTTATGTTCTTATGTAAATCTCTGCCTAGTCCTCTTCTCCCTCATCCCTGCTATGCTTAGAAGAGGTAAGAGTAAGAATGGTTTCAGTGAGACCTGTTCATTCATCACTATGCACCATGTTGAAGAACTTTATCTGTATGCAAATCCTTTATATATTTCCTCAGAATACTTTGGGACATAGATTTTCTGCTTTGTATCTACAAACTATATACAAATCTGAACATCATTTAAATATCATGGAAATCCTAACCTGGCAAAAATGTAAGCCTTAGGTGGAATGATGCAAAGCAGTTAATACTAAATTAATTGAGGTTTAATGCAATTGGTATGAATGGAAAATGAAGGTAGCAAGCCTAGTTAAGAGTAAACTTGCACATCCCATAGAAATGTATACTTAGGTAATGTATACTCCTTTCACTTTTGTCAGTTAGAAATCTGTAATCTATTTACATAGGAATTTGAGAACATGCTTGCAAATTTTTAAAAAACATGTTAAACAAACTGATCTTCTGAAGTAACAAAAATATTTTGTGTTTTTCTGTACACAGTACAAGTAGCAGTAAGTACAGAGAAGTCTGAAAAAATACATCTTTTTCCCTACACAGAGATATAGATTTTTTTCATGTAAAGACAGATTTGTTTTTAAATGTATTGGTAAATATTAAGATATTGAACTAATAGTGAAAATAGGCACAAAATGACTTTATTGAAGTTATGTTTGTCCTCCAGAGTTTTATGCTGAAGCAGCTAGTTGAAATTTATCACCAATAAATTGTTCTTGGAAGGGAACGACAGCTTATCATGAATTTATGGAAGAATAGACTTATTTATCTTACCTTTATCCTACTTGTTCAACACTTTAAGCTTATCAGAAAATATTGGGTCAATTCCCTGCCATCAAGAGCAGTGACATCATTCTTTGATTTGAAGGCAATGATAAGCTTTTCCCTTTAAGAGCAATATTTCAGGCTTCCCACAACATTTTCCTCAATGCACTGTATAAACAGTACACACACACACACACACACACACACACTCATGGTAGGTCTACACTGAAGAGTTTTACCAGAAAAATGGCAGTTTTTCTGGAAAAACTACACTTACATCCACACTGCAATTGCGTTCTTTTGTCAGAAAGTTGAAAGAACTCAGGGGTTTTTCCAACAGTGGTAAACCTCTTTCTACGAGGAAGAAGCCTTTTTCTGAAACAGCTCTTTCGGAAAAAGACATCTGTGGATGGGGAAGAGGGGTTTTTTTCGAAAGAAGAGGCCTCCAGGAAAGAGCACAGGTGTCCTGGTGGCCACTCCATCCATAGTAATCACAACTTAAATGCAAGATAGCGTCCAATCTTTCGAAAAAGCAGATCGTTTTTTCAATGCTTTTTGGCAGTGTGGACACTATCTTTCTAACGAACTTTTTCGAGAAGCTCTCTTCCAGAAAAGCTTCTTCCAAAAGAAGTCTGCCGTCTAAACATAGCCTCCTCCTCCCTCCCTCAGCTCCCCCCACCAACCACATTTTGGCTTTTGCAACATAGAGGAACCTATCAATAAATGTATGGCCAAAAAAAGGGATTGTGTAACAAAAATAGTTTACCACTCTTCTGTCATTGCCCCAGATTTATGGAAAAAGCTGTTGTTATATCTGATTTTTGCAACAGGAAACATAAAAGAGGTTAACAGGACATGGCCTAGTAATGTGTTCTGCATGGCTGTGTACATTTACCATGGCCACCAACAACCACCCCACAGATGTACTTGGAACAGAGGAACCCTAATCACAGTTGGAGTAGTCTGGATAGGGTCTAGTGCTGGCCAAAATGTTAGTGGACAGTAAGTTTGCATGCCAATACACTTTTCCTGGAAACAGAACAGTTCAGATCAGTGAAGGATGCTGATGCTTATGCCAGGTCTAAACTGTAAACTGACACTGATATTAAAGGTGGCTCAGAGGTATGAAAAATCTGCACTACTGACTGATTACAGTTATACAAACATAAGCCCCAAGATAGACCTCACTAAGGTGATGGGCAGGCTTCTCCTGTTTTCATGGAGATGGATTAACCACACTTATGGGAGAAGCTCTCTCTTTGACTCTTCATTGACGTGCTATACCAGTGCACATTTTAAATGTGCATCTGCCTTCTGAATGAAAAGATGATGATTTTGACCTAACAGTAATTGGGCAAACACCAGGGACTGGATAAGATGGCTTCTCAAAATCCATTCCAGCCCTACCTTTCTATTATGCTATTTTTGAAGATCTGTTGGCCCCTCTGCAGGCCACCTTCTATGTCAGCTTAAGAGGACTACCTTAATGACTGATGGAACTATTGGACATCTGATTAAAATGTGGCACATGGCCAAAAAGGATTAACCAGACCATAGGCTGGCTGACCCAAGGTCAACCCTTGAAGACTTATTGGGAAGATGCATAAATAAGAATCAGGCTGTCACATTAGGCTAGAATAGAACTTTGAAATGCAAACATGCATTCTTAGAGCAGTAGAGTGGTAAATGTTTTCTCAGGTCTTGTGATATAAGGAAACAATCCTTAGCTGTTTCTAAAACATAGATTCAAAATCAGAAGGGGATATTAACATTTATGATGAAACTTAACTGAAGTAGCATTATTGTTTATATGTCTCTTTGAAGGTTGTGAAAAACTGTATGTGAACTGTGTATAATGGATAAATTACCTTGTGCTAGTTGCCAAAATACTTGGGAGACAGACAGTTACACTAAAAGGGTATGTCTACACTACAAAGTTAATTCAAACTAACGGACGTTAGTTCGAATTAACTTTGATAGGCGCTTCACTAGCGCTCCACTAGTTCGAACTTAATTCGAACTAGCAGAGCGCTTAGTTCGAACTAGGTAAACCTCATTGTACGAGGACTAAGCCTAGTTCGAACTTACTAGTTCAAATTAAGGGGTGTGTAGCCTCTTAATTCGAACTAGTGGGAGGCTAGCCCTCCCCAGCTTTCCCTGGTGGCCACTCTGGCCATCACCAGGGAAACTCGTATGCCCCCCTCCCGGCCCCGGAGCCCTTAAAGGGGCATGGGCTGGCTACGGTGCCCGTGCCAGGTGCAAGCCTGCCAGCACCCAGCCAGCAGACCCTGCACCTGGCATGGATCGAGCCAGCCACCCGATGCCCCCCAGCCCTCCGCCTCTTCCCGGGACCAGGCTGGCGGCTCCCGGGAGCTTGCCCGGGACCGCAAGAGGCGGGCACCCGCCTGGTCTAGTGCGGACATCGTGGACCTCGTCCACGACCTCCGCACTAGGCACAAGAAAGTGGCCATCTAGGGCAGGAGAGCTGCCAGCCTGGCCACCCAGGAACAGGTGTGCATGAAAATCAAGGTGGTCCACTGAGACCCCCGACCCTGAGCCCTGAGCTTACAATGGCCGTACTGGGTCAGACCAAAGGTCCATCTAGCCCAGTAGCCTGTCTGCCGACAGCGGCTAACCCTAGGGACTCTGGAAGGGATGGACCGAAGACAGTGACCAAGCCATTTGTCTCGTGCCATCCCTCTCCAGCCTTCCACAAACTTTGGGCAGGGACACCACTCCTACCCCCTGGCTAATACCACTCCATGGACCCAACCTCCATCACTTTATCTCACTTCTCTTTAAACTCTGTTCTAGTTCTAGCCTTCACAGCCTCCTGCAGCAAGGAGTTCCAAAGGTTGACTCTTTGCTTGGTGAAGAACAACATTCTGTTACTAGTTTGAAGCCTGCTACCCATTCCTTTCCTTTGGTGTCCTCTAGTCCTTCTATTATGGGAACTAAGGAAGAACTTTTCTTGATGCACCCTCTCCACCCCGCTCATGCTTTTATAGACCTCTATCCTATCCCCCCTCAGTCTCCTCTTTTCTAAACTGAAAAGTCCCAGTCTCTTTAGCCTCTCTTCATATGGGACCTGTTCCAAACCTCTGATCATTGTAGTTGCCCTCCCCTCTCCCAACCTCTTTCTTCCCCTCTCCCACCTCCTTTTCCCAGTCTCCCCGAGTTTTGTTCAATAAAGAGAGATTCTATTTTTGACCACACTTTTTCTTTATTTTGTACATCAGGAAGGGGGGCTAGGGAAGGGTAAGTGGAAGGAGGTGAGGGAGGAATGGGGTACGAGCCCCCGATGGGGAGGACTGGGCTGGCTCTGCGGGCTTCTGGGGGTGGAACCTCTCCTGCAGTCCCCCAATTGGCCCCTCTCCCCAGATGGCAACCTGCGGCAAGTGCAGCCGGGCTGGTGGCCGAGTGCTGTGATGTGCCCAGTGTGGGCACTCAGGGCACTCTAAGCCAGGACTGCTTTGCAAGCGGGGCACCCCTGAGAACTGTCTGTCCGGGGTGGGGGTCGGGTCCCTGTAAGCACAGCCCTTTGCTAGCCTGAGGCAGCAGCTCCACGCTCTAAGTCCTCATCTGATGCCCTGCCGGCACTGCTTCCAGCCATCCTTAACCCCCGTTTAGGGTCCACTTAATGTGGACATGCTAGTTCGAATTAGCAAAACGCTAGTCTGGATCCGTTAGTTCGGATTAGCTTAGTTCGAATTAACTAATTTGAACTAAGTTAGTTCGAATTAGCACTGTAGTAGACATACCCAAAGAGCTTATTTTTTGTTCTTCCAGTGCTAGAGACTGCAGCAAATTTATAAAGGGCATTGCATGATATCCTTTTTTATCTCATAACTACCTGGATGCTTGTGAAGAAAGCTGCCAGCCAAAAAGGATGAGATCCCAGGAAACCCTGGTTCTCTTATAATTAACATTGACTTATTAACTCTGGACTAATCTGAAAAGAGCCATCTGCAACTACAGAACACCATCTCAATGATGTATCTGAACCTCAAGAATCAAACTCATGTCTGTGTGCATATTGATCTTTTAATCAATACACTCTCTATTTTAATACATTTTAATTTAGTTAATAAAAATTGACTGTAATATTTATTGATCTGGAAGCTAATGTGCTTCATCTTGTGACTGCGATGTGTGGGTGGAAGTCAGAGATTGGGTACTTGAAGGTAACTGCAGTGTTTGGCCTTCGGATTGACTGGTTAGGTAATACAGAAGCTGGTTTGTACTGGCTTGGTAAATATAAGTATTGGAATAACTACCAGCTTTGAGGATTGGCTGTCCCATTCCTTGTAGTACACCGTAATGGAGTGACATCAGCCTTGTTTTTTATTATTATTATATTTCTTCATGTTTTTTTCAGGGAAACCATATTATCGAAGGCAGGAAAATGTTACTAAAGCTTATACTAGTTTTACAGTTAGGGTACGTCTAGATTACAAGCCTCTTTTGAAAGAGGGCATCTAGACTGCAATGACTTCTTTCAAAAAAGCGAGCCGCTATTTCAAAAGAGAGTACCCAGGCAGTCTGGATGCTCTCTTTCGAAAAAGCCCTGTTTGCATTCAAGAATGAGCACTTTCAAAAAAAGGTGTTCTTCCTCGTAAAATGAGGCTTACCGTGGTCGAAAATCATGCTTTCGATTTAATTTCAAAAGAAGGCGGCGGTAGTCTAGATGCAAGGGAAGGTTTTTTTTCCAAAAAAGGTCACTTTTTTTTAAAAAAAAACCCTGTAATCTAGACATACCCTTACTGAATGAATCATTGTGCTCTTTTCTTGATAAATATAAAATAGATATAGTCTCTCTACTCGGCTTAGGTATCAGCTTGAATTCACTACTTTATATAAATAGGCATTCAGCCGTTTTTCTATACAGTGAAAATTATGATTTGTCTTTCACTTTGAAATAGCCTAGCGAAAATGAATTTTATTATTTTTATGTTGAATCTCAGCACCAAAGATTTTAGAATTATAATACATTATAATACATAATACATTGATTACTCCCATGTTTCCCATGGGGAAATTTCTGTTATGATAGCTAGTCCATCCCCACCAATAAGATTGGTTCAATCTATTTTAAATATCTCAAGTAACGAGGCTTCTGGCATATGCCTTGGGCAAATCTACACTGCACCAGTAGCTCGAAATAAGCTATGCAATTTGAGCTACTCCAATTGCGCAGCTTATTTTGAGTCAATTTCAAAATAATCAGCTATTCCGAAATGTTCCTTAATCCTCATGGAATGAGGTTTAAAGGGACGTTAGAATAGAAAGCTTGTTTTATTTCAAAATAATGGGCTTGTTGTTAAGACACTGGATAGCTATTTCAGGATACCTCTGGTATCCCAAAATAGTGCTGCAGTGTACACATAGCCTGAGAGATTAGCCCAAGAGTTAATAGCCCTCACCCTTTAAGAATTTTCCCCCTGCTATTGGAAATGTTTTGATGTTTCTCAATTTAAGAAAGGAGAATGAGGGCTTGAGGCTGGATTGAAGTTTTTAAGATTCGTTTTTTTTTCTTTGTTGAATCTTCTTTCCACCCATTCCAGCTATTATCATCAGCTTGATTTTAATGTTCAGTGGGAGTAGGCAGAAGGCCGGGCTAGCAATCAGATTCTTCTCAATAGAAATTATGAGAGAACTGGGGGATGGTCTAATTCAGGAGACTATTTTGGTAGAGTGCTTGGGACACTCAGACAGGGGTGGGAGGCCTGCCAGTTCAGTTTGGCAGCAGATAATTTTTCCACACAAAGCCTGTTTTTTTCCTCTTCTGGTGTCAGTGACAGTGGTATTCAGAGAATATAATAGTCTCCATTCCTAGGCAGGGTGAAAGAGCCCTACAGAAATGGAGTCCTGTTTGCTGAGGGGATAACACAGATAGAGGGAGGGAATTTCCACCAGTTAACTGTGGATCTGTGAAGTATTTTCTTCTACTTTTATCTGTGGTAATATATAGAAGAGGGAGGGGACATAATAGTGGAGATGTTACCAGCACTTAAGACCTGTTGGTCCCTAATGTCATTCTTTAGTTCCCCCAAAACGGCAGTATCCTAAGAAAGTTGAGGATTGTATGGTCTTGTTAGATGCTTGTGTTGTGGGGGTACCCCAGTTTCTTGGGCATTTCCCAAATTCCAAGCTATATGCATGGGGGTGAATAGTCATATTTGCCTCCTACTAGATCAAAACCTCTTTGATTCCCTTCCATAGCCTTTGGGAAAGCAGAAATTAAGTTCAGTACTAGGAGTACTGCAGCGATCAAGACTGATCACTAGGCAACCTAGCAACCAACCAAGTTCATCTTGACCCAGGGAGTGATCTCCTGATCTCCAAATGGTAGTCAAGCTGATAAGGCAGGGAAGATAGCAGCCTGCTGCTTACACTAGTCATAGCAGCACAATTGTTGTTCAAAGCATACCATGTGCTTGCTTCTGCTTCCTGTCCCAGCCCTTGTTCCAGCCTTGACTCCTATCTGCTTCAGTCGAGTGGTCCTTGCCCTGACTCCAACCTTTCGCTTGGCTTCTTGACCTGGATCCAGGTTCATCCTCAGACTGGTATTTGACTCTTAATCTACACTCGCCATTGTTCCAAGTAGCAAGTTTCTGCTTCGTTCACTAGATAGGCCGTCCATATTCTGCTAGCTTAGACCCAGAAATTAATGCTGCATCCACATATAATACTAATGCTATTATCTCAATAAAAGGTCAGATGGAAAAACCGAGCAAGCTGGGGACTTCTCCTAAAGTCAAAATACCACTTCAGCGATACCAGAGCATACTGTTTCCCCACCGTGTATCTAACCAGATTAAGAGTTCAAACATCCTGCAGCTTCAGTATTACAATAGGTTACCTCTTGCCCATCATGGGGATCACTGATGTGTGAGTGTGTTGGGCTCAGAGTGGTGAATCCGGTCTTTGATATGAAAATATGTGACTATTCCAATCATCTTCAGGGCTCCTCTTCTGTATCTGGGCCACTCTTTCAGCTCAGTGCAGCTGTGCTGGTTCCATGGTCCTGCTTTCAGAGTGCATTTGGGCCTACTTCAGCCAGAAGCAAGACGTTTCACTATCCAAGCCCACAGTACTATTGCTAGGGCTGTCCCTGTGCCAGTAAAAATAAGAAACCCTATTCATGTTTCTTTGCCTTACCGCCCCTGAGCATCCTTTGAGCTGGGATTAGGGTTGATCGGGGGCCCTCCAATGCTAGAGAACTGTTTGTGGGTTGAAATATGGAGTGATCTCTCAACTTCATCTCCTTTCCATCTGGGGTTTCTATCCCTTTCCTCTCTCCTCCCTAAATTTCCTCTCTCTCTCTCTCTCTCTCTCTCTCTGGGTTTTCCCTTTGAACAATGCAGCCTCTGTGGCTTTGAAAGGTTAGCATCAACACCTTGATATTTTTATTCTTCCTTTAGTGATTTTCCATTGCTCTAAAACCCAAATCAACTTGGCTGAACTAGTTTTCCACTTCAGACATTCTCCTTAGCATAACAATTATATGGACAAAACACATACAGTCATTAAAGTTAAATACTCAGCATTGTCCTCTACCTGGTGTACAGCTATCACAGATCCTGTCCACAGTAGTGGAGTCCACAACATGGAAATGTTCATAGCAATAACTTCATAATACCATCTATATGCTATAAAATGTACATACATCCCTCATGATCAGCACCAGTATGCCATGGCTTTTCATCTCCTTCACCTGGGTCTCATATACCTACTAACTCCTATTGAGACTAGATTCCTCTGTGTGGCACTTCAGAGCAAATCTAATAGTCATCTTCCTCTTATGGGCACAGGAAAGGCCACTGCTACTCTACTTATTTGCTCAATAGAGGAGCTGATATGGTGTAGATCTGCTATTCATAGTTTCTTGGATTTCTCTCCACTGCCATCTGGAAGAAATGGAGGGGAGTTAATGGTTTCCAGCAGAATTAGCACCAGCAGGATTAATGGTGGACTACAGAGGTACTGGGTGGAGGTAGGGTTTCAGAGCAATTCTGTATTGACTCTGGGTTTTATGATGGAAGGGTCATATGGGGACAGGACTGGACAGCATCTTCCATGCTTTAGTGGTCCTGATAGTCTATCTTGGTCTTTGAAAGGGTAGTTCCTTTACATTAGTGGTGAGGTCCATCTCCAATGGAATCCTTCTGTGCCCAGGAGATGATCTTTATCTTTGAAAAAAGTCATAGATTACATTGGAGCCTGGCAACACAGACACTTGCTGGATCTGGGCAGGAATATAGACATTTTTCTGCAGTTATCCATTCCAGGGACATAGGAAGGAGCATGTGGGCAACCAAAATAGCACAAGTGTTAAAAAGGGCTAAGAGACTTCCTGTTAGTATAGGTTCCACATCTACTGGAGAAAAAAAAACAATGGAAGTAGGATAAATGGCATATGATGTCATAAAAACCTTGATATTTTTCTTCATTCTTTGGCAAGATGTTAACTTTAGTATCTGGACTGATCTGAAGATCAAAGTAGTAAGGCTACATTCAGCAATGGTTTACCACACAGTGGTGACAAAACCTGCTTTTAGAGCAGAAACAGCTGCATGAAAATTTTCAGTAATTACTGACTTTTTACTGGTGGTTCCCAGTTGCAGCAACTGGCACATGGATGAAAGTGAGTTGGGTGAAGTAGGAGGTGTTGCTAAAAGCATAGAGGAAGGATCTTAGGCAGATTGATTCATAAAAGGAATCTTTATAAATGAGGGTATAATACACTCTCTGTTACTGGGAAAACAAGAGGTGAGGTATGCCCTTTTTTGATGGGTTCATTCTGTAGAATGTGAGCTGCTGGGGGGCAGAAGCCGACTTTTTCATCATTTGCACAGTATGAAACATTGCCAATAGATTATGATAATGGCATGAAGCTTACCTCTATGTTCATTGATGTGCCAATCCTTTCCCCATAGGAGGCAAGCAATTTGCAGAGCTTAGACCTCTTATTGCTTCTGGGATTTCAAGTATCATCAGGGGCCAGAATTTTCTTTATTCAACTGTATGAAGCTTGCACCTGATGCCCTTATGTGCAAATCGGAACATTGCCATGGTCATCCTTGTGACTTTTCTACAGATTATTAAATGCTGAGCAGTAAGGAAATACAGACTATTGACAAGAGCAGGCTAATAATGTAATTGAAAAATCCATGGCCAGTAGTACTAACGACAAGAGAAGAAATTCTTTAAATATACCAGGAACAAATAAAATTCTAGAAAAGGTATATGTCCTATACTAGATCACAGTGGTGAAATTGACAATAATGATACAGAAAAAGCAGAAGTACTCAATATTTCTGTATTGAGGAAAGAAAACAGGATATATTCATATCTTACAAATGATACTGAAAGTGCTTTCTATTACATCACTAACAAGGGAGAATGTTAAACAACAATTATTAGAGCACCTGTAGCTATACAAAACAAGATAAATTCCAGCCAAGGGTGTTAACAGAATTGGCAGAGGACCTACTTGAACATTAATGTTTATTTTTATAAATCTTGAAAAGTGAAGGTGAACCCAAGCACGGGAAAAAAGTCGATGTATCCATATATATTTTTTAAAAGGTAAATTGAATGACCATAGTAACTATTGGCCAGTTAGCTTTACATCAGTGCTTGACCAAAGCATTAAAGGGCTGATATGGGATACAATCAGTAAATAATTAAAAGACTCAGGGTATGTCTACACTACCCCGCTAGTTCGAACTAGCGGGGTAATGTAGGCATACCGCACTTGCAAATGAAGTCCGGGATTTGAATTTCCCGGGCTTCATTTGCATAAACGGGGCGCCGCCATTTTTAAAACCCCGCTCGTTCGAACCCCGTGCAGCGCGGCTACACGGGGCACGAACTAGGTAGTTCGAACTAGGCTTCCTAGTTCGAACTACCGTTACTCCTCGTGGAATGAGGAGTAACGGTAGTTCGAACTAGGAAGCCTAGTTCAAACTACCTAGTTCGTGCCCCGTGTAGCCGCGCTGCACGGGGTTCGAACGAGCGGGGTTTTAAAAATGGCAGCGCCCCGTTTATGCAAATGAAGCCCGGGAAATTCAAATCCCGGGCTTCAGTTGCAAGTGCAGTATGCCTACATTACCCTCCTAGTTCGAACTAGGAGGGTAGTATAGACATACCCATAGATATAATTAATGCCAATCAATATAATTTGTATGGAAAATAATCCTTACTGCAAAACCTGCTATAATATTTTGTTGAGATTACAGGCTTGGTTGATAAAAGTAATTGTGACATAATATACTTGGACTTCTTGTAAGACACTTATCTTGATCCCATATGAAATTCTGTTATCAAAATTAGCACTATTCAAATATCAATGCAGCCTGTGTGAAATGGAATAAAGACTGATTAACTGATAGATCACAAATGTAACTGTAAATGGGAAATCATCAGCCAATCACGATGTTTCTAGTGGAGTCCTGCAGAGATCTGTTCTAGCCCCCTTTATTTTTCAATATATTTATCAATAATCTGGAAGAAAATATAAAATAGTTGCTAGTAAAATCTGCAAATTACACAAAAAGTGGGGGAGAGGTAAATAATGATTTGAAAATTTAGTTATACAGACTAATTTGGATAACTTGGTAAAGAGGGTTCATTTGGATGTGTTTTTTTAATATACCTATATGCAAGATTATGTAACCAGGAAGATAGAACACAGATCACAAGATAGAACACAGATCACAGATCTGTCTTGTAATGCAGCGATACTGAAGACTGCTTTGGGATCATGATAACTGAACATGAGCTCCAAGTATGATGCAGTAATTTGAGGAATATAAGAAACTTGAACATGAGCTCCAAGTATGATGCAGTAATTTGAGGAATATAAGAAACTTTGGATGTATAGACGGATAATATCAAGCAGCAGTAAGTGGTATTCCTTTGTAAATGACATTATTAGTGAGGCCATTACTGGAATTCTGTATTCATTTCTGGTGCCCAAGCTTCAAGAAAACATGTTGTAATAGGTTCAGTAAAGTGTTATAGAAAAATTCATCTGGAAAAGATGCTTTATAGTGAAAGATTTAAAAAATTCAATCTATTTAGTTCATACAAGAGTAGGTTAAAAGGTGATTTGATTACAGTCTGCAAGTACTCACATGAGATTTCTGGTAGATGGCTTTTTAATCTAACAGACCAAGGCTAAACAAATCCAGTGGTTAGATACAGAAGCTAAACACATTCAGACTAAAAATATGATATATTTTTAACAGGAAAGGAAATTAATTATGGAACAACTTAGCTAAGAATGTAGCAGATTTCTCATTACTCTTAATTTAAATCAGGAATGAATATTTTCTAAAACATGTGCTATAGATCAAACAGAAGTTATGGCCTTGATACAAAGATTGTGTGAGATTCTTTGGCTTCTCTTATACAGGTGGTAAGACTAGGTGATCATAATAATCCCATCTGGCCATAACGCTATGAATATTCTTTTCTTAGAGCTTCTCAGAAGCCACAGGTGTTGCAAAAAGTGATCCCTATTTTATAGATATTACTAGATTGTGGGGGGAGGACAACAATCCAACCCAGAACACCACCAGCAAAAACAGAATTCAAAGTATTCATTTGATCTATAAAGTCCCATATTCCTTCTGTCCTCACACTTCCAACCTCATATATCATGTAGCAATTGAGATCATCTGAGATACACAAGGTAAGTCTCTATGACTAAACATATGAGATTGGATCTGGCATTCTTAGAAAAGGGATCTGAAATTTGCTCCCTATGCTGATACTACAGAGCCTAATTCTGTTGACCTTTATACGTGATGCAAAGCTCATGTCTTTCCTCATCTCTTTGTGACAGAAAGGATGACTTATTTTTGGAAAATCTCCTGTTTTTTCACAGCCTTTAAAAATTATCAATTTTGCATGTGTTTTTATCACATTACTTTGGGGCATTCTTGACAGAGTTCATTTTAAATAAGCAATGAATAATTTTTTTAAAATCCATCTTAAATGCCTCCTTGCAAGTGTAACTTCTTTGTGCTTACAGTCTACATAACTAGCCACATTTAAGCTTACACATACTCTACCTACTCAATAATGAAGGTTCTAGCAATATCAGACAAGGGAGTAAGTTCCCTTTCCAGTTCATTGTAGAACAGATTTAATCGGAGTTCAGCTTGATCAGTTAATTGACTACTGTAGCTCGGGAGGGGCAACCTGTGGGCTGCACATGGCTCAACAGGTAAGCTACTGACAAGCCCCCTCTCCCCCCAAACAAGTTGTTTATCTTGTATTTGTATGTAGAGCTGCCCACAGCACCCATTGGCCATGGTTCAGATTGCCAACATAGCTCATTGGGTCGATCACCTCTGAAATAACCTAAATATTAAACTCATAAAAAATATTCTGATCATAACAATAATCCTGAATCAGAGCGTTCAACCTCTGTCTTTTCAGAATCTAGAAAAAAAAGAATAACATTTAATATGGGCTGGCAGAACATAACTTATGGAACTTTAACAAAATAATATTGTCCTGGTATGATGAAAGCTAGCATGGAAGTGATCCTGGCTATGAAAATCAAAACTAAGTACAAATATTTGACAACAAATATTTGTCAGCTGTTAAGACAGTAATTCACTTATCTGAACCATAAATCATTTGTTTTGTTTACAGATAACAGATATGATACAAATCTTTAGACGTACCCATATTAAAATTGCAATCACTAATAAAAAGGATAGTACAAAAAAGGACTGTGATGTATGTAATATAAATTTTGCCTGCAACATATTACATAATGTATATGAATAAATCACAACCAACCAACCAACCAAACAAACAAACAAACAAACCACCTGTGAATTAATAACTGTTGGCTTAACAAACTTTATGTCAAATCTCTTTGCTTATAGAGCTATGTAACTCTTCTATCCTTGGCTGTATTGTGGGTTTATATAGACTGACTTTTTTTTATATACAACAGAATACACCAAGGATTCAGTTAAATAGACTAGGAGGATTTAAAAAATATAACCAGATTGCTTTTCAACACTTCCTCTTGCTAATCCCTCAAAGTTGATTTAATAAAATGGAGATACCCTATTAATATTTTTACTGTGCTGTTTGCTTAAATGACCTTGATAAAAGTAAGTAGGTGAATTTAAAAATTAGTTTAATTAGCAGAATTTTAATATAAGCTAGCTCATTCAAATAATTTACTATACTCACCATTCAAAGTTGATTTCACTAATGGAGAAGGAGGATTTTTAAAAAGTATGCAGTACAACACAGAGCTCTAGTATAATTTCATAATTTTCTCTAAACCCCTTTAGCAAATTGCATATCTTAAAATTGAATTCCATTTAGCATTCACACAACAGCATTCAAGCCAGACAGAAACTCTGAGGTTATCAATGACCTGCTTGCAAATGCACATTTTACCACCAAAAAAAAGGTTTAAGAAATATGAAGTACTTGATTTTCAGTCACATAAAGAATTTGGGAATATTTATGTTATGTTTTCCATACTCATATACTTTTCAATCTATAATAAATCATTAGTCCTAGGGAAATATCACAAGAAAGGATAAAAGTAAACTCTTCATGAAACAGCACAACGTGGCTACTCCAACATGCCGCATTTGTTTTGTCTCCCAAAATTAAAGCTGCTTTAGCATACCCCAGGTTCCTAGAAACTTAAAGGTATAGTTCATTGAAAACAGACACTTGTCAGTAACATAGGGTATGTCTAGACTACATGGCTCTGTCGACAGAGCCATGTAGATTTGTTTGTTCGGCAAAGGGAAATGAAGCCGAGATTTAAATAATCGTGGCTTCATTTAAATGTAAATGGCTGCCCCGCTCTGCCGATCAGCTGTTTGTCGGCAGATCGGAGCAGTCTGGACGCTCCCCTGTCGACATGAAAGCCCTTTATCGACCTCCCCGGTAAACCTCATCCTACGAGGCATAACGGGGAGGTCGATAAAGGGCTTTCAGGTCGGCACGGGAGCATCCAGACTAGCGCGCTGAGCCGACAAACAGCTAATCAGCTGTTTGTCGGTTCAGCGCGGCAGCCATTTAAATTTAAATGAAGCCGCGATTATTTAAATCGCGGCTTCATTTCCCTCTGCTGATCAGCCTAATCTACATGGCTCCATCGACGGAGCCATGTAGTTTAGACTCACCCGTAGTTATAAAACTTGTTTGCTCCTAATATGCATGGAAGTGTCCATTTAAACATCTGAATTGCACATTGCATTTAGAAATACCCAATTAATGTGTGCAGCTACTATAAGTGGCATTTGATTTTTTTAAAGGCCTAATGATACATATAAAATTAATCAAGATAGTATTTCCTTTTTTTCATATGCACTGTGTTTTATTTTTCTTTGTTTTAAAAGAACTTTGATTGTCTATTTGTCAAGCTTATCTGTGCTTTATTTTCTTATCCCCAGAACCACAATCTGCACATTTCATACAATATAATCGCCTTTGAAGTCTGCAATGCTTTTTCTCACATTGTATGTGATTTTTTAAAAAATACATCAAGCTGAATAGTTTAAAATTCAAATTATATTTAAAAATACAAGTTTAAAAATACAGTTAATTTAGTGTAAGGGTAGGGAACCGCTGCTACACCAGACATCCCCCGCCTGTGATTTAGTCACTAAAGTTATATTAATATTAAATAATCTATAATGCCTCCCATCCAAGGATCACAAAACACTTCTACTTAATATTAGACTATAATATCCCTAGTTAATAACTGGATGCTTAGAATTAAGAAGACTTCTTCCTATACATATATCTCTAAGCATTCTCCTTTTGGGGCCAAAGGACAATTGAAGTCCTTGCATTCAAAAGCACAAATCTAATCCTTCCAAGTATTTCTGGTAGGGCAATGCATGCCAGAAGCCATGGACAACACCATCCACAGCTTCTCAAAGATGTCTGGCTACATCAAGGAAGCAAACAATGCCATTTCTTTAAATGATGAGGATAAAGGCACAAGGCTACTATGAACTTCCTGATATTCAGAAGACAAACATAGTCACCAGAAGGCAAACAGAACACTCAGAAGAGGGGAGACAGTTGAAGAACTGTTCAGACGGATGCAGGCATCTGCGTGGGTGTTTGAAGAACCCTGTCTAGGCTATCATCAGGGGTTGGTGAGCCAATAAAAAGATCTAAATGTAGGCTGGTTATTATTTCAAAATTATTTTTTTCTTCTCTATATGCTTCGTTTCTATTGGTGAAATTAAATACTGTAGATTCAAGAAGGATGTCTGACTACTGTATTCACTTCTGGTCACAGACTCTCAGAGGGAAGAAATGCAGGAGCTGAACCCAGTGAGACAAAGGGCTGATAAACAAGGTATTGTAGTTCAGGGCCTACTTGAAGAGTGTGTGAACCAGAGAATTCTATTCTATGGAAAATAAAAACACAAGTTTTGACATGTAAAAGAGTGTGCTCAGGCTTTGTCTACATAGCAGCATTATTTCAGAATAACTGATATCATTCCAAAATAACATAAAACAGGACTATGTAGCACTTTAAAGACTAACACGATGGTTTAATAGGTGATGAGCTTTTGTGGGCCAGACCCACTTCTTCAGATCAAATAATGGAAGAAAGTTGTCACAACCATATATACCAAATGATACAATTAAAAAAATGAACACATATGAAAAGGACAAATCAAATTTCAGAACAGAAGGGGGATGGGGGGGAGGTAAATGTCTGTGAGCTAATGATATTAGAGGTGATAATTGGGGAAGCTATCTTTGTAATGGGCAAGATAATTAGCATCTTTATTCAAATTTGGGTGTAAAGTGTCAAATTTAAGCATGAATGACAGTTCAGAGGATTCTCTTTCAAGTGAAATCTTAAAAGGCCTTTGAAGCAGGATGCAGGTAATCAAGTCGTTGAGACAATGTCCTTTGTGGTTGAAATGGCAAGAAACTGTTTTTTCTTTGTGATCCTGTCTAATATCTGTTTTGTGGGCATTGATCCTTTGGTGAAGTGTCTGAGATGCTTGTCCAATATACATATCAGACAGACACTTTCGGCATATGATCGCATAAATTATATTTCTGGATGCGCAGGAATATGTGTTCTTCATCTTATAACTCACTTGGTTAGGTCCAATAATGGTATCAGAAGAGTGAGTATGTGGACAAAGCTGGCAAAGGGGTTTGTTGCAAAGGAAGGTACCAGGGTTGGTATTAGTGTGGTATGTCCTGTGGTTGTTGGTAAGAATCATCTTGAGATTAGGTGGTTGTCTATAGGAGACCATGGGTCTGTCTCCTAGAGCCTCTTGGAGTTTAGCATCCTGTTCCAGTATAGGCTGTAGTTTATTGATAATGTGTTGGACAGGTTTAAGTTGGGGGCTTTAGGTGATGACAAGTGGTGTTCTATTGTTGGTTTTCTTGGGTCTGTCTTGAAGTAGTTGGTTTCTAGGTATTCGTCTGGCTCTTTCCATTTGCTTTTTTATTTCTCCAGGTGGGTAGTTGAGGTTTATAAATGCTTGGTAGAGGTCCTGAAGTTTCTGGTCTCTGTCAGTGAGATTAGAGCAGATGCGGTTGTATCGAAGGGCTTGTCTATAGATGATGGATCGTAGGGTGTGTTCTGGATGGGAGCTGGAAGCATGTAGGTAACTGTATGAGTCAGTGGGTTTTCTGTAGAGAGTGGTGTCTAATTTTCCATTGCTGATTTGTACTGTGGTGCCCAGGAAATGGATCTCTTGTGTAGAATGGTGCAGGCTGAGATTGATGGTGGGGTGTAGGTTGTTAAAATCTCTGTGGAATGTCTCTAGTGTTTCTTGGCCATGCGTCCAGATCATAAAGATGTCATTGATGTAGCGTAAGTAGAGAAGGGGTAAAAGGGGACAGGAGTTGAGGAAACGTTGTTCTAGGTCAGCCATAAAGATATTAGCATACTGTGGGGCCATTCTTGTACCCATGGCTGTGCCGCTGATCTGGAGGTATAAATTGTGCTCAAATTAGAAATAATTGTGGGTGAGAACAAAGTTACATAGGTCTGCTATCAGATTGGCAGTGGTGTCCTCTGGGATAGTGTTTCTAATTGCTTGTAATCCATCTTCATGTGGGATGTTGGTGTATAGAGCTTCTACATCCATGGTGGCAAGGATGGTGTTATTGGAGAGGTTATCGATGTTTTGAAGTTTCTTTAGGAAGTCAGTAGTACTGCCTTCCAAAAGCCCTAGACAGCACCAAAAGCCGAATTAAGCTATTTTGGCTTCAGCTACACAATTGGCATAGCTGAAGTTGCGTAGCTTAATTCGACTTTACCGTGCTGTCTAGACATACCCTCAGAGAGCTCATGAAGACAACAGAGCTACAGCTACCTTGTAACCATGGCATCTTCACAAGAGAATGGAAGGAAGTCAATGGAGTTTCTGTACCTAATGGTTGAGAGATTTACTATGGCAGGAGGAGGACAAGAGATCCTAAAAGTACACACAAAGCAATGAGATTTGTTGTATGCCATTTGAAAAAAATCTACCATGGATTACAAAAAAAGATGAATTATATAAATTCATGAATGTTCAAATTATTAAAGCACAGTAGAATATTAGAAATCCCCCCCCACACACACACACACTTGTCTGTAGTAGGTACATAAAGGAAAATATGGTCCTTCTCTATATTTATTGATACCCAACACACTCTGAAAAGAATTCTTCTGTTTTAATTTTAAGTAGTTGTAAATTGTGTGTGTAGACTTTTCCTATTTGTATAATTTAAAACTAAATCTTTTTCTAGTTATTGCTCGTATTAGCTTAAGCAGTGCTTGGGATATTATTTTTGTTTTCATGCTCTAGAAAGCCCATTAGCTCACTGACTACAGTGATGCACCTGCCAATCATCTGTAGGTTTGAATCTATTGAACACAGCTAGACTATTCAACTCAAGCAGGAGCTTTTCACTCACAGAACTTTCTAAATTGCATTGTATCTCCCTCTTGGAAGAGTAAACATGGATATAGAGATATCTCAGAATGCAAAGGAGAAAACCAAGAACATAGTGTTAAAATGTGGACTCAGTAGCCCACTTTCTCAAGTATTTAATTTTTGAACCCACAGGTAGAAAAGGAGAAGGTGGTATATAGTAATTAAAGCAGGATATTCTGAGTCAGGAGTCCTGAGTTTTATTTCCAGCTATCCAGGTGGTTCGCTGTGCAACCTTATTTTTAAAATTATGCTTGTATATGGTTCATTTTCAGTTCTCTGGGTTTGGACACCGGAAAATCCCATTACAATGTTGAGTTTGCTGCAGTGTTATAAAATTTTCATTGTCCCTTAATAAGAATGACACAACTTATTACAACAAAGCATGAAAATCAACAGAATATGTGCCTAGGTAATTAACCTTATCTTCATGTAAATGAGATTAATTTGTAATTTTTCCTCCTAATCTTTTGGGAAAAGCTGATAATTGTAATTATATTGTTTATGCAAATTGTATCCAAATATGCAAAAGGACACAACAGGTTGTAAATGAAAGTTCAACTCAATGATTATTCCTAAATCTACTGCTAGAAAGATAGATAAGCTAATTAAAGAATAGAGGCTATGTAAACAAATAAGCAATTTTTTCAGGATAGAAACCTTTCATTACATTTTAATGTACTGTACTACAGTGTTCCTAAAATTGTACTGTGGAAACACTTTCAGAAACACTATAACTGGCCGCCCTGGTTTATTTATGTACCGACACCGTGGCCACGGAGCATCAGGGTTCCCATTGTCTCCGTTTCATCCTTTGCAGCCAAGATGAGCCACGGGAAGTGGCATGGGCTGGGCCACAGCTTCCAGCATCTCCCCATGGCTGCAAAGGACGAAATGCAGCCAATGGGAGCCCCAGGCTCCAATGCCACAGCGCCAGTACATAAACAAACCAGAGAGGCCAGTTAAAGTGTTTCTGAAAGTGTTTCCACATTACACTTTCAGAAACACTGCTGTACTATGATGCAAGAAAAGTCACAAATGTACTTACCCATTTCAAAAATCTGCTTTTCTTGTATTTTCTTTTACACTGATTTTTATCAATATAATTTTTTGCAAGATTTTTTTTTATAAAGGCACAGGTACAACTTTCTATTTAAAGCAAACCAGGTATTAATTTAACAACTGGAACACAACAGAATTCTGAGTTCCGTGTATGGTGCACCTTTTAGTGAATGTATAGAATGTATATAAATGTATAGAATATGTATAAATGTATAATAATAATACCATGGCTTACAAAAAAGACAGGTAATTTGGGAAATCCAGCATAATATTTTAACAATAACTCGATATTTACTTCCTCTCTTTGGTCGGGAATCAAAAAACAAAGACAAAATATTAAATTACTCAAATACATAAATGTCACATGGGTTTAAGTTTTAAAATGCAAGTAGCAATTTTAGTTGTGAATGTGAGATTGTAAATGGGTCTACTTTGAAAGGACGTTGAACATCCATTCTCTGAAGATAAAACCCTTTTATGGTGGGCCATGTCTGGCATCCAAGGTACTGTATTAAGCATCCACAGTCACCACTTTTAACAACTGAATTCATCATAATTGCTTTCAGTCAGGATTTAAGTTATTTTAGTTTCTCCATATTTCCTCATAAATCTGCTGGTTTCATTTTTTTTTAACTTCTCCCTTTATCTACAGGAGCCCCACTATCATGCATTCATTCTTTATTTATGTACTGATCTTTCTGGGCTTTTACCATAAGTGTATGCTGATTTTGCAAACATGCAAGGTTAACCTTCTTTCTTCATAGGATAGATGAAGAATAACTTCCAAGTCCTGATGTTGCTAAAGAGTAGCTTTGAAGGAAGACCCACATTTTCCACTTGCTATAGTAACAAATGTAGCACCTTAAAAGTACACTCTTTTGAAATGATCCATATATTGGCCTTTTGCACTTGATAGGAGTTCTCTCAGCCCCTGCTCAGGAAGCATAAACTAGCCATCTTAACTTACTGATTCCCATAGGGTATATCTATACTACAGCGTTATTTTGAAATATCTTATTTCAAAATAGTTCATTTGAAATAAGTTATTTTGAAATAACGTGTTTACACACAAAATGCATTTTGAAATAGCATTTTGCTATTTCGAAATACCGTGTCCACACTGAGTGGATGCTGAATCGCATTTAAGGCTGGCTGGAACCAGGTCTGGCAGGGCATCAGGTCAGAAGTTATTTTGTGTGGCTGCTGCCTGAGGCTATCAGAGGCCTATGCTTAAAGGGACCTCCCCTGGACAGCTGGTACTCAGCTTTCCCTGCTTGCTTACCTACCTCAATGAGGGACAGCAATGCGTGCTATGGTTGCCCTCACTCGAGACACCACAGCACTCTGCAACATGGAGCCAGACCTGCCCCGGGCACTCTGGTGTTTCTTGTGGACGTGTTGCTGCGAGCCTGGCTGCACTTTCTGTAGGCTGACATCTGGGAGGTCCATTAGGGAGCTGTCAGTATCCAGGAGGCCCAGTAAGAGAGCTTCTACCCTGAGGAGCACTAAAAGCCTCCCTGGTCTGCCCCACTGGGGGCTTGTGCCTCATTCCTCCCTCACGTCTTTCCACTTACCCCTCCCTAATCCCCCTTCCTGATGTCAAATAAAATACATGTATTTCATGAACACAAACTTTCTTTATTTAACAAAACTGGGGTGGGGGAATGAAACTCTGGTGAGTCTGGAGAAAGGAGGTGGGAGAAGAGAGGAGAAGGGGTGGGAGAGAGGAGGGGGGGAAACCTGGGAGGAAGGAGCTGGAAGCTGGAAGCAAGGGGAAGAAGGGGGAGGGGAAGCTCAGGGCTCAGGGTTGGGGATCTCACTGAACCAACTTGATTTTCATGGAAACCTGCTCCTGGGTTTGCATGTGGTCTTTGGTGGCCAGGCTGGCAGCTATCCTGCCATAGACGGCCACGTTCCTCTGTCTAGTGCAGAAATCATGGATGTTGGGGCATCCCCCCAACCCTGAATAAGATCCATGATCTCCACCCTGGACCAGGAAGGCACACACCTTCTCCGGGCCCTGGCAGGCTCCTGGCAGCTGGCATACTGCTCCTGAGGAGTGGTGGAAGGCTGGCTGCCAGTGGCTTGCTGGCTCATGTTTTAGGGCCACTGGGTCAGGGGCAGTGACTGCTGGCTCTGGGCTGGCAGGCTACGAGCTGGCACAGGCACTGTGGCCAGAGTCAATCCCTTTAAGGTCTCTGGGGAGGGTGGAGGGAGAGGAGTTTTCTTGGTTAAGGCTGGAGTGGCCACCAGGGCATCCTGGGAAGGCTGGAGGTCCCCCAATTTTGATATACGTGTCTACACAGCACTTATTTCGAAATAGCAATTTCGAAATTGGCATTATTCCTTGTGGAATGAGATTTACCAAATTTGAAATAAGAGCTCCGCTATTTCTAATTAATTTCAAAATAGTAGTTTGGCTGTGTAGACACTAGTAAAGTTATTTCGAAATAACTTTGCTGTGTAGATCTACTATAGTGAGCAAGCAAGACAGGATTATAGAAACAGCTGCAGTGCACAGCCCTTTTGCCACACTAAGGCCTGTAACTAGCAAGGAAATGTTGCGTAAGTGCTGACACAGCTTACTAAAGAAGGAATGAGAAATGGTTTGAAATAAACTGTTGGTCATGAGACCCCTTATCATCTATTAGTTTCTCCATCTTGTTCCTGAACTGGTTTGCTGACTTAGGCTATGTCTACACTACAGAAGTTTCTTGGAAAAATGGCTGTTTTTCTGAAAAAACTTCATTTACGTTCACACTGAAATCGCATACTTTCGGAAAAAAAATCAAAAGAACAGAGGGGTTTTTCCAACACTGGTAAACCTCTTTCTATGAGGAAAAGCCTTTTTCTGAAAGAGCTCTTTTGGAAAAAGGCATGTGTGAACAGGGAAGAGGGAGTTCTTTCAAAAAAAGAGGAAAGAGGAAAAAGCATAGGTGCCCTGGTGGCCACTTTAGTAAGCTTAAATGTGAGACAGCATCCATTCAGTGTGGTTGCTATCTTTTGAAAAAGCAATTTGCTTTTTCGATGAGCTTTGGCAGTGTAGATGCGCTCTTTTGCAAGACTTTTTTTGGAAGATCTCTTCTGGAAAAGCTTCTTTGAAAGAAGCCTGCAGTCTAGATGTAGCCTTAGTCTATGTCTAGACAGCAGGGCTAAATTCAGGATACTAGAAGTAGCCCAAAATAACAATTCTGCATCTTTAAACGTGCCCTTTATTTCAAAATATATTTTGAAATAATGGTTGTGCTATTCCGACATCCCTCTACCCTCATTCCATGAGGATTAAGGGATTTGTTAGAACAGTGCTTTATTTTGAAATTTAGTGCTGTGTGGCAAGCACATTTCTAAATAAGCTATTTCAAAATTACCTCGAAATAAGAAACACAATTTGCGTCACTTATTTCGAAATAATGTTGCTGTGTAGACATAGACTTAGCGTGGAATGGGAAAGCAGAAGGATCTGGCCAGTGAGTGGTGAGCAGGGTTCTGCTTTCAGGTGACGTAAGGCCTAACTGCAGAATGAGCAGGGTATTTTTGCACCCTTTTCCACCAGCTTCTCTGGTCTTCCTGGTTGCCTATGAGGTGCACCTGCCAGAGGGACGGCCCAGAAATGCTGCACTGGCAAATGTTACAACCAGCTCCCTCATTGGGCTGTCTTCACTGCAGCGCCACTTCAGATGTAGCTTAATTCAAGTGAAGCTACATCTTGACTACGGGCTTCTTGAGCAAGAAGCTTTTTTTGGAAGAGATCTTCAGAAAAAACTTCTTGTGAAAGAGAGCGTCCACACTGCAAAATCGCATTGAAAAAGTGATGCGCTTTTTCAAAATATAGCAACCACACTGAATGGACACCATCTCATATGTAAGCAGTGATTGCTAAGGACAGAATGGCTATAGTGCACCTGTGCTTTTTTCTCTTCCCTCTTCTTCGGAAAAAACTCTTCCCCATCCACACACGCCTTGTTGCAAAAGAGCTCTTTTGCAAAAAGGTTTCTTCCTCATAGAATGAGGATGACCAATTGCACAAAAAGCCTTCTGTTCTTTTGATTAACTGTAGAAAGAACACACTTGCAGTGTGGACCTAACTCAAGTTTTTTTGGAAAAATGGCCATTTTTCCAACAAAACTCAGTAGTCTAGACATAGCCTGAGAGTGGAGCGAGTGACCTCTCTGCAATGGTTTGGATTAGCAGCTGATATATTGTTGAAATTAAATTACTGTGGCCCCAGTGCATTGAGTATCAGCAGTACTGAAGCCTCAAACCAGACGGTGAGTGGGTCAGCTCAAAGCAACAATTAATTCAAGCTAGAGATTTGTGTTTGTAGAGAGGAGATGGGCTAGAGGAAAAATAGGTTATAGCTTAGCTAACAATTCAAAGAAGACAAGTTGGAAAGGGTTTTCCAGGAAGCTTGGTACAGAGCCCTTTAGGCTAAATAATAGCCCAGTAACACTGAAAAACTGAATATATATAATAATTAAAAAATCCTTATTTAGTATGTTTTTCTTGGCCCTCTGAGCAGATGTAGGAAAATCTTCCTGCAACTGCTGAAGGCATATTGATGTGGCTGAACATTCCTGGTGTGCCCATTTCCAATCTGCTTTGATTAATAGGTCTGATTCTATCCCCAAGTGGTTGCAAGCAGGGGAAGGATCTGGCATCTTTATTGCCCATACAGACCAACAACAATGTGGGTCCTCACTTTTGCAGTCAAACTGCAGGGGGAAGATGGTGCTTTTCCAAGCTCTGTCCACAGAATAAGATCTCTGTGTATAAGTTACCCAAATGAACTGTTGCCCATCAAGGGAGATAGTCAGAATATGGTTGTACATACTTTTGATGCATCTACACTGCACCCGTAGGTCAAAATAAGACACACATCTTGAGTTACACAAATTGCATATCTTATTTTGATCTAATTTTGAAATAGCTTATTGGAATAGTGTGCCCATTATTTCAAAAGAAGGGGCACATTTAAAGGTACGGAATAGCTATTTCAGGATACTTCTAGTTTCTTGAAACAGTGCCGCTGTCTAGACCTAGCCTTTCTGACCTCCGTTTAGCTCAGCCCAGCTTTGTGGGGCTTGAACAAGCCCATGGGTTCTCCTAGGCTCCTTGGCCTTTGTTCCTCGTTGGTTATGTGTGGGAAAAAAATTAGTGATGAAGCTCTCCAAAATGTTATATAGTTGTAGCCTCTACATAAGACATCACAGAAAGAATTGTATGGATATGTGATCTCTCCTTTAGTACATGAGAAAAGAATTAGCTAATAATATTAATATTTAAGAAACTTAAGTTATCATTACGAGGGTGTGTCTAGACTACAGAGTTTTGTCGACAAAAGTGGACTTTTGTTGACAAAACTATACCTGCGTCTACACTACTGCTGAGTTCTATCGACATAACGTCGACAGAACTCAGCAGTTTTGTCGACACTGGTAAACCTCATTTTACGAAGCATAACACCTTTTGTTGACAGAGTTCTGTCGACAGAAGATGTTATTGCATCTAGGGTTGTTTCTAGACTACAGGGTTTTGTCAACAAAGCAGCTTGCTTTGTCCACAGAACTGAATGTAGTCTAGACGCTCTTTGTCGACAGCATCTGTCGACAAAACTTCTGTCGACAAAATCCTGTAGTCTAGACGTACCCCTAGTGTCCAGAGCTAACATTACCCTGAGAGGAATGGAGTAATTCATAGTTCTTAGAATTATTGTTCCATATTCTTTGTAGACTCACATGTACATTCCTGCATCTCTACATTCAGTTCACCCTGTTTAATATATAAAGATGAGTCTCTAAGTAAACACTGCTAGGATTTGAATCCCCTGTCTCAAAGAGCAGAAAAAATCTGTTGTAAGTGGCATTCATGGAAGAGCAGGTCATATGTTCAGAATTTCCAGAAATATGGTGTCAAATTTTACTGTAAACTGCTGGGTTATGCAGTGAGGACAATTCTAAGTCTTCCTCTGGGAAGTCTGCAGGTCCAAAACAATAGATCTCCATTTTGTGTCCAAACATCCATTTATGAGAGATCCCTTTGTAGCTCTTCACAGTATGCCTGAAAAGTTTTGTATAATCTGCAAATTTTGTCACCTCAATATATATGCATTTTTCCATATCATTTATGAATATGTTGAATAAAATTGGTCCTTATTACAGGACCCTGCGGGACATCACTATTTACTGCTCTGCATTCTGAAAATTGATAATTTATTCTTGCCCTTTATCTTTCTAACTAGTTACCAGTTCACGAAAAGTCTATCCCTGTTATCCCATGATGCCAGCTTACTTTATTTAAGAGCTTTTGGTGAGGGAGCAAAGGCTTTCTGGAAATCTAAGTATACTATATTCACTGGATCCTCCTTGTCCACATGTTTGTTGACCCCCTTAAAGAAATCTAGTAGCTTGCTGAAGCATGAGTTCACTTTACCAAAATCATTTTGCCTTTCCCAGTGAGATACATTCCTCTATGTGGCTGACAATTCTGTTTATTATTATGGTTCCAAACAGTTTGCCCAGTACTGAAATCAAGTTTACTGACCTGGGATCACATCTAGAGTCCTTTTAAAAAAATTGTGTCACATTATCTATCTTCCAGTCATTTCATACAGAAGATGATTAAATCAATAATCGCCTCTTCTCTTGTGGGTTCCAGGACCAGCTGCCCCAAGAAGCAGTCATTTAAGGTGCTAAGAAACTTTATCTCTGCATCCCGTCCTGAGGTGACATAAATCCAGTCAAATGGGTTCATTGAAGTTTCCCCATTATTATTGAGTTTTTATCATTATAGTCTCTTCTAGTCTCCCTGAACATGTTGGTCATTATCACCATCCTGGTCAAATGGGCAGTAGTATAGCCCTACCACTATGTGCTTATTACTGGAACAAAATAGATACATTTCACTCAGGTTGTGGGTCAAACATAGAAAAGATCATTTGCAAACCAAAACTTCACGCTTAGCTCTCTGAAGAGTCAAACTAGCAGCTTCAGTTTCTATGCTCAAATCATACTGTTTTACATGTTACTAAAATTAACCATAAACTAAGCATCATAATACTGAAGCATAGGCACCAACTCTGTGGGTGCTCCAGGGCTGGAGCATCCATTTGGAAAAATTAATGGCTGCTAACCACCTGCCAGCAGCCAAGCTCGTCCCCTCTTCTTTCCTGCCCCCCACTCTGCCCACTTGCTGATGTTCCTACTGACTCCTTCACTGCTCTTTCAGCATTTCTGGAGTGCCATAAACAGCTGATTTGCAGTGTTCAAAAAGTTCCAGGAGGGAGAGAGAGGAATGGGATGGGGACATGCTCAGGCAAGGAGGTTGTGAATATGCAGGAAAAGGATGGGGATTTGGGGAAAGGAGTGGAATGGAGGTGGGACAGGGGTGTTCCAGCGATGGGGTCTGTTGGAAAGCATGGAGTAGAGGTGGGGTGGAGCAGTGGTGATATCTCAGGGAAGGGGTGAAATGGAGATGTGTTCTGGGGCAGAATGGGGAGTCGAGCACCCCTCTCCTCCTGGCGAGAGGGAAATTGGTACACATGCCTCTCACCAACAAGCCTGGTTTCCTTTATCACTCCTCATAATGGGCTTCTTGGTGCAACCTGGGACTGCCTGCCCTGCCTGAGTGATTTGGTAAAGCGGCACTATTGCCTTTTGGCCTTTTAGCAAATGTTTACCTGCTGCCCTGTAAAGTCTGGGAAGGATTGTGAGGATTCACAAGGCTCTACCTAAATGACACAGGGCTACTGTGCAGCCACTTCCAGATACTTTGTGCACTAGATAAAGAGACTTCCCTTTGTTTTTAAAGGTCATATTTAGCTGTCAACCCCAAGAGAGGTTGCACAATAACCCATCAAAAAGGGATGGACTCACATCACAGTTTTTCAGGAGAAATTTGACACATATACAGTGTGGGGGAAAAAAGAGATTTGCCTGAAGCATTATGCAAACACCTACACCATTATGCAAACACCTCTACCTCCAACAGCCATAGGAGAATTGAGCATAATGATTCACAAGATATTATATACATGATATAAACACTTGAGCAACAGAGTAGATGGCTCTTACTCAGAAAACAGTTATGATTTTTTTCTACATTGAACATACACTCTGTTTTTTAACTTGTACATGATAAAGTTGCAAGCTGTCTAACACCCCAGTCATGCAACTGGTTCCTGCATCCACACAGTGTCACAGTGATTTTAATGGAGATCCGAAAAGAGACAATTCAGCACCTACAATAATAAAAGCAAATGGAAAGTGTCTCTTTGCTCTGAAATCAGTGAGGGTACGTCTACACTGAACACTTATTTCAAAATAGCATGTCTATACTGGAGAGAAGCCTCAAAATCAGTCTTCCCTACTATAGATGTGCTTTCACGATTTAGATCCCCAGGAGGGCCCTGGTGAGGGACTATTTCGAAATAGCAGCAGTGGAGCATCTACACATGCCTTATTTCGAAATAGCTATTTTGGAATAGGCGTTATTCCTTGTAGAATATGGTTTGCAGATTTCAGAATAAGCCATCCATTATTTAGAATTATTTCGAAATAATGGAATGCTGTGTACATGCTCACATTGTTATTTCAAATAACAATGGTTATCTTGAAATAACGGTACACTGTAGATGCACCCTGAGAGAACATTAGTGAACTTGTGTTACAAAATCTGACTACACATTTGATAGACATTCATCAATCTCAGAGGCAAAGGGTGTGATCCACAAAAGTACATAGATACTAAAGTCTTGGGGCTCCCAAGTATCAGTTTTGGCTGCAATCCAATCCAATCCAAAAATGTTCTGCTGAAGATTGTAGGTACCTAATCTAACTCGGCTCAAAGGCTGCTTTCCAGGGTCTCATTCAAACTCTTCATAGCAAGTAAGAGTTATAATTTGAGAGTCTAACATGGAATTTCTTAGCAACTAAATCAGACAAAGGTGTAATGGTGGGGAGGGACAAAGCATGGTTATGGATAATATTGAGGGCCAGAGTCAGAACTACCTTTTTGTCAGAGATTTGACAAGTGAAGAAATTAAAATCAAACTAATAATGAAACCATATTTTGATATTTTCAGAATTCTTGAAGTTTGGGAATAAGAACCCTTGAGTTCCACTTCACACTCTGCCACCAATGTGCCTCATGACATCTGATAAGTTATTTAACTTCTGTGCTTCCATTTACCCCTCTTTTAAAACACTTCTCTCACAGAGGTTGCAAGATAATTTATATTCATAAAGCACTTTGAGAGCCTTGGATGAAGATCGATGCATAAGCAACAGTAATTTAATGTGTAAAATAGCCCATTTAAAGAGACTATGGCATAAGAAACTCATATTTGTTAGCATTCCCTCCTCTTCTACATCCTCAAGGATATAAATCAACTTCATATTCCACCAAGGCTTCCTACTGCCAGATATCTTATGGCTGGATATAAGTGGATCTAACACATCATTAATATCAGATTCATACATGACCATCAGGACCTTATAGAGCAGTAATACTCAATAGGCAGATCATGGACCAAATGTGCCGCTGCCAGTTCACCTTAAAAATATCTGTAATTAAATTCACTAACAGTGATGTGCTGCCTATCATTTGCCTATGACTTCCTTAGTAAGCAACTTACTGGCAGTGCTTAATTTGTAATGAAGAGGTACTGGGGCTCATCCCTGGCACAAATTAAGCACTGACAGGCAGCTGAGGATTAGTGGCTGTTGGCTGGATGCGAAACTGAGAAGGCAGGGCCACCACCAGCAGCAAGGCAGAAATAAGGATGGAAGGTCTGGTAATGCCACCCTTACTTCTGGTGACAGCAGCGCTGCCTCGAGAACTGGGCAGCTAGTGAGCAGTGACTGCTGGCTAGGAGGTGCTGGGGCTGGAGTGTAGAAGTGCAGGGGCTCAGCCATGGGCCTGGCACAAATTAAGTACTGCTCACTGGATCTTAAGTTCTTGTGATAGCATCGGCTATGATAGAGCTAGGATGCTGCCCAGTTTTTCATTACTGATGGAAATGAAGTAAAAAATGCATGTGAATAAGCATAAACAAAGTTGACAGTGAAAATCTGGCTTTTAATCCAAATTCTGGACAGAGGATTTTCTTATTATTATGCCATCTCATTTAAATGCAAAACTGTGGCGTTTAATATGCCAAACCGCTGTAACCTGCTCTAAAGTCATCAACCTAAGGTGCTACTTTGAATCTAAGCACAGTTAACTTCTACACTGTGTGGCAGTGTTGCAAGACATGACAAAACTGAAAACCTCAAGTCTTTGTATCACACTTCAAATGTCATTCTCACAACATCAGCGAATTGATGGGAAACAGCAACAGCTGCTTCTCTTCAGATAACATTGGTACTAGCTAAAAGAAAGCATCCTTCTTGGATAATGAGACTGTGAAGGTGTGCACATTGGAAATGCTGGAAGAGCATTTGGCCAGAAATAAAAAAAGCAAAAACAAAGATGACATTGCGAACCATGTCAAGCAAGTCCCTCTCTGATTTCAGAGCAATGTGAAAACTATAGGTAAAAGAGATTTTAAGTGATTATAAGCAACAGGCATAGACAGCAGAGCTGGCCATTTAAGAAACAAAAGTAAATTTGCAGTCTAAATTCTAACTTAAACAGACTAAGCAAGATGTGAATCAAGCAGTGTTTCATGCTAACAGATAGTACAAGCATCTTATAATTCCAAAATACCCTGACTGCACCCTTTCCAGCGTATGACCAGTCTTCCTCAGTTCAAAGTCTTTGTCTTCCAGCCCTTCTTCCAGGTTATGAAATGGACGGGGGGGGGGGGGGGGGGGAGGGGGGGAAGGAAGGAAAAAGAAGCCAAGTGATGATGTCACTGTCTCTCTTTTAATACCTTCTTCCAGATGCTAGAAAGATCGTTGGTGTGACAGGGGCATCAGGCAATTCCCGTTGGTCAAGCAGTCTCCACTGAATACATGCCCTTTCTAAGGAGCCAGTGATGGGTGCTCCTTTCTCCTTACTGAAAGTCGACTGTGACTACATGCCAACCTCATGACGTTTTTCAATAGCACATATAGCAATACTTCATAGCTTCACAAACAATGACAATACATACAATCTAACAGAACATAATTGTTAAACAGATCAATATTTGTAAAATAATACCTCACAAGGTACCCTGCAATGTCTTCATTTATTGTGAAAAGTTTGAGTATATGGCATTGTGCAATATGTGTCTCAGAAGTTTTGTCCACTTAAAAAAGAAGTACAGTAAACTTCCAATAATCCGGCACCTTTAGGACCCAGGGGGTGCCGGATTATCAGATATGCCGGACTATTGGAAGGGGGGGGCACTATGAGGGATCTGGGGTGGGGTGGGGGGATGGGAGGACAGCGCTGCGGGACCAACCCGGCAGCATCCCAGCTGCTCTGCCCCAGGCGTCTCCAAGTCAGCTGCTGCTGAAACTGACCAGCGGCTGACTTGGTGAAGCCCGAGGCAGAGCATCTGGAGTGCTGCTGGGTTGGTCCCATAGCGCCGCCCCTTGGCGCTGCGGGACCAACCCAGCAGCACCCCAGCTGCTCTGCCTCAGACTTCCCCAAGTCAGCTGCTGCTGAAGCTGACCAGCGGCTGACTCAGGGAAGCCTGGGGCAGAGCAGCTTCAATTGTCTGGCTGCCTGGAGCACTTCTGGGTTCCAGGTGGCGCCGGACTATCAGGAGTACCGGACCCTGGATGTCGGACAACTGGAGTTTTACTGTAATAGAATTTCTTTCAAACAACAAGACCAACAAGGCTTGTGAACTCCTTGAATTTGTGAATTATGTCCCCTTTGCCCCAGGTAGCTTTTCTGTGTGATACTATTGGTCACTTGAATTGCCTCAAATTGAAGCTCAAAAGCTGTTCAAACATCATCAAGGATCTGTTTGAAAATGTGTGTGCCTTCCAGAGGAATCTTGAAATCTTGCAGACAGACTTAATAGAGAAAAGGTTGTATTTTCCCATATTGCATGTTGTTGTATGAAACTTTGATGGAAATGATGCAAAAATTCCTCAGCAATCAGATAGAAAACTTTCAAATGCAATTTAAGAATTTAAAAATTGTAAAGATTTAATTTTAGTTGTTTGTAATACTTTTGTTGTCTCTGCTGATGAACTTTGCCCTTGAGAAGCAATGATCATTCTTGGTTCAATTGATGAGGGTGCCTTTCAATTTGAGATTGTAAGGCTTCAGAGCTCAGAGGTCTTAAGGCAAAATTCAGATGAGAGGGACTTTGTGATTTCTGGGTTCAATATACTGATCAATTTCAGAACATCCAGAATCTAACTATGTTCAGATCAACTTACCTCTGTGAATCTGAATTTTCTACTATGGATGTTATAAAACACTAAGACCACAGTCTCCCAAAAGACAAGCATTTACACTTGTGCATGTGCCTTGCCCTGACCTTCTACAAGGCACTCTTCACAAAGCTTGCCAGAGATCATAGATGTCACTTCCATCTTACAGATTGCCACAATACAGGTAATAATGTTAATTTGTAAACTTCATTAAAACATAGAAATACTAATATTTATGTTGGAATCAATGTATTCATTTATTGGCAACAGAGGTTTTTGGTTTTTCGTTTTACTTAGCCAGCCTTCTGTGCAAATGGCCAGACTCTTGTCATAAAATTCTCAAATAGGCCTGTGGGTAGATGTACTTGAGTATCACTGCTACAGAGGAACCAGTGGTCACACAGAAAAATAAAGTAGAAACAGCACAGTGCATGCCTAAGGAGTCATTCACAGCCAAGATTCTTGATTTGGGTTAGGGCAAAAGTTAATTTAACTGAATTCAATTGAACAGATAATTCCAATATGTTAACTCAATGGATTATTTCCCAATTATATATCAGTCGCATTATCTGGGCCCCGTTTGTGCTGTTTTCCAAGACCACACTCACCAGATGCTTCAGTGGATAATTCAGGAGAGCTACCTATGGGCCCTTCCTTTTTCTACTATGGTGAACAACTGTAGAAGCAAGGCAATGCCACCAAAAAACATATGCACAAACCTCTAGACCAAAAGAGCTATTTATTAGACCAATTTCTTATGAAGGTTTATGTTTGAGGTAATATACCTAGGAAAGTGGAAGGATCAGTTTTGACTTTTGAAGGTAAATTGTTAAAATATCAATATGTGGAACACTATGGAGCTAATTAACTTTTACAGCCAATACATAGCCAATTAACTTTTTCACATTTACCATATGTCTATGTTCCTTCAGGGAGTTTTTCCAGCAAGAAATCATAATGGGAGACAGCTTTGCCTTTTACATGGAAATATGATCAGGCTTATGATAGTAACAGATTTTTACAAGGATGGCAATATTTTCAGGGAAAGGTGATATTGCAAATCCAAGATCTGAAAAATATGAATACAGTAATAAACTGCATCATTTCACAATGGTCATTTTCATAATTGGTCCATTTAATAAATGTGCCTTTGACCTTTGCCTGACAATGAATGCTGCTGACGCTGAGTATTTTGGGTTAAATAGGATATCAATTGGGGGAAGACACGTGCAGAATAAATAAATGTGGCACTTCAGTACAGTGTTTCCACAAGCTTTGGTTCAACTAGAGTATAACAATCTATTGCATCTTCTTGCTAGTAGAGTTATTGCTTTACCTCACATGGTGCAGATCTGTGCTGTGCTGCTGTAGGCCCTTGTTTCAAACACTGCTGACAATTCATAGTATAGACCTGTTACATAACGTCTTCATAAATGTTCATCCTGTGTAGACAATTTTCAATACTATATTAAAAGATAGGAAACAAAGGATAGCAATAAATGGTCCATGTAATGGAACAGTAAATAGTGGTTTCCTCCAGGAGTCTGTACTGGGAATGGGCCTATTCAACATATTTATAAATGGTCTAGAAAAGGGGTAAACGCTGAGGTGGAAAGATTTTCAGATGATATAAAACTGCTTTAGATAGTTAAGGCCATGGCAGATTGGGAAGAGCTTCAAAAGGATCTCTCAAACCTAGATGATTAGGCAAAAAAATGGAGATGGAATTTAATGTTGATAAATGGAAAGTAATGCACATTGGAAAATGTAATTCCAACTATACATATAAAATGATGTGGTATAAATTAGATTTTGCCACTCAAGAAAGAGATCTTGGAGTCATTGTGGAGAGTTCTCTGAAAGCATCCACTCAGTGTGCAGCAGCAGCCAAAAAAGCAAACAGAATGTTGGAAAACATAAAAATGGGATAGATAACAAGACGGACAATATTATATTTACACTATATAAACCCATGACACAGCCACATTTTGAATACTGTATTCAGATGTGGTTGCCCTGTCTCAAAAAAGATATATTGGAATGAAAAAGCTTTAGAAAAAGGCAACAGAATTATTAGGGAGATAGAATGACCTCCATATGAGGATAAATTAAGAAGACTGGGACTGCTTATCTTGGAAAAGAGATGACTAAGGGTTGAGGTCTATGATGACTATGATTGAGGTCTATAAAATCATGACTAGTGTAGGTAAAGTACTTAAGGGAGTGGTATTTACTCCTTCTCATAATACAAAAAGTAGTGATTTCCAAATGAAATTAAGAGGCAGTAGGTTTAAAACAATGAAATAAAGTATTTCTTTACACTGTACATAGTCAACTGGTGGAACTCCTTGGTGGAGAATTTTGTGAAAGTCAAGACTATAACAGGGTTAAAAAAAAGAACTAGGTAAATTCATGGTGGATAAGTCCATTGATGGCTGTTAGCCAGGATGGGCAGGGATGGTGTCCCTGGCCTCTTTTTTTTTTTTCCAAGAAGCTGGGAATAAGCAGGAGAGAATGGACCCCTTGATCATTACCTGTTCATGCCATCTGAGACACCTGGCATTGGTCACTCTTGAAAGACAAGATAGTGGGCTAGGTGGACCTTTGGATTGACCCACCATGGTTGTTCTTATGTTATGGAATATGGAAATAGAACAGATTATAATTATTACTTGCTGAAAGTCTCCCTCAGATTACTAGACTACAACTCAGCAACATTGGTGTGGAATTATGTACAAAAGGAGTCATCCCTCAGAAAAAGAATCTTCCCTTCCTCCATCAAGCATGCAGTAGTTCCAGCAATTAACACTGAAGAAACCACACTGGTTATGTTCTAGACCATTATCACCCAGCATCAAACTTCCCATTTCTGGCTAAGCTCACAGAGAAAACAGCAAAAGACCAATTACAAAATCATCTAATTGAAGATAATATTCTAGACCCCAAAATAATCTAGATTCAGTCAGGATATGAAACTGAAACATCTTTAGTGGCACTGAAAACAAACAAATGGACAAAAAAATCCCACTCCATTGAACATACTTCTCTTGGGGAGAAGATAAGAAGAAATCAGACTACACATGATAAGTGTGTAGTCACTTATACTCTCTGTCAAGAATCAGGGCCTGCAACAGATTCAATTTCCAGGCAGCCTGATAAACATACCCCGAGAACCTGTAGCCGACCTGGAGCCAGGTAGATGCAGAGTGGGAGTTAGGAAGTGGCCCAGGGAAAGCTGATGACTGTCAGGCTGACCTAATAACACTTTAAAGTTGTCGGCGTGTTGCGAATCAGATCCCTGTTGACCCCAGCAGCCGCCAAGGCGGCCACTGCTAGGGCCCTAGGCCAGGACACGGTGGAGTAGGGAGGGCCCACATCCCCCCTGCCACCCCACATACTGGATGGGAGTCTCACTCTGTCCTCTTGTGCCCGTGGAACTGTGTTTATTTGGCTGCCCCTCCCTGAACTAGGGCCTGGGCTTCACTGACTCTGGAACTGCATTTGCTTTACTGTCTGCCCTGCCCTCAGGCCCCGGGGTTTGAGAGAAGCTGCTGCTCTGTTACTTATAGCCAGGAGCACAGGTCAGGGGGCCAGGCATAAACCAGCCATCTTCCAGCCACTTACCCTAATCAAGCTGCAGCTCTCTGCTGAAGCTTCTGCTATTCTGGGTGCATTAACTGAAGGAATAGATGTCAGTTTAATTTCTCTGGCTTGTAGGTAGAAGTGAAGGGCTTGACTCAAGGCTCTAATCTAGTCAGGACATGAAATCATTAGCTTAAATTGTGTTAGGTACTTTAACTTACTTTGATACCACATTGTCCAGCTGCTCATTTCATGTTATTTAGAGCCTAATAATTTATAGTTCTTCCAGTTCATCTTCTTTGTTTATGGAAGAAATTGGTCAGTGTTCTTTCTAAATCGGTTTTCTTTTATTTTCTTCTGTTTTGAGTTTTAAATACTTGATTATTACTTGGTTATTTGGCAACTCATTCATCTGGAGACTGTCTCAATGTTGTGATTATACAGCAGTGCCTTAGTGAAGCACTTTACACATCAGTTTTGCATTTTCAGGCCATAATTTATTCTGGCATTTTTTTCATCCTAATATATGGCTGTCCAATAGTGACTTTTCATTGGACTCTTGCTACTATACATACTGATAACCTTATATCAGAAGTTACTGCAGCATTCAATGAATCATACTTAAGCACTGATTTAAAACCTTAGTTGACTTTTACAATAAATAGCTCATTGTCTTTGTGAGAAGCCATTTCTTTTGATTTAAAACCATTCTAGAAATCTCCTGATTAACCGTGATTTTCCCATTTATTTCACCCCTTTTCTTTCTTTCTTTCTTTCTTTCTTTCTTTCTTTCTTTCTTTCTTTCTTTCTTTCTTTCTTTCTTTCTTTCTTTCTTTCTTTCTTTCTTTCTAATAGTCTGTTTGGTTTTATACCAGATTGGGGAGTTTCAAGGTGAATGGAGTAGAAAAAAATAAGGCTACAGTTATGTGAATAAGGCTACACTTCCTGAGCAACATAATATATGCCAGCTTAAGCAGTGTGTGGAGAACATTATCTTAGTTGTAGAAGCTTCTCCCACTGACATAGCTACTCCAGCTTGCAGGGGTTATGAAGCTGATGGGAAAGCCCCTTCCTCTTAGCATAGAGAGGTTACATTACAGAGTTTATAGCAGCACAGCAGCATCTGTGCACCTGTGGCTCTGTAAACTCTCCTGTGTATCTATAACTTAAGTGACAACTAGGGTGTAGTAGATGAGAGACAAGAGGCTTCCAGAGACCTGTGCCAGAGAATTTTATGCTGTAGGCATGACAATTTACAAACCCATTCTAGGTTTCTAGATCCTCATTCATAACCTGTCTTGGGTGGCAGGCACTCATTTCTGATCAGAATATTTTAGGTTACCAGTTCCTTGCATTCACTGTGTAATTCCTAGTTAGGCAGTCTGCCTAAGCAGCCTTGCTTTATTTCTTTCCTCAGAGACTGTACAAGGTATAATTGCCCCACTTTCAAATTACAAGACAGCTCTTCCTAAGATAGTATATTTTATTCTTCAGGTAAAAAAAATACAGAAAAAAACATATTAAATAACATGTGCTTGCTAATAAGCTGCCCATAGATCATCCTAACCACAACACAGGCTCTGGAAAGAGCAGATAGTCCTTCAACCTTCCATCCAGTGGTTTTCCTGTATTTTCAAGTCCATCACATCTATGCTTGAAACAAGAACAATCCATGAATCTGTGAGTCACCCATTTATCCAATTTTGCTTCTTTATTAGTCTATGTCTAGAATGCAGGCTATATTCGGAAGAAGTTTTTCCAGGAGAGATCTTCTGAAAGAATTTCTTCCCAAAAAGAGCATCCACACTGCCAAAGTGCATTGAAAAAGCAATCTGCTTTTTTGAAAGATAGCAACCAAACTGATTGGATGATATCTCGCATAAAAGGCCACCCAGAACAGCTTCAGCCAGTTGCTTCCAAGTACTGGTGCCGGATCCTTGCAGAGACATGCCCTTAAAAGGACCCCGTGGACAACTGTTTCTCTGCTTCTGCTGTGTGCTTGCTACCTCTTTGAGAGACAGCAAAGCTCTTGCAGTGCCTGCTGTGGTTGCCCTGCTATTTTGGATGTCACAGCTTTTCTCTTGGTGCAATGGAGCAGGAGCTGCCCCTGGGCAAGTGATGGCCCCACATGGCAATGCTGCAGTTTTTGCAGCACTTTGTGCAGGCTGCCTTCCTGGTCCTGCACAAGATTCACCCCGAACTAATTCTTCAGACCTTCTCCCTGAGTGGGGGAGCTATAGTCTTGCAACCGCACCCCACAGTGAAGAGGTGATTTTGGAGGCTTGACACCAATTCCAATTGGTGGGACTGGCTGGTTATGGAGTGATGGGACAACCAGCAATGGCTCCAAAACTTCTGCATGTGGAAAGCCTTCTTTTTGGAGCTCACCCCCACCTTCTGATGATGCGACACCCACCTGTGTCCCACCATCCCCCTGGAGAAGTGGGTCGCAATAGCCATTTGGAAGCTCCCCACCCCCAAAAGCTACCAGTTGGTGGGCAACCAGTTCGGCATGGGGAAGTGGAGGTAAAGCACTCTGGGGCTGTAATCCCTGCAGGGGATGGGGAGTCCTGGGAAAGGGAGGGGTTGGGAGCTCTGGGAGGTGGAGTGGGGGTGGGAGGGAAGCCCCGTCCCACCCTCCAGAAAATCCCCTCATTGGGGACCAGTCATGTTCTGAAGGTGCCAGACCAGGGAGGTGGAACCTATATTTGTATCCAAACTAAGGACAGGCATCTCAAACACTGTGTGATGGCCTGCTGGATAGGGGAATGGATCGGGACTGAGGAGTTCTGGTTTTTATTCCCAGATCTACTACTAGGTGATCATGAGAAAGGTACTTCCCCTCTGTGTGTCGGGAAGGAGCTCAGCTGGCCCAGCCTGATTGCTAGGCAACCCAGCAAGCTCATCTGGGCCTCTGAACTTTCTCCAAATTGTTGTGCTTGCTGATTGGGCAAAGGTACCACCAGCCTATTACTTGAACCTCTCAGTGGCAGCACAAAACTGGTTGCTCAATGCAGCATATCATGTCTGCAACTATGCTTGCCCTGCTGGTATTTCAACATCCTGTTTCAGCTTTGATTCAGTCTAGTCCTTTCTCCTTGCTCTAATGCTGACTCAGACAACTTGTGGCTCTGTCAGCCAACGGTCAGGGCAGTGTGTGTGTGTGTGTGTGCTGAGAAGAGGTTTAACGTCCGTGACTTTACTGCTAGGACCGGGGTCCCATCGCAGAAGGTAGCCAACAGGCTGACAGACGCCCTGGGCCTATAGGAAGAGCCTATTATATCTCAGATTTTAGCTGCTAGAATACAAGATCCCTTCGCAGCGGGCACTCTAGGAAAGACTGAGAGATGCCCCACAGATCTGTCACCTGGGAGTGACACAAATCCAAACGCCCAAGCTCTTCCTATACCTGTCCCTTATGACCGGCTGAAGTTCTTTTAAATTGTGCTTGGTTCTGTTACAGCAACTGAAGGAGTCAGGTTAAAAACTTAAACAGTTACAGGTTTATTAAAAAGACTTATAGCAGCATATGGTTACAATGGCTATTGCTCTCTTTCTTAACTGCTAGCAAATACAGATCTTATGGTTACAATGGCTATTGCTCTATTTCTTAACTGCTAGCAAATATAGATCTTAAAAATGGTTACAAAGAAAATAAAGATAGAAAATAGAAATAATGGTACCAAGTGACAGCTTAATCTTTAAAGAGCTCTAAGTCTATGTGTACACTTAAGACAAAGGACCACATCCAGGTACAATTTTTACCCCTTTCTGTGCCTCTCGACTCCAGTGTGTCAGGCCAGGGCCGATCCCTCAATTCCTAGGAAAGACGAATACAAGGTGGGCATCCCCGTAGAACCTCGGGAGATCAAACACCTAACCCGACCAGCAGATACATGGTAGATTGACACTCAGAGTAAGGGTGTGTCTAGACTACATGCCTCCTTCGACGGAGGCATGTAGATTAGCCAGATCGGAAGAGGGAAATGAAGCCGCGATTAAAATAATCGCGGCTTCATTTAAATTTAAATGGCTGCCCCGATCTGCCGATCAGCTTTTTGTCGGCAGATCGGGGGAGTCTGGACGCGATGCCCCGACAAAGAAGCCTTTCTTCATCGACACAGGTAAACCTGGTTTCACGAGGCTTACCTGTGTCGATGAAGAAAGGCTTCTTTGTCGGGGCATCGCGTCCAGACTCCCCCGATCTGCCGACAAACAGCTGATCGGCAGATCGGGGCAGCCATTTAAATTTAAATGAAGCCGCGATTATTTTAATCGCGGCTTCATTTCCCTCTTCCGATCTGGCTAATCTACATGCCTCCGTCGAAGGAGGCATGTAGTCTAGACACACCCTAAATGTGCTGCTGGACCCATCTTTATACCCCTGGGGACCCGTATCCTCTTTCTTATCTAAGAGGCCAAATTGTACTGGTCCGTTTTGTGGCGCCAGTTCTTACAAGCAAGTTTCAAGTTAATTTACACTTGCAAGAGAGATAACTAAATTGTGAGTACTAGACATTTTTTTTACTGGGCAAGAGATTCCTCCCCCCGCGGACAGCTGTGTGTTCATATCAATATGGGTTTGAGTCAAGGGCACTCCTCGGCAGCCTCTTAGTCAGCAATTGACATATCTCTGTTTACAGCCATTCATGGTCACAGCAGCCTGGGCCTTCTGTTCAAGGCTTTTACTGTTCTGTGTGCCCTGCATGCTCCAGGCAAGTAAAAATGGATGTTACAAGGGGGGTTCCTGTCTGGCTACAGGCTCCTCAACCTGGACTCTAGTTTCATCCTTGGATTGCTACCCAGCTGGGTCTGTGTTTGCGATTGTTCCAAACTGCCAACACAATATACAGGGAAATTCCTGCTCCATCCACTAGATAAGCTGCCCATGTCCCAGCAGCTTTATATGAAAACGAGCCAATTAGCCCATCATAAGATGGGATTTTCAGGTCTCTCCTCCACGTCGGTCTTTTCTCCTGAGCTTCCGGTCTCTCTCTCCGTCTCTCTCTTTCTCTCTCCTCTTCCCACTGCCTCCCCACCTCTCTCTCACCTCTCCTCCACCTTCTGCCTCTCTGTCTCTCTCTTTCTCTTCTCCCCCTCCTGCCTCTCACTCTCCCTTTCACTTCTCCTTCTCCTCCTGCCTCTCACTCTCTCTCCGTTCCGTCTCTCTCTTTCTCTTCTCCCCCTCCTGCCTCTCACTCTCTCTCCACTCTCCTCTGTCTCCTATGGGCATGCTCATCCAGGCCCCACCCGCCATGCTACATGGGGAGCACAGACCCCAAATAGCTGCTTGTGTCGCTTGCTCCCGCGCAGCGGCCTGGCTGAGTGGCACAGAAAGTCAGCCGAGCACCACGGCGGGAGGCAACAGCGCCGCTCAGAGGCAACAGCCAGAGTTTCAGCATTATAGAGTCACAGACATTGGGTTACTATATATATGATAGGCAATATTCCTTTCTTCTTTGGCAAAGAGCTTCAATCTATGGATGGAGAGAACTTTGTTTTATTATTATGCTGCCAGTCATGGAATCCCCATGAGATTATAGTGTAGTATTTTTCTATGAGATGTATTGTAGTATTTTATAACAAGTTCATGCAATAGTTTTGTATTTTGATGCCAATATTGATTTGGTCAAATATTTTGTTTTTTGGTTTTGAGAATATCATTCTTTACAATATAATCTTTATTAATGTGGCCAGATGACATTCAGTATCCAGAGAGTAAATACTTCATTACATTTCAAATATTAAATTGTCATCAAATGCTATCTGCTCTGCATTACATAAAGTTAAGTTGAATAGGTACTGCTGGGACTGTGTACATAATGGAGAACCTATCAGACAATATTCGATCAAAATAAATTGGAGGAACAGCAGACATATTGCTTTGATAAACACTATGGCTACATCTACACTATGAGTTTTCTCAGCAAAAAGACATACTAATGAGGGACTCGTTCGCATGAGTCACGATCTCATTTGCATATTTTCTGCCGATCCATTTTTGCGCTGGGGTTTTTGCACAACAACAAGCAGTGTGAACGTTTTCTTTTTGCACAAAAAACCCTTTTTCCTCATGATCGGTAAACCTCCTTTTTGGGGGTATAAGGATCTTGAGGAAAAAAGGTTTTATGCACACAAAGAAAATGTTCACACTGCTTGTTTTTGTGCAAAAAAACACAGCGCAAAAACAGATCGGCAGAAAATATGCAAATGAGTCCCTCATTAGCATACGTTTTGCCAAGAAAACTCGTAGTGCAGTCATAGCCTATGAGTACAATCACAAACTCATTCTTTGTCCTAAACTTGGAGGAATGATGGGAGTGAGGTCATAGAATCACCTTCTCTGAGAAATGCTTATCCCAGCACTAAAGTTTCGACTTTAAAGCTTTTATGACTTGGATTATTAGTAGAAAATGCAGTAGTAAATCAGATAAAGTAATGATTTTACATATCTCTAATTTGGGAGACAGAGAGCATATTCTGGCACAATTCTGAGATATTGTATGTAAAGGTCAAGGTTTCATTATGTTCCTTGACTCTCGGCTGCAGCACACAATCAAAAGGAATGACCCCTCTTCCATTAGCAAAAAAACCCAAACCTGTGAGTAAATAAATCAAAGTATGATTAACAAAAATCCACTGTGATGAAAACCTATCATTTCTAAGGAGCCAAAAATGTGCAAAGCTAATTCAGAAGGCTAAGTAAAAGTCATTTATAAAACATTTTAAAAAGAGCTGATATTGAAGTATCTGGTGACTGAGGGTGCCCTAAACTCGAAATAAGATATGCAATTTGCATTATGTAAATTGTGTATCTTATTTCAAAATAGCTTATTTTGAAATTTGGCACATCTACACAGCACCAAATTTCAAAATAACACATTATCCCTTATCCCTCGTGAAATGATGTTTACCAGGATGGCATAATAGTGCACCTGTTATTTTGAAAAATATTTTGAAATAACCGACAGGTAGTGTAGACATGGGATAGCTATTTTGGGACACCACTGGTATCCTGAAATAGCCATGCAGTGTAGATATACCCTGAAACTCCACTTGAATATGTACTGTATTTTTATCTGGATATATTATTTGGGTTTTATAGCTAAAAAAATTTTCTTTTAAATATAACGTTTGTTTTAAGGCTTGTTTAAAGGCTCTCAGGGCCTGATATGCACCTCTTTCCTAAACTTCATATTATTTTGTGGGCAAAAATAAATTGTAAATGTGATATAAATCAGTGAGACACTCTGGACCATCCATTATCAAACACTCATACTTCAAAGTCAAATCACACACACAAATAATAGTGTGCTCTATTTTGTGCACTGTCAATTACACTGCCAGTTTTGGATGCAAAACAGAAAGGCTGCTATTTTAAAAAAATTCAGACTCTGTCCTTATTTTGTAACTGTGTTATAACTACTAGTTATTCTTAATACATTTTAAATTGCAATTAATTGTTAGGTCACTAGGTGGCATGTGACTATGAGGCAGACAGGAAATTAATTTTTGGAAGTTCTATTTAGTGCAGCTTGCATGGCTGGATGGCAATAAAACATGTCACAATTATTAGTCTATTGCTATTTGCTTTTATTACTATCCTTTTGTACAACGATATATGATTAGCTGCTAATCAACATGATTTTATTCAAGTGCTAAATAGTTCCAAAAGGTTTAGTTCTAGAACTTGCTGAATTATCATTCTGTGTGACTGATACTGGAGAAGGGGAGAGTATCCTTTTATCTTATTTTATACCCCCACCAAATTCCACAGAGAAAGCTGAAAAAAACAGAAGACTGCAGAAAAGGAGAGGGGACATACTGATATTGTTATTGTAATGCAGCATTTTCAGGTTATTATTGTTGTATAATTTAGATTAAGTCACGAGAGGATTGTGGGATAGAAAGAGAAATTTCTGGGCCAGTTTCTGGGGTTGTTGTTGGTTCAGGTACACAAGATACCATACCTTTAATGTACTATATACAAATATGCCTCTTCTGGGAACATGTTTTCAACAGTGCTTCAGGTATGCTTGCCATCCTCCCCTGCCCCCCTCACCCTTCCCCCCCATTGCTATTTCACTCTCACCGACTTAGGTTTTATTGTGTGACATTGTGACAATTGCTGCCTCTTCAGCAAAGTGTTTTACTGATGAGTTGAGGTTTGCAAATGGATTTCTCTAACAGTTCTAGTTATTCTGGACCAAGTATGCATAGATGGAGTGCCATCAAAGGGATCCCAGTGGAGACTGGAATGCATTGCGTAGATGTTTTCACTGTGCTTCAATATAAAGTCATTTCAGTTTTATAATTATTGTAATGGTCTTAGGATAGATTCTGGTCATGAAGTGGTTTACATTTAACACCATTCACTTCAGCTAAATTGATTCAAGTTTACACTGTGGTGAAAGCAGAAATGTGTTGATAAGTGGTGACTAATTAAAGGGGTAAGAACACCCAGAAGCAAAAATGAATATCTGTCTCATATGCTCTGCTTCCTTTACAAATTGTGAGTGCTTTCATGAAGAGAAGAAATAGCGGGAAAGGTTTAGCAATTTGGTCTATTGTTGCAACATCAAAAGCCTTCTTTATTAAGGTAACAATAAAAAATACAGTAAGTGGTTGCGTTAAAATATAAACTCTGGTCTATGAATCTGGAAATGTCTGAGAACAGCATCATCACTGTTACTCTCTTTTTTCAAAAACAATGAGAAGTCTTGTGGCACCTTACTAACAGATATATTGGAGCAAAAGCTTTCATGGGCAAAGGCCCACTTCGTCAGATGCATGTAGTGGAAATTCCAGAGGCAGGTATAAGTATATTTATATATTTATATTTTGCAGATTCAGACTAGCATGGCTACCCCTCTGATACTCTCTTTTTGGTTGCTACTTCTGTCACTAGGTCAACAAATTACCATTGTTTCAAGGCAACAGTTTCACTGATGGTGAGAAAGACCTCATGAGTGATGTATTACTTGACTAGACTTCCACTCCCATGCAACAGAATGGGCTTTCAGATACTTGTTATAGAAAAATGCACTTGTGAATGGTAAGCTTTTTGCAAAAGGACAATGACATTAACACATCTCATTGTAAGTTTTAAAATTGTGTACCAATGATTCATAATTGAACAATATATTATAATTACATAGAAAAACATGCATAAGTTGCTTTGTATGATGGGAAACTGGATGGTTGAGGAGACTAGTAATGTTCCCTCTAATTTTTCCATATATGTGCAGAATAAATTGTGTTGTGTGCACTGAGGTATGTGAAAATGTGCACCACCAATATAAACACATGTTGCTGGCTGTGGGGACATTGCTAATCAGCTGGATGGCACCTGAGTCTCTACTGGGTGGTGCACAGCTCATAGAAAACACTGTCTTTGGGGCATAGAGCTATCACTAAGATGTTTCTAATTTTTTTCAAGGTAGCAGAAACTGATAATGGAAAAAAATTATTTACATCTTAAGGCTGCCTTCCTAATGGTTTGCAAGTTCTGTCAACTTCCAAGTGTCCATATCGAAACCACAACAGCCCTACTGATTCTGACAGTCTCAACAGAGACTTCAAAATTAGAGGAGGTTATGGAAAAGAATTTCCCAAATTTTATAAATTATGTTGTTTAAACTGAGCCCTCTTTCAGGAAAATTAAACCAGTTGTGGCCATCTCAATCTCATCATGTCTTACTGAAGATATACCTAAAAATAGCTGTTACTTTGAGTTAGTACTGCCTCTTCAGTCTGAGCAATTACCAAATATTTGAGTTCTTGCAGGTTTATTTCCATTAGGAGAATTCATGATATAATCATTTCTTCGATGCAAACACGGTTATTTACAAATAATGTACACAAAGTCCTATTTCCCCAAACACAGTAAAACAAACATCAGGCAACTTCCTTTCTCACAATTATCATGATTGCTTCTCTAGCAAGTTCTATGCCACAAATAGTGCTGTCCCTGTATTTCCTTTCATAGCTACTCACAACTGCTTTCCTTACTTTTAGCTGTCTTTCTCATGACTTTCTGTCTCTAAGGGCACCTCTACACAGCAGGGCTAAATCTGAATTAAGCTATACAATTTCAACTATGTCAATTGCGTAGTTTAAGTCTAAATAGCTTTATTCTGCTTTTGGCACTGTCTACACAGCAGAAGTTGAAGGAAGAACATTCTTCCTTTGACTTTTCTTACTCCTCTTAAAATGAGGGTTACAGGAGTCAGAGTAAGAAGTCCTCCAGCTCGACATTATTTCAAAATAAAGGCTTGTAGTGTAGTCCCACACTATTTTATTTCGGAATAACGTCAGTTATTCTGCAATAATGCCACTGTGTAGACGTACCCTAACAGTAATAATTTTAAATGGCATATATTATTGTCCTATTTCTACCATCTTCACCTCCTATTTCTTTGTTACTCTCATTAGGTTTGTCATAACTAAGGTGAGATTTTAAGCTCGAGGCAGGTATTTCTTCTTTTTAAATTTTTTCTGTGAAATGCCTAGCTATACAAATAATACAAACAGAGAGGAGGTAAGAAAGATCTATCTAGAGGCTTAACTCAGGCAAGGGAAAAAAAGAGTTGGGATGTGCTATTGATATGCAAGAAACAGTATATGGGATTTTAAAACTGTATCTTTAATTTTAGACAGACATTGATTTAATAACATCTGAAAACATTCCCACCAGCATTTACTTCTCAGCTTTCTGGTAAATAAAGGAATAAAATTGTTACTAGAGGTTAAACACACCACCAATACAGAAAAAAAAAGAACAGTCAACAGTCTTTAATATAAATGTGAATGTTACTTTTAAAGGTCACATCACATTTTTTGTGTTTTTCAGCCTGTCAGTATTTGAGAATCACTTTCAGAAGTATGATTCACAACACACTAAGACAGTATAAAATATAACAGGAGGGTTTAATGTGACCTAGCCCATATTTGTCACAAGGCCAACATTTTCTAAAGTGACTAATGATTTAATGAACTTCCGCCCTCCGTGAATCATGCCCTCTACTGTGATTCAGGCACATACCAAGGCAACTAAAATCAATAGTAACTTGGAAAAATGTTGTACCTGAGTTCTGTTTGAAAATCTCCTTCCACAGTGGTGAAGAACCAGTGCAATTCCACCATATAGAAGTGCTGTCAGTTTTTCTTAGGCACTATATAATATAACTCCATTAGAGCACAACTAAATAACAAAGTGGTAAAATTACTGATGGCCCTACAGCTCTGAAACACCCACCATTGCCTACACTAATGCTACACCAGCAGTTGGAGACTAGGCCTGACTCAGTGTCAGAGTCATATTAAATATCATAATGTCAGTATCAAAGTCAGTACTTATACTATATCTAAAATTGTTGGACTAGCATATTACTTCAAATATTCTCTTAAACAAGAATGTTCCGAATGTCCCTGTTGTTTAATCCTCCGGAAAAACGCCCTACTTTGAAGTAGGAATAAGAGATCCTCCGGAAAAGGGCTTTTTTCCGGAGGATCGGGGCCAGTGTAGACGTTCTTTTCCGGCTTTTCTAAAAGCCGGAAAAAAGCGGCGGACATTTTTATTTAAATGCCGTGGGGGATATTTAAATCCCCCGCGGATTTCCCTATTACGATCTGAAAAATTAGCATGCCCCTTCCGGAAAAGGGGCCAATGTAGACGTAGCCTCATTGTACAAGGAATAATACCTATTCCAAAATATCTATTTCAGAATAGGTCATGTGTTGACAGGGCAGCTGGAGTTATTTCAAAATAAGAGGCCTCCAGCTTTTCCCACACGTGCCCTGCTGGCCCCTCTGTCCACACTCATCAAAATTCTGTAGTCCCCCTTCCCCTGCAGACCTTAAAGCTGCAGCCATAGGGGAAAGGACTTGTGGCTCACACCAGGCCTTGATAGCCCTGAACCACACAGCATCTACCAGACCAATGTGTTTGGCCCCCATGAGTGACCCTGTTTCTCCCACTGAGCTCTCTTCTGCTCCTAGTGAGTTGGCAGCCAGCTCCTAGGACCCCGCCTGGGGATGGAAGAGACTTGTGCCTTCCTGGTCAGGTGTGGAGATCCTGGACCTCATCGAACTCTGGGAAGAGGAGGCAAACCTCCAGCTCTGCAACAGGCACAGGAATGTGGACTTCTATGGCCAGATGGACACTCAGGAGCAGGTGTGCATGAAGGTGAAGGAACTGGAAATATAAAAGGCAGGCCCACTAGCTCAGTTGTGGAATAGCTGTGAGAGAAGCGGGACCTCTCCCTTCCACTGCTGGAGCTCAAACCCAACACAGGCGCTAGAGTGGCAGAGACCCAGAGGGACTGCTGGAGTTGCCAGGACCCAGAGAAACTGAGGAATGGTTGAGGTTGCCAACAGCCATTTATCCAGTGAGATGAATGATGACCTTGGAACCCAGGTGCCTCCTGAATGGGAGTGTCGTAAGTATCCCAGGGAAGCCAAATAAATGCTGTCCCGACCAGATGACTTGTTGTTTTTAAGCTTCCGAAATATTTTATTAACGCCTTCCATTTTACCTCAGATATATCTATATCTAGGTCTGATAGTTTATTATTATTAAATTCCAGTCTTGTAATTGGTTCTGGTCAATTTAGCACTTCTTTGGAGTGTTGCACCCATCTATTTTATTGTTCCTCGTGTGTTTTCAGAACTTTTCTTTCTTTCCTTTTCCCTGGAGAACTTCTGAATTTTGATCCCTGTCAGTGGTTTCAGAATTTATATATGCAGAAGAACACCTTTCTGGAGCTGTGTGAGTGGCTTGCCCCTGCCCTCTGGTGACAGGACACTCATATGAGACCCACCATTCCCCTCCAGAAGCAGGAACCCATTGCCCTCTGGAAGCTTGCCATGCTGGACAACTACCAATGTGTTGGGAACCAGTTTGGCATAGGGAGATCAATCACTGGGGCCGTGGTCATGCAGGTATGGTGCTTTCATGCTAGTGTACCTGTACCAGGAGACTGGTGAATTGAACCGTTGTAGTGGAGTTCCCTAGGGTAGAGGCAATGATAGTGGGGTGGAGGTAGTGAAAGTCCCCTCTCCATGAGGTTTTTTTAGTCCTGCCATCACAAAACCCTGAGGGTGGATGGGGCAAGTTGGGGTTGCTCTTGGTATGTGTGGGGGAGGGCAGAGGGGTTTGGCCCAGGGGCCTCCCAAGGGCCCTGGCAACCCTGTGATTGTCTGGTTGTGTGTCTCCTTCTACAGGTGGTGAGGGCCATCGACGCTGCCCTGCTGCACAGAGTCATCAACCTGAGTGACATGGACCCCATCATAGCCAGCTTTGCTGCCATGGGCTTCCTCAACTGCGGGGGGAGGGAGGGCTACTGATGGCACCAAGACATATCCCCATCTGTCAGTCATGGGCAGTCGTGGCTCTCTCCCCATCCATCAGGGAGGAAGGCCACGTCCTCTCTCTACATTGCATTTTTAAATTTTGTTAACTAGTGTGGTGAGAATGAAGTTTGCTTTTGGCACAGGCTTGATATACTTTATGATAGAATAATCACCAGTTTGGGGGTGTCTTCCCAGTTTGTTCTGAGTCTGGCATTCCCAGCTGTGACCCACTGAAGCACAGTGAATAACAAATTATTGTGCTAGTTCTCCATGATGAAACACAAACAGTCAAACAAAACAGAATAATATATTACAATATATGGAATTGAATGTAATTCCAGCAATACTGTAGAGAACTGAAAGTTTTAAAAATATATATGCAGTAATAAACTTGTCAGGTCAAATCCATCAACTTCATCATTCTAATAGATATTCAACTAAAGCAACTTGCTCATAAAGATGCTGGCCATCTAAGCTTTCCTGCATGTTAATGATTCAAGGATGTAACTTTCTCTTCTGGAACCAGTGTTTTACCACACTAATGTAGTGGAAGTTTGTTTGTTTGTTTGTTCGTTGCAAACAAATCCATGCAGTTAGAAGTTTGTAGCTTGGTGGAATTTTGAGGTTGAACAAGAAATTGCCATTTGGGGATACATCCATTTAACCCTCAAATTTTTTGGAAAGCAACAAACTCAAAATAAATTTGTTGTAGGTTCTTTTAAAAAATCATACCACAAAAATGGAAATCTTGTACAGATGCATCAGAGTCAAATTTAATCATCAGTTACACATATGTAAAGAATTTCTGTGAAGTGTCCCTGGAGTTATTCTGGACACATAGGCTGTGTCTAGACTGGCAAGTTTTTCCGCAAAATCACCTGCTTTTGCGGAAAAACTTGCCAGCTGTTAAAACTTGCCACTGGCCTCTTGAATTTCCGGAAAAGCACTGACGATCTCATGTAAGATCATCAGTGCTTTTCCGGAAATACTATGCTGCTCCCTTTCGGGCAAAAGTCTTTTTCCGAAAGACTTTTGCGCAAAAGGGCCAGTGTAGACAGCACAGTACCGTTTTCCGCAAAAAAGCCCCGATCACGAAAATGGCGATCGGGGCTTTTTTGCGGAAAACCGCGTCTAGATTGGCCACGGACGCTTTTCCGCAAAAAGTGCTTTTCCTGCCAATCTAGACGTGCTTTTCCAAAAATGCATCCAGCCAATCTAGACGTGCTTTTCCAAAAATGCTTTTAATGGAAAAGTGTAGACGTAGCCATACTGTGTAAACAAACAGAATTTGCTTTTCTGTGTTTAACAAATATTTATGACCACAATAGATTACAGCTATATCTGACTAAAGGAGAGTTAGAAACCAGAGACTAAACCTCATATGCCACTGAAATTTGGTTGCTTCATTTCTTGGATGCTCAGCTAGAGGCACATTTTGAAAATCAAAATATTTCTTATTTATTATGAAGCTTAATCCTAGACATCTGAGTTTTTAAAAAGTCTTGTACTTAGCAATTAAAAAATGCAAAACATCTTGTTGGGATATTTTGCTGGAATGTGGGATTAAGTGACGTGGTTTAGTTTAGCCCAATAAACCTGAGTTTTCTAATTCCTGATTTCTTGCCAGATCTTGCCACAAGACTATGGAATCCTTATATATTAGCTTTTATAATGATTTTCAAAACTTGAGGTTTTACTATATCAGGAGAACTATGTCTTACAAAGAGTTATATTTCTCAAAGAAGTAGAGGAATATTTTTATACATTCTTTGGAGGTATACTGGGGTTGTCTACCTCAAGTATTTCAGATCTTGAAAGATTTAACACTGGTGAATTAGAACATTTCTTTATTCCCAGTTCAAATGGAGGCTTCAGCTTAATCCGCCTTTTGTTTATAAAGGAAAAGGCATCTGATGAAACCCTGCCCCCACTGAATTCAATTGAAAAACTGTCATTGATTTTTGTTGGCTCAGGTTTCAATCCCCATTTTGCAATAAAGAATGAAGGACAAAAGCTTTCATTTAATTAAGTTTAACTTCCAGGTTAGCAAGATTGAGGTAACCACAACTGGTACGGAGATATGAAAATCAGTAATTCCATTTGTATACTCCAAGTTCTGGTCTCCACTACACAATAGTGGCACTGCCACTTAAGTCAGTGTGCATAGCTCACTCAGGCGAATGGCTTATTAATATTCCTGAGTGAAATAATTTATACTGACTAATATAAAAGGTTTTGTTGGTTATTCTTTAAATAGATATAAAGGACTGGATATCATACTCCTTGCAAATTTAAAACTTCAGGAGTCCAGCTAGTGCAGAGGGTGCAATGGTGGTACTCTCTCAATGATTGTCCACAAAATTAATTATACCCGTGTGTCATGTCCAAAGAAGCCACTATTTGCAGTTGACTATCATCGCAGATGGGATTTCATCTGGCTAAGCCAGAGCTCTGCCACTATAGCCTGAGCTATAGTGGAACAGCTGGAAACTGTTGGCTTCTAATTAAAGTTTGAAATCTAGAAGCCTCTGCTGATTGGCTGAGTCTTGGTAGGGGGAGGGACTATCAGGCGTCCTGAAGGTAAGGTGGTTGGGTGGGTTCCAGCTTGGCTTAGGGGATAGTGCACTTGCCTTGGGAGGGCAAGCCCAGGCCTGAAGGACTATTAGAAGCAGCTGCGGGCCTCGTTACCCAGAGGACTATATAAGGGAGCCAGAGGGGCCAAGAGAGAGGAGCCAGAAGGGGGGAACAAGGAGCCAGGAGCCAGGCTGTGGCTGTGGCTGAGTGTGCTCCCCAGGTAGAAGGGGAGGCTGGCTGAGTTTGCTGTAATCCAAAAAAATGTTGTAAATAGAAGGTGGTGGGAAGCAGACAATAAAAGGCACCAGAGAGGGTCCCTGGCTGATTTGTGGACCAGAAGGTGTCCCAGGTCAAGGGGCCTGAGCGAGGACGTTGCCCACTATGTAGGTATTAAAATACTATTATGAATGCCATCTGAGCTCTACTGGGTCCCTTGTGTTTGTTTCTCCATTAATGAAGTTTGAGTACATCCATGAACACTGATGGACACCTTGGATTTGCTCTTTCTAAACTGGGGTTCAAAAGAAGTGTTCGAACTCTTCCCAACATCATTCACTAGTCACTCTTAGTATGGAATGAAATATTTACGATTGAAGTTTAAATAATCATCATTAGACATCTGAGTAAACCCCTATCGAAGATGAAAGGGACAGTTCATACTTCTTAGCATTATTGTTCTAGCCATCTGCAATCTCCTGGGATTATTAATTCCACATTGTGAGGTGGTTTTATTAGTTTATGTTTTTTTCATCCATAACAGCCAGATACTTTTCTTTAAATGAATGTTGAGATTCCCAAGAACATGATAGCAGGCTGAGGACAGTTTTATTATATCGTATTACCCATCATAACAGCCCAATTTCAGATCTATCTTCTCCCTGAAGTCCACAACACTTCTATATGCAGTATTCGTTTAATTGCTCCCTCAGTGTTTCAGTGCCCTATGGTCAGAAAAAAGTTATATTTCTTGAAAGATTCAAAAGTCTCAGAGTGTTTGTCTTTAACTTTAAAATGAATGAGTACTTCTGTTGCATCTTACAGACTAACAAAATATATATAGTATCATGAACTTTTGTGGACAAAACCCACTTCTATTGAATTCAGAAAAAATCCTCATTTAAGAGATAAGGAATTTCTTTGGAATAGTTAGAGTCTTTTAAACTAGTACATTTTCTCAATTAATTCATTGTATATGCACCTGCTTACATTGGTACCACCACAACTGCAGGGGAAAACAGAACGATAGTCCTACTCCTTTCCTTTCCTTTCCTTCCCGCTCCCCTCTCCCAGAGTGTGTGCTGTGACTGGCAGCTGGAAACTGTTAGCTTCTGATTAAAGTTTGAAATCTAGAAGCCTCTGCTGATTGGCTGAGCCTTGGTAGGGGGAGGGACTATCAGGCAATCGAGGGCTTTATAAAGGAGCGAGTCAATCACCTGCAAACAGGTGATTGCAAACAGGAAGTTTAGAGAGGGAGTTTGGAAGGGGGCGAGGTACTCTTGTCTTTCCTTTAAACCCTTTTTTAGGACAGCACGTATGGATGGTGATAGTTCTGCTGTTGTTGTTACCTGCACAGCATGAGCCATGTTTGTCTTCCTCATGGAAGAAAGAAGGGATTTCATCTGCACTAAGTGCAAGCTGATCACCATTTTGGAGGAAAAAATTAGAGTACTGGAGACCCAAGTGTCAACCCTACGCTCGATCAGAGAGGATGAAGACTTCCTCGATAGAAGGCAGCATTTAATCCTGCAAGCAAAGCAGGCAGAAGAGCAAGCGAGGGCAGTACAGGATGAGGAAGAGAACTGGCAGCATGTAACTTCTAGAAGGAAAAAAAAGCCAGCACAGGAATTCCCCATTCCTACTGAGGTAAGTAATCGCTTTCAGGCTCTCTCCACAGGCTCTGCGATGGAGAATGCTTGGGAAGGGACCTCACAAGGAAAAAATCAGAAAGGAGCCACTTCAGCTGGAAGGCATGGGATGCACAGTCCTAGAGATGGAGGTTCCACGACCACCACCCCCAAAATAAAGTGGTGGCGGGTGGTGGTGGTCGAGGACGACCTCCCAAGAGGGACTGAGCCATCCATCTGCCATCTAGACCTGGAATCTAGAGAGGTGTGCTGCTTGCCGGGAGCTCAAATTCAGGATGTGACTGAGAGGCTTACAAAACTGATCAAACCTTCGGATCACTACCCTTCCTGCTTCTCCATTTGGGAACTAACAATACAGCCAAGAATGACCTTGAGTGGGTTACTGTGGATTACTTAGAATTGGGAATAAGAATCAAATAATTCGAAGCACAAGTGGAGTTCTCATCCATCCTCCCTGTTGAAGGGAAAGGACTGAGTAGGGACCGTTGAATTGAGGAAGTAAATGAGTGGTTGCACAGTTGGTGTTGCAGAGAGGGTTTTGGTATCTTTGGCCATGACTCTGTTCCAGGCACAAGGATTGTTAGGAAGAGATGGGATCCTCCTAACAAAGAGAGGAAGGAGCATCTTCGTGGGCAGGCTTGCAAACCTAGTGAGGAGGGCTTTAAACTAGGTACGTTGGGGAACAGTGACCAAAACCCTGAGGTGAGTGGGGAAGTTGAATACTGGGAAGAAATGAAAAGAGGAACGAGCAACCAAAGTGGACCCCGATTTGAATGCAGAGGGTAGGGTGATCAACTTGTCATCTAAGGTGTTTGTACACCAATGCGAGAAGTCTAGGTAACAAACAGGAAGAATTGGAGGCTCTGGCCCAGTCCAAGAAATACAATTTGATTGGGATAACAGAGACTTGATGGGATGACTTGCATGACTGGAGAGCTGTCATGGAAGGATATAAACTGTTCAGGAAGAACAGGCAGGGGAGAAAAGGACTTGTATGTAAGAGAGCACTATGGTTGCTCAGAACTCCAGTATGTAGAGGGAGAAAAGCCTGTTGAGAGTCTATGGATCAAGTTTAGAGGTGTAAGCAACAGCAGTGATGTTGTGGTTGGTGTCTGTTACAGGCCACCCAATCAGGTGGATGAGGTACATGAGGCTTTCTTCAGACAACTGAGAGAAGTTTCCAGATCACAGGCCCTGGTTCTCATGGGGGACTTGAATCACCCTGACATCTGTTGGGAGACCAATATGGCAGTACACAGACAATCCAGGAAGTTTTTGGAGAATGTTGGGGATAACTTCTTCGTACAAGTGCTGCAGGACCTGACCAAAGGCTGTGCGCAGCTTCACCTGCTGCTCACAAACAGAGAAGAGCTAACAGGGGAAGTAGAGGTGGGTGACAACCTGGGAAGCAGTGATCATGAGATGGTAGATTTCAGGATCCTGACCAAAGGAAGAAAAGAGTAGTAAAATACACACCTTGAACTTCAGAAAAGCAGACTATGACTCCCTCAGAGACCTGATGGGCAGAATCCCCTGGGATGCTAACATGAAGGGAAAAGGAGTCCAGGAGAGCTGGCAGTAATTTAAAGAAGCCTTATTGAAGGCACAGAAAGAAACCATTCCAATGCATAGCAAGAGAAGCAAATATGTCAGGAGACCGGATTGCCTTATTGGGGAAATCCTTGGTGAACTTAAGCACAAAAAGGGAACTTATGAAAAGTGGAAACTTGGACAGATGACTAGGGAGGGGTATAAATGTATAGCTTAAGAATGCAGGGAAGTTATCAGGAAGGCAAAAGCGCAATTGGAATTGCAACTTTCAAGGGATGTGAAGGATAACAAGAAAGGTTTCTACAGGCATGTTAGCAAGAAGAAGGTGATCAGAGAGTGTGTGGGGCCCTTACTGGATGAGGACGGTAACCTAGTAACAGATGATGTGGGAAAAGCTGAAGTACTTGATGCTTTCTTTGCCTCTGTCTTCACAGACAAGGTCAGCTCCAAGACTAATGCGCTAAGTGATGCAATATGGGATGAAGGTGGACAGCCCTTGGTAGGGAAAGAACAGGTTAGGAACTATTAGAAAAGCTAAATGTACATAAATCCATGGATCCTAACATAATACATCCAAGGGTACTGAGGGAGTTGGCAAATGTCATTGAGGAGCCTTTGGCTATTATCTTTGAAAAGTCATGGCGATAGGAGAGATCCAGATGATTGGAAAATGTAGTGCCCATCTTTAAGAAAGGGAAGAAGAACGATCCAGGGAACTATAGGCCATCAGTCTTACCTCAGTCCCTGGAAAAATCATGGAGGGGATCCTAAAGGAATCCATTTTGAAGCACTTGGAAGAGGGGAAGGTGATCAAGAATAGTCAGCATGGATTCATGAAGGGCAAGTCATTCCTGACCAATCTGATTAGTTTCTATGATGAGGTAACTGGCTCTGTAGATATGGGGAAATCACTGAATGTGATATACCTTGACTTTCGCAAGGCTTTTGATATGGCCTCCCACAATATTCTTGCCAGCAAGTTAAGGGAATGTGGATTGGATAAATGGATGGTAAAATGGATAGAAAACTGGCTGGAAGATCAGGCCCACCAGGTAGTGATAAATGGCTCAATGTCAGGATGGCGGTCGGTTTCTAGTGGAGTGCCTCAAGGTTCAGTTCTGGGGCCGGTTTTGTTCAACATCTTTATAAATGACCTGGATGAGGGGATGCATTGCACCCTCAGCAAGTTTGAAGGTGACACACAGGTAGGGGGAGAGGTAGATATGCTGGAGGGCACGGATAGAGTCCAGAGTGATTTAGACAAATTGGAGGATTGGGCCACAAGAAACCTGATGAGTTTCAACAAGGACAAGTGTAGAGCCCTGCACCTAGGACAGAAGTATCCCAAGCATCGTTACAGTCTGGGGACGGAATGGCTAAGTAGAAGTTCTGTAGAAGAGGACCTGGGGATTACAGTGGATGAGAAGCTGGACATGAGTCAACAGTGTGCCCTTGTAGCTAAGAAGGCTAATGGAATATTAGGTTGCATTAAGAGGAGCATTGCCAGTTGATCCAGAGATGTGATCCCTCTTTACTCGGCTCTGGTGAGCCCACCTCTGGACTATTGTGTCCAATTCTGGGCTCCCAATTACGGGAAGGATTTGGGTGCTTTGGAGAGGGTCCAGCGGAGGGCAATCAAAATGATTAGGGGGCTGGCCTACAAGGAGAGGCTGAGGGAGTTGGGTCTAGACTGCAGAAGAGAAGAGTGAGAGGGTATTTGATAGCAGCCTTCAACTTCCTGAAGGGTGGTTCCAAAGAGGCTGGAGAAAGGCTGTTCACAGTAGTGATGGATGGCAGAACAAGGAACAATGGTCTCAAATTGTGGTGGGAGAGGTCCAGGTTGGACATTAGGAAGAATTATTTCACTAGGAGGGTGGTGAAGCACTGGAATGGGTTACCTAGGAAAGTAGTGGAGTCTCCATACCTACAGGTATTTAAGTCTTGGCTTGGCAAAGCCCTGGCTAGGCTCATTTAGTTGGGATTGGTCCTGCCTTGGGTAGGAGGCTGGACTTGATGGCCTTCTAAGGTCTCTTTCAGCTCTATGGTTCTATGGTTAAATCTACAACAGGTAATTTTTCCCCAACAATTATTACCTGGTTATAGGTAAATCAAATTTCTTCTGTTGTATCAGAAGCACTCATCTTCGCTTATTAGTAAGATTGTGAACAGTCATGCCAGTACCCTAATATAAAAAAAGAGAAGGGGGCAAAAAAACGCAACAACCCAAAACCCCATTAGGAATCTGTCTTAAATCATAGAAGAAGGTCTTCTCTTCCCAAAGGTACTGGGACACTGAGGTTGTGTCTAAACTACACCCCTCTGCCGACATAGGGATATAGGTTAGGCACATCGCTATTGCAAATGAAGTGGGGATTTAAATATCCTGCGCTTCATTTGAATAGAAATGGCTGCTGCTTTTTGGTGACGCAGCACTTTGCCTGCAAAAAGTGGCATTCTAGACGGGGATCGGTCGACAAGGAAAGCCTTTTCTAACCGATTCTGTAAACCTCGTTGGATGAGGCATAAGGGATCGGTTGGAAAAGGCTTTCCTTGTCGATCGATCCCCGTCTAGACAGGTGCTTTTTGCCTGCAAAGTGTCGCATTGGCAAAAAGCGACGGACATTTCTAAAGCATGGGATATTTAAATCCCCGCTTCATTAGAATAGCCTAATCTACATCCCTATGTCAGCAGAGGGATGTAGTTTAGACACACCCTGGGGGTGCTGATGATGGAAACCATGTATTTGGTGTGTATTACAGGTTGCGCTTCCTTAAACGGGGTCTCGGTAGTTTGGCAGTATCCATGGTCTGCCCTCAGCAGACTGGTGGTAATAACGGGGCCATGGTTGTGGGATAGGGGCAGCCTGTACTACATTAAGCCAAGGGGTACGGCAGCACCCCTATAACTTCTAGTTCCTGCACCACTATCTCTACCTCTGCCTCCTCAAAAACTGTCAAAAGTATTTTCTTCAAACTTCCCTGAAAAATTCACTTTTAAGTTACCAATGAATCATAGAAGTACCAGTCTATTGGAAGAATATTTTAATGAAAGTCAGAAATATCTGAAATAAAGAGTTTACAATGTGAAAGGTCACCTCAAATGACATCATTATAATTACATAATGGATCAATCAGACAAGAGAGGTTAGAGTTATATGTAGTAGAGCTCTTCAAAGCCAGACTCAATCATCATCTATGTTTTAGAAATATTACAATCTCTCTTCCTTTGTTTACATAGGCTGTGTATAGACTGGCAAGTTTTTCTGCAAAAGTGGCCGCTTTTGGGGAAAAACTTGCCAGCTGTCTACACTGGCTGCTTTGAATTTGTGCAAGAACACTGATGATCTAATGTAAGATTGTCAGTGTTCTTCTGCAAATGCAATGACTCTCCCGTTCGGGAAAAAGCCCTCTTGCACAAATGCTTTTGCGCAAGAGGGCCAGCTGAGAACCGTTTTGCGCAAAAAAGCCCCAATGGCGAAAATGGTGATCGGGGCTTTCTTGTGCAAAACCGCGTCTAGATTGGCACGGATGCTTTCCGCAAAAAGTGCTCTTTTCCATTAAAAGCATTTGCAGAAAATCATGCCAGTCGAGACGTAGCCGTAGTGTATAACCCACTACCAGTCTTTTCCAAACCAAGTGATGCTATGAGTCAGTCAAAGGACCAGCAGCAATTCAAGCCCATGAGCACACAAGCTGCTAGTTAAGACAGGCAAAAATAGGCTCCTCAGGTAAGGCTCCTAAATCCATATTGGGCTTCCTAAAAAACTAGCCTGATTTTCAGATAGAGCTGGGCTGCCTTTAGAATCATAGAATCCTAGAACTGGAAGGGACCTTGAGAAGTCATCAAGTCCAGTCCCCTGCCCTCATGGTAGAACCAAGCACAGTCTAGACCATCCCTGATAGACGTCTATCTAACCTGCTCTTAAATATCTCCAGAGAGTGAGATTCCAGAACCTTTGGAATATAGCATGAGCTATATATGTTTAGAAAGCTAACTACGGATTTTGGATCCCAAGTTTAGACTCCTGTTTTGTAAACCCTACCCCAAATTTTCTTCAGAAGACAGACATTGGACAATCAGCTATGTTTTGGGAAACATCAACAGAACAGTAAAGATTTGGGGGATGAGGTGAATATACATCCTCTGCTTTTTCCCCATTTCAGGACTGTTTAAAACTAAAGAAACAGAAAAAACTAGGGTTTGAAAGTATCAGATACTGAAAGCTAAATAAAATAGCTTGTGCATCACCTGAGAACTGGCACTGCTAAGTACTAGAGGTTTTTAAGTCTCGGCTTGACAAAGACCTAGCTGGGTTGATTTAGTTGGGATTGGTCCTGCCTTGGGGAGGGGGCTGGACTTGATGACTTCCTGAGGTCTCTTCCAGCTCTATGATTCTACGATACTGCACAATATCAGAATTAGCATACCACACATTACTGACTTTAACCATTTTGAAACATTATAGCCTGGACTACAACTTGGCCAGCTTGATCACTGTAAGTGGTACGTAATGAAGTGCCAAAGACTTCTGCCTTTTCCACAATAATACTTAGGTGTATTTTCAGCTATGCAGGGTACTTAATAGCACCTTCATGAGTGGTGACAATTCAGGGATAAGTCCCTAGAAGTAGTACTGCCTCCAAGTTAAAATCATAGCCTGCCTCAATTTTTCTTTTAAAAATATAATCTGGACCTCTGAGAATACAAACTGAACATTAAACTTATTCATGATCATAAGTAGACTGTTGTCACTAAAGGAAAAAAATATGCTGTAGTCCAAATGATATAGATTAATTGTAACAATGAAAATGAGTGGTTGGGTCTGTTTCTACCGTATATTGTGAAATTGTCATGTATTTTATCTGTTTGCTCATCCATTTTACACTCTAATTAGAATTCCTAGGGAGAGGGGAAAATCATCCTTTGGAACTGAAATGATGTTAGAAATGAATCTCTTTCTTCAGCTGTAAAACTTGTTGAAATGAGACAGCTGTTCCTTATTTTACTACATATAAACTTCAATCAGAATTATTTTCAGCACTTTATCTTTAAATGGTTTATGTAGCAAATACACTCTTGAAAGACACACTCCCACCCCAAACATATATTTTACAGAGACCAATACTGTTAATTTATCTCTACTATCATCTACTGATTTGTTAGCAAATCAACCAAGTCATTAGCTACTTTTAGGTAAAATAAGAGAATAGAGTATCTAAAAATACATTTCTTATATGGAAGAGCTGAAAAACCCTTACAATAATAAAAATTGATATAGGGAAATCAGAAATATTATTCATAGAGTTTGCCATTATTAAACGCCAACGCCTGTATTAGTCAATTACAGATTCAATAGTCAGTAAAGGTTTGAAATTCTAAAATGGGATTATTTTATTAGTGTTAGAAAAATAGTGATGTTATAAATATCTTCGAACAACTACAATCCTGCTCTCAAGGAAAACAATAGGTGTCTTACCATTAACTAAATGGGATCAGCAGGAAAGCACAGAGGTAAAGGGGCACTAATTACATTCAATGAACAAAACAATCTTGCCAGTTCTGCGCTGTACCCCTCCAACATTAGGCATTAATTTTGTGTTTAGGAGCATCTGAGCAAACAGTCCTATAGAAGATGGCTGTCTTCCAGATCCATAACTTCATGTAGAAAGAAACACAAAGGGGGCATGGTCTGACCAAGAATAACTAGTATCAAACATACAATACTAAGCCCTACTGAGACATCTGGGAAAAAATGGTCAAAAGGAAACATGACCAGTTTAATTTAAGTTTGCAGCTAAGCTGGAAAATCCTTTGCACCTCGGAATCCGCCTATTTATGCAATCATTTTAGAGCTTTATTTTTTTTAACGTATGTCACCTTTACAAAATATCTGGGTGTGACTAGTGTCCTAGGAGAGCCAACTGAGTTTACTTAATTAGGGTCAGATATCAAAGATGAGGGAGCCACTCGCCAAAGCTGGTGGTTAGTCTAATACTTACATTAACCAAGCCATCACAAAACAGTTCCTGTAATACCTTAGGGTGTGTCTAGACTACATGCCTCCTTCGACGGAGGCATGTAGATTAGCCAGATCGGAAGAGGGAAATGAAGCCGCGATTAAAATAATCGCGGCTTCATTTAAATTTAAATGGCTGCCCCGATCTGCCGATCAGCTGTTTGTCGGCAGATCGGGGCAGTCTGGACACGACGCGCCGACAAAGAAGCCTTTCTTCATCGGCACAGGTAAGCCTCGTGAAACCAGGTTTACCTGTGCCGATGAAGAAAGGCTTCTTTGTCGGCGCATCGCGTCCAGACTGCCCCGATCTGCCGACAAACAGCTGATCGGCAGATCGGGGCAGCCATTTAAATTTAAATGAAGCCGCGATTATTTTAATCGCGGCTTCATTTCCCTCTTCCGATCTGGCTAATCTACATGCCTCCGTCAAAGGAGGCATGTAGTCTAGACACACCCTTAGGGTATGTCTACACTACAATGTTATTTCGAAATATCTTATTTCAAAATAGTTATTTCAAAATAACGCATCTACACACAAAATGCATTTCAAAATAGCATTTTGCTATTTTGAAATAGCACATCCACACCGAGTGGACTCTGAATCTCATTTAAGGCCAGCCTGAACCAGTTCTGGCAGGGCACCAGGCCAGGACTTACTGTGTGAGGTCTGTGCTTAAAGGGACCCCCCTAGACAGCCAGTTTTCAGGTTTCCCTGCTTGTTTGTCTACCTTGATGAGGGACAGCAAAGCATTTTGTCTCTACGTGCTCTGGTTGCGCTCACTCGGGACACCACAGCACTCTGCAACATGGAGCCAGACCTGCCCCTGGGCATTCTGGTGCTTCTCATGGACGCGTTTCTGTGAGCTTGGCTGCACTTTCTGCAGGCTGCCATCTGGGAGGTCCATCAAGAGGCTGTCAGTATCCAGGAGGCCCTGCGGGAGAGCTTCCACCCTGAGGAGCACTAAGGGTATGTCTACATTAGCCCCCTAGTTCAAACTAGGGAGGCTAATGAGGGCAACCAAAATTGCTAATGAAGCGTGGGATTTAAATTTCCTGTGCTTGATTAGCATATTCCTGGCCAGTCGCCATTTTGGAAACTGACTAGCCCAAAGTAACTGCCCACATATACACTCAGCAGAGAAGCAGGATTCTGAGATAAACCCCTTAGTTGGAATTAACTGTTACTCCTCGTGGAATGAGGTTTAACAGTTAATTTGAATTAAGGGGTTTATGCTAATCAAGCACAGGATATTTAAATCCCGTACTTCATTAGCAATTTTGGTCGCCCTCATTAGCCTCCCTATTTCTAACTAGGGGGCTAGAGTAAACATACCCAAAGAGCCTCCCTTGTGTACCCCACTGGGGGCTTGTGCCTCATTCCTCCCTCACGTCCTTCCATTTACCCCTCCCTAACCCTTCCTGATGTCAAATAAAATACACGTATTTTCATGAATACAAACTCTCTTTATTTAACAAAATTGGCAGGGGGGAGAATGAAACTCTCGGGAGACAGAGGAAAGAAAGCGAGAGAGGGGAGAAGAGAGGGTGGGACAGGGGAGGGGGAAACCTGGGCGAGGGAGCTGGAAGGTGGAAGCAAGAGGAAGAAGGGGAAGGGGAAGCTCAGGGCTCATGCTTGGGGGTCTTGTGGACCAACTTGATTGTCATGCAAATCTGCTACTGGGTTTACATGTGGACTTTGGTGGCCAGGCTGGCAGCTATCCTGCCATAGACGGCTGCGTTCCTCCGTCTAGTGCGGAGATCATGGACATTGGGGGCATCCCTCCCAACATGAATAAGGTCCATGATCTCCATCCTGGACCAGGGAGATGCCCACTTTCTCTGAGCCCTGGCAGGCTCCTGAGAGCTGTCAGACTGCTCCTGGAGAGCGGTGGAGGGCTGGCTGCCCGTGGCTTGCTGGCTCATGTTTTAGGGCCACTGGATCAGGGGCAGTGACTGCTGGCTCTGGGCTGGCAGGCTTGGAGCTGGAAGAGGCACTGTGGCCAGATTCAATACCTTTAAGGGCTCCAGGGGAGGGAGGATGTGGAGTGTTCTTGGTTGAGGCTGGAGTGGCCACCAGGGCACCCTATTTCGAAACAAGTGTCTATACGGCACTTATTTCGAAATAGCAATTTCGAATTTGGCATAATTCCTCATGGAATGAGGTTTACAGGCAGTGTAGATGCTAGGAAAGTTATTTCAAAATAAGGGCTGTTATTTTGAAATAACTTTGCTGTGTAGGCATACCCTTACTGGTTACTCAGAAGACAATAGCACAGTTCCCTTAAAACAACCAAGCATTCAGCTTCCACCTACATACCCAAGTCAAATACAGTTCTAGCAGTTCTGATGGATTAGACACATTATCTCCCAGGTCTGTGTTTCAGACCTTGCCCCAACACTTATAGGCAATTCTTATTAACTGAACTAAAATGTCTTTAAAAAGGGTAACAGAGAATTCTAGTTAAGAGGCCAGTAAACATACAGACATGAGTACAGCTCTGAGATCAGATTCATAACAGAGATGGTGAACTTTGTACTTGCAAATAATTCATATAGCCCAATATCCATATTCAGAGTGGGTTCTTGATGGGATTGAAGATCTCAGATCTTACAGTTTAAAGTTTTTCCAGGTAAAGCAGCAAGCAGATCTGAGGCAAAAAGGGATCAGGTCCTAAGGATCTCAATGCAGTCTTCTAGCAACTCCTTGACCATTCAGTTTTGTGTGAATAATAGGTAATCATGAAGACTTCCAAATAGACCTGTCTCCTAAGTATCACTAGTAATTAGCTATATGTATTAACATCAGATGATTGCCCATTATTCACAGATCATTTGCTATTCTCTTTAAAGAGAGATGAATGCAGTACAGACAGGAACCATTTGGTTATTGTTAACTTCTAACCATATATATGCAAACACACAAAACCACAAATATTATCTACCAGTATGTCCCTTAGGGCTGAACTTGGACATTTATCCTGCAGGATGCTTAGCCATTTCTGGCTGTGTGTCACATCAAGTGTAGAAAAGCACATCAGAACACAGTAGAGAATTATGCTAATTCCTCAAGGCTCTTGAGCCTATTATATAGTGAAAAGAATATGTGGAGATTGAAATACAGTATTTTCAACTATAGCAGATAACTTTTATTTACATACAGTGTGAAGGAAAAACTTACTTTTGTATAGGTTTTTTATACCTATAAAGGTAGCCTTCTAGTCAGGCAGCGGCACAGGAGCCAAGCAAACAGAGCTATAAACAGGGGAGTTTGTAAAGGGAGTTTGGATTGTGGGACTTGTTTGGAGTTTGTTTTTGCTGTGGAGGGGGTGTTTTGGTTTGTTTTTGTGTTCACCGGACTAATAGGATTTTGGTGAGAAAGTAGATAAAACACAGAGGCATTAGTGGCCATGGCCCAAGTAGTAGAGAACACAAGGAGGATGATTGGATGCGGTAGCTGCGGTATGTACATGATTCTGGAGGGGGTACCTGAAAGGAGTTTTGTTTGCATGAAGTGCCACCTGATCGAGCTGAAGGAAGAAAAGATCCGAGGACTGGAGATGCAGGTGGAAACTCTGGTTGGGTTTAGAAGGGGGTTTGAGCAGATGATGGGGCAAAGGCATGATGTGGCTGAGGGGAAAGTTTAGATATGCAGATGGAAGCAGGATAAAGGGCCTCAGAGGGGGGACTGCTGGGCGAAGAAAATGGACAGTGGAAGCATGTGACTCAGAGGACCAGGCAGAGGAAAAGATGGGTCAGTGAAGGAAAAATAGAGCTCAAGAACAGGTATGTGGAGCTGGAGAATGAAGAAGGGGTACAGCAGGTAGATAATGAAGATGGAAGGGTGAGGAAGAAGAGAAGAGTGGCTAGTCCCATAGATAAAGGGGAAGACTTAATGGAGACAACACCAATAATGATCATTAGGAGGATACAGGATGGGTTAAAGAGGATTACAAGGGAAAATAGGAATGGCAAGGACTTGCAGCCAGAGGAAGCTAGAGATAGACCAGAGAATTTCACTGTCACTAGGAAAAGGCAGGTCTATGTGATTGGGGACTCCTTATTGAGAAGAATAGATAGGACTGTAACCAGAGCTGATCCAGAGAATAGAAGGGTGTGCTGTCTGCCAGGTGCTAAGATATGAGATGTGGAACTGAGGTTGAAGAGAATTATTAAGGGAGCAGGAAGGAATCCATTGATCATCCTTCATGTAGGAACAAATGATACGGCTAGATTCTCGCTGGAACGAATTAAGGGAGACTATGCTAGGCTGGGGAGGATGCTCAAGGAAATTGAGGCTCAGGTGATCTTTAGTGGGATTCTGCCTGTTCCTGGAGAAGGGCAACAAAGATGTGACAGGATTATGATGATCAGTAGATGGCTTAGGCTGCTATAAGGGTGCTATAAGGAGGGCTTTGGGATGTATGGTCACTGGGAGGCATTTATGGACAAAGGACTGTTCTCTAGGGATGGACTTCACCTAAGTAGGGAGGGAAATAGACTTCTAGGATGGAGGCTGGCTCAACTGATTAAGAGAGCTTTAAACTAGGAATTTGGGGGAGACGGTTGGGAGATGCCCAGGTAATCTCTACGCCAGATTTTAACACTGAGAGGGAGGAAAATGAAGTAAGAAAGGATATAGCTGGGGGTAGGAGAATGAACATGAGGCAGGGTGGGGTGGATACTAGTCTAATAGGTCATATTGGAGGTATAACGTCCATGCCAAATTGGGTAAAGAATGTGAATGAGGCCAAACAGCAAAAAATTAAGATGTTTGTACACCAATGCGAGAAGCCTAGGTAACAAAAAGGAGGAACTAGAGCTATTGGTCCAGGAAGTGAAACCAGATATTATAGGAATATCAAAACATGGTGGAGTACTAGGCATGACTGGAGTACAGGTATTGAAGGGTATGTGCTGTTTAGGAAAGACAGAAATAAGGGTAAAGGTGGTGGAGTCGCATTGTATATCAAAGATGAGGTAGATTGTAAAGAAATAAAAAGTGATGGAATGGAGAAGACAGAGTCCGTTTGGGCAAAAATCACATTGGGGAAGAAAACTATCAGATCCTCCCCTGGGATAGTGCTTGGGGTGTGTTATAGACCACCAGGATCCAATTTGGATATGGATAGAGACTCTTTAATGTTTTTAATGAAGTAAATACTCATGGAAACTGCGTAATCGTGGGAGATTTCAACTTTCCAGATATAGACTGGAGAACAAGTGCTAGTAATAATAATAGGGCTCAGATTTTCCTAGATGTGATAGCTGATGAATTCCTTCATCAAGTAGTTGCTGAACCAACAAGGGGGGATGCTATTTTAGATTTGGTTTTGGTGAGTAGCTGAAATGGTTGTAGGAGACAACCTTGGCTCAAGTGATCATGAGCTAATTCAGTTCAAATTACATGGAAGGATAAACAAAAATAAATCTGAGACTAGGGTTTTTGAATTCAAAAGGGCTAACTTTCATAAATTAAGGAAATTAGTTAGGGAAGTTGATTGGACTAAAGAAGTTCTGGATCTTAAAGTGCAGGAGGCCTGGAATTATTTTAAGTTAAAGTTGCTGAAGCTGTCAGAAGCCTGTATCCCTAGAATAGGGAAAAAATGTATAGTCAGGTGTGTTAGACCAAGCTGGATGAGCAAGCATCTCAGAGAGGTGATTAAGAAAAAGCAGAATGCATATAAGGAGTGGAAAATGGGAGGAATCAGTAAAGAAAGCTACCTTATTGAGGTTAGAGCATGTAGGGACAAAGTGAGAAAGGCTAAAAGTCAGGTAGAGTTGGACCTTGCAAAGGGAATTAAAACCAATAGTAAAAGGTTTTATAGACATATAAATAGGAAAAAAACAAAAAAAGAAGAAGTAGGACCGCTAATTACTAAGGATGGAGTGGAGGTTAAGGATAATCTAGGAATGGCCCAATATTTGAACAAATACTTTGCTTCAGTCTTTAATGAGGCTAATGAAGAGCTTAGGGATAATGGTAACTGAACAAATGGGACTAAAGATATGGAGCTAGATATTACCATATCCGAGGTAAAAGCCAAACTTGAACAGCTTAATGGGAGTAAATTGGGGGGCCCAGATAATCTTCATCCAAGAATATTAAAGGAACTGGAATATTGAACTTGCAAGTCCATTAGCAAAAATTTTTAATAAATCTCTAAACTCAGGGGTTGTACCATATGACTGGAGAATTGCTAATATAGTTCCTATTTTTAAGAAAGGGGAAAAAAAGCGACCTGGGTAACTATAGGCCTGTTAGTTTGACATCTGTAGTATGTAAGATCCTGGAAAAAATTTTGAAGGAGAAAGTAGTTAGAGACATTGAGGCTAATGGCAATTGGGACAAATTACAACATGGTTTTAAAAAAGTACCACATGGGAAATTATTGGTTAAATTGGAAAAGATAGGGAAAAGATAGGGATTAATATGAAAGTTGAGAGGTGGATAAGTAACTGGTTAAAGGGGAGACTACAGCGAGTCATATTGAAAGGTGAACTGTCAGGTTGAAGGAAGGTTACTAGCAGAGTTCCTCAGGGATCAGTTTTGGGGCCAATTTTATTTAATCTTTTTATTGCTGATCTTGGCACCAAAAGTGGAAGTGTCCTAATAAAATTTGCGGATGACACAAAGTTGGGAGCTATTGCCAATTTAGAAAAGGATTGGGATATCATACAGGAAGATCTGGATGATCTTGTAAATTGGGGTATGTCTACACTACCCCCCTAGTTCAAACTAGGGGGGTAATGTATGCATACCGAACTTGTTAATGAAGCCCGGGATTTGAATTTCCCGGGTTTCATTAGCATAAAGCTGGCGCCGCCATTTTTAAAAGCCGGCTAGTGCGAACCCCGTGCCGCGCGGCTACACGGATAGTTCCACGAGGCGTACAGATAGTTCGGATTAGAAGCCTAATCCGAACTATCTAGTCCGTGCCGCGTGTAGCCGCGCGGCACGGGGTTCGCACTAGCCGGCTTTTAAAAATGGCGGCGCCGGCTTTATGCTAATGAAGCCCGGGAAATTCAAATCCCGGGCTTCATTAGCAAGTTCGGTATGCATACATTACCCCCCTAGTTCAAACTAGGGGGGTAGTGTAGACATACCCTTGGAGTGATAGCAATAGGATGAAATTTAATAGTGAGAAGTGTAAGGTTATGCATTTAGGGATTAATAACAAGAATTTTAGTTATAAGCTGGGGACATATCAGTTGGAAGTAACGGAATAGGAGAAGGACCTCGGCGTCCTGGTTGATCACAGGATACCTATGAGCCGCCATTGTGACATGGCTGTGAAAAAGGCTAATATAGTCTTGGGATGCATTAGGTGAGGTATTTCCAGTAGGGATAAGAAGGTGTGAGTGCCATTATACAAGGCATTGGTGAGACCCCATTTGGAATACTGTGTGCAGTTGTGGTCTCCCATGTTTAAGAAGGATGAATTCAAACTGGAACAGGTACTAAGAAGGGCCACTAGGATGATCCGAGGAATGGAAAACCTGTCTTATGAAAGGAGACTCAAGGAGCTTGGCTTGTTTACCTTAACCAAAAGAAGGCTGAGGGGGGACATGATTACACTTTTTAAATATATTAGAGGGATAAATACCAGGGAGGGAGAAGAATTATTTAAGCTTAATACCAATGTGGACACAAGAACAAATGGATATAAGCTGGCTAGTAGGAAGTTTAGACTTGAGATTAGACGAAGGTTTCTAACCATTAGAGGAGTGAGGTTCTGGAACGGCCTTCCAAGGGAAGTATTGGGGGCAAAAGATCTATCTGGTTTCAAGATTAAGCTAGATGGGTTTATGAAGGGGATGGTTTGATGAGATTACATGATCTTGGTAACTAATTGTCCATTCATTATCAGTGGGAATAGGTCAATGGTGGAATGATAGGAGTTACTATAGAGAACTTTCTGGGTGTCTGGCTGATGAGTCTTGCCCACATGCTCAGGGTTTAGCTGATCGCCATATTTGGGGTTGGGAAGGAATTTTCCTCCAGGGTAGATTGGCAGAGGCCCTGGAGGTTTTTCGCCTTCCTCTGTAGCATGGGGTACAGATCACAACTAGAGGATTCTCTGCATCTTGGGTCTTCAAAGTATTTGAAGGCTTCAATATCTGAGATATAGGTGAGAGGATTATTCTGGGAGGGGTGGGTGAGATTCTGTGGCCTGCACTGTGTAGGGGGTCAGACTAGATGATCATAATGGTCCCTTCTGACCTTAAAGTCTATGAGTCTATGAGTCTATGAGGTGCTGCTTTATTATTTTTAACAGAACAGATTAAATGGTCACTCTGGCAAACTAATTAGTTTTTCTGCATATATGTATGTTTTTATAGAAACCTTCAGAAACATTAGCCATCAACTATGTAGCTTAACTTCCTAGAATGAGATTACTAAGTAAATCCTATTTCTTAACTATTAACATTTGATTTAAAAGAACCTGTTTTTCCCAGGATGTTCTTGGTTTCGGCCTTGAGTGCTCTCCCTCCCCCACTTCTACTGTGTGTCCAGGGAGGTAGGAATGTGAAAAATGCTACAGTTTTCTCCACCCAATATTAGTAGACAAGTGAGAAGGAGAAAGATGAGGACTATAATTTACCCCCCCATAGGTTAATAAAGGAAGCAACCATCTCATCCACCCCATGAATTTTCTAAATTCTACTCACAAATTGACCACATAGACATTTAATTGATCATTTGCATGTATAAACACAATGGTGTTTCCAGTTAGGACAAGGTAGGACTGTATAGCTATATGGAATGTATGCTTATACCTAAATAATAAATAAATTAATACTTTGTTCAATGTGACATCTTCATAAGTCACACCCTAGTGGTGATCAGAGGGTCTAGTAATTGTGTTTGTGTCTACAGTATGGGTCTGGGTTTAAAAAACATTTTCATGGTATTTTTTATTGCTGCAGAGAAGTAAAACTGACATGTTATATACTCAAAAGAAATGCGGTGGAAGACATTTAATATCTCTCTCATCTCTGAGTATCATTTCTTGCTTTCAGGAAGACATTTCTAAGGCAATTTTTATGGTAATTGCCAGTTTGACATTTTTCCAGAACATTTCTGCCTGCTGCTGGAGCTGCTCATCTTCTGTATGTCAGATGGTAAGCAAAAATATGGGTCTCTTAATGATACCAGTGATTGGTCTTAATGAAACCAGGTTACTTAGCTAATTTTCACTTCATCCTGAACCTTATGTACTTATAATATCAATAGTTTTAACTAACCATTACTCAAAATGAATATTAGTGGATAAATAGGGCAAACACTTGGAAAATAGTTTTAGAAGATGCTGATGTGTTCCATGTATTTATTTATTTGTTTGTTTGTTTAAAATATTTTTACCCCACCTCTCTATTTAAAATATTTGAGGCAGCTTACAATTAAAAAAACCACTATATATATATATATATATATAGTGTGTGTGTGTAAAATACAGGCCCCCACCCCCAAACATATACACAACTAAACACCAATAAAAGCACGGGTAAAAAGGGTGACCCACTGTAGGTCATCTACCAGGGTGACCAAGGAGGTTTCTGTTCAAAAACCAGGCCTGAAGCCAGACTGAAATGGATCTAGATAACCTGTTTCTTCCAAGAAAGCTTGGCGTTTCAATGCCATCACCTACTTGAGTACCTTGTCTAAGAAGGGAATATTAGCAACTGGGAGTTAGTTATTCAAGATCCAGGGAAGATTTCTTAAGGAGCCTCTTTCAAGGCTGTGGAAATGGTCCTAAGTCTAAAAGACACATTAATAGTCCCCTGGATCCAACCAGTCATCCTTTCTCAGCTTGATTTAATAAACCACAAAGAGCAGAGGTCGAGTAAACACATGATCAGTCGCACGCCTCCAAGCACCTTGTCCACATCCTCAGTCTACAAAAGCTGAAACCGATCCCAAGAAAAATGACTGGGCGAAGCACCCAACACATTCCCTTACCCGTTTACATGTCAGCCAGAGTCCAAATCAGAATAGATGTGGATAATCTTATCTGCAAAGTGCATCACAAACAAGTCACAGTGGATTGATGAGGACTCCTCCATTTCATCATGAGGGCCAGGCTGTAAGAGGCCTACACCACTCAAAACAATTCCATCAGACCACACTGTGCAGATGCAATGTGAGAGGAGAAATAACTTTTCTTTGCCATCAGCAGCGCCACAGAATAGGCTTGTAATTTCGATCTAACTTGCAATCTATTGTACTGTTTCCAGTGCTGGACACCGCATTTCAAGAAATATGTGGAGAAATTGGAGAGGGTCCAGAAAAGAGCAACAAGAATGCTTAAAGGTCTAGAGAACATGACCTATGAAGGAAGGCTGAAAAAATTAGGTTTGTTTAGTTTGGAAAAGAGAAGATTGAGGGGGGACATGATAGCCATGTTCAGGTATCTAAAAGGGTGTCATAAGGAGGAGGGAGAAAACTTGTTCGTCTTGGCCTCTGAGGATAGAGCAAGCAGCAATGGGCTGAAACTGCAGCAAGGGATGTTTAGGTTGGACATTAGGAAAAAGTTCCTAACTGTCAGGGTAGTTAAACACTGGAATAAATTGCCCAGGAAGGTTGTGGAATCTCCATCTCTGGAGATATTTAAGAGTAGGTTAGATAAATATCTATCTGGGGGTATGTCTACACTACAAAGTTAGTTCGAACTAACGGACGTTAGTTCGAACTAACTTTAATAGGTGCTACACTAGCGCTCCGCTAGTTCGAATTTGAATCGAACTAGCGGAGCGCTTAGTTCGAACTAGGTAAACCTCATTTTACGAGGACTAACGCCTAGTTCGAACTAGCTAGTTCGAACTAAGGGCTGTGTAGCCCTTTAGTTCGAACTAGTGGGAGGCTAGCCCTCCCCAGGTTTCCCTGGTGGCCACTCTGGCCAACACCAGGGAAACTCTATGCCCCCCTCCCGGTCCCGGACCCCTTAAAGGGGCACGGGCTGGCTACGGTGCCCGTGCCAGGTGCAAGCCTGCCAGCACCCAGCTAGCAGACCCTGCACCTGGCACGGCACAGAGCCACCCACCCGATGCCCCCCAGCCCACCCCCTCTTGCCGGGACCAGGCTGGCGGCTCCCGGGAGCTTGCCCTGGACCGCAAGAGGCGGGCACCTTCCTGGGCTAGTGCGGACATCGTGGACCTTGTCCACGATCTCCGCACTAGGCACAGGAAAGTGGCCGTCTAGGGCAGGAGAGCTGCCAGCCTGGCCACCCAGGACCAGGTGTGCATGAAAATCAAGGGGGTCCACTGAGACCCCCGACACTGAGCCCTGAGCTTACAATGGCCGTACTGGGTCAGACCAAAGGTCCATCTAGCCCAGTAGCCTGTCTGCCGACAGCGGCCAACCCTGGGGACCCTGGAGGGGATGGACCGAAGACAATGACCAAGCCATTTGTCTCGTGCCATCCCTCTCCAGCCTTCCACAAACTTTGGGCAGGGACACCACTCCTACCCTCTGGCTAATAGGACTCCATGGACCCAACCTCCATCACTTTATCTCACTTCCCTTTAAACTCTGTTCTAGTTGTAGCCTTCACAGCCTCCTGCAGCAAGGAGTTCCACAGGTTAACTATTTGCTTTGTCAAGAACAACAACTTTCTCTTACTAGTTTCAAGCCTGCTACCCATTCCTTTCCTTTGGTGTCCTCTAGTCCTTCTTTATGGGAACTCAGGAAGAACTTTTCTGAATGCACCCTCTCCACCCCACCCCTGCTTTTAGAGACCTCTATCCTGTCCCCCCTCCGTCTCCTCTTTTCTAAGCTGAACAGTCCCAGTCTCTGTAGCCTTTCTTCATCTGGGACCTGTTCCCAACCCCGATCATGTTAGTTGCCCTCCCCTCTCCCAGCCTTTGTCTTCCCCTCTCCCACCTCCTTTTCCCAGTCTCCCCCAGTTTTTTTCAATAAAGACAGAGTCAATGTTGGAAGAAACGTTATCTTTATTTTGTACATCAATAAGAAGGGGGGCTAGGGAAGGGTAAGTGGAAGGAGGTGAGGGAGGAATGGGGTACGAGCCCCCGATGGGGAGGACTGGGCTGGCTCTGCGGGCTTCTGGGGGTGGAAGCTCTCCTGCAGCCCCCCAATTACTCCCTCTCCCCAGATGGCAGCCTGCGGCAAGTGCAGCCGGGCTGATGGCCGAGTGGTGTGATGTGCCCAGTGTGGGCACTCAGGGCACTCCAAGCCAGAACTTCTTTGCAAGCGGGGCACCCCTTAGAACTGTGTGTCCGGGGTGGGGGTCGGGACCCTTTAAGCGCAGCCCTCGGCTAGCCTGAGACAGCATCTCCATGCTCTAAGTCCTCCTTTTATGCCCTGCCGGCACTGCTTCCGGCCATCCTTAAGCCCTGTTCAGAGTCCACTCAATGTGGACTTACTAGTTCGAACTAGCAAAACGCTAGTTCGAACTAGTTTTTAGTTCTAGATGTGTTAGTTCGAACTAGCTTAGTTCGAATTAACTAATTCGAACTAAGTTAGTTCGAACTAGCGCTGTAGTGTAGACGTACCCAGGGATAGTCTAGACAGTATTTGGTCCTGACATGAGGACAGGGGACTGGACCTGATGACCTCTTGAGATCCCTTCCAGTCCTAGTATTCTATGAATCTATGACCTGCCACAAATAGATAGGGCATTCAAGTTGGAGCTGGCTCTAGCACGCAAAAGGCAGGATAAGGGACACCCAAAAGGTAGGTAGGTGGGGTGGGTTCTGGAGTGGCCTTGGAGATAGGGCCTTTGCCTGGGGACCACAGTGATTTCTTGGGATAGTCCTAAAGTTGTCATGGTGGCCATTAATTCTTGAGCCAGACCAGACAGGACAGACTTGGTGTGAACGTTAAAGTGTCCCAAGACTAAAAGCCTTTAGGTCCTCAATGCCACATCTGAGACCCCCTCAGCCAGCTCGAGCAGAGTGTCTGCCATGTAGCAAGGTGGGTGGTACACAAGCAGAACACCCAATTTTATCCCAGCCAGCCAACACCAAGTATAGACACTCAAATCTAGTACTTAGTTGGACCAGGTCCCTGGCCACTGAGATATTTACTTAATAGACAATCACCTCCTCCTTTCCCTACCCATCAAGTCAAGGATGGTGCTGAACTGAGAACCCAGCCAGACAAAATTGGGAGAGGTCAACACTTCCCTCCACTCCGAGCCAGGTCTCAGTGATACAGACCAGGTCAGCCCCTTCATCCAGGATTAAATCCTGGATGAAAACTGTCTTGTGGGATTCCGATCTGGTATTCAACACCAACACGATCAGGCCTGACAGCCAGCTGCTAGGATTCCCAAAGTTATTGAAACAGGGAACAGGACCAGAATGAGGAATAGACTATAACTGTCTAAACATTGTTCCCCTCAGCTGGCCCATCCTGATCTTACCACCATATCTACCCCCGCCCGACACAACTCCCTCTATGCCATCTGAAACTCCCTCTTAGCCACCCTGCCCGGGCCACAACACATAACAGGGGGAAGTGTGTGGCGGGGCGGGAGGCGGGGAGAAGTCCACAACACACACACACCCTTCCTTGACTTTCAGTATGGGCAGGTAGGGGGAAAAAAATCAATATTTTTTCATTCTGGTAGCTCCTATTCATTCTAAGAATAATCAAATTATAATTATTAAATCCATTATGAATCATGTAGCTCCACAACTTCTTCCAACTGGCACAATTTTGCCTTCTGTTAATTGCAGCCATACAATTTTAATTAAGTTAATAACAGTATGCAAGGGCAACTGAGGTCTAAGTTCATATTTTCAAAATTGTCTTAATTCAATATCCTTTTGTTTTTGCATAGCTTGTGTGCATATTTTTGTGCACATAAATAAGCTTTTGTCTTCAATTTGCATTCAAATAGAATGTGCAGATGTAAGATTTACCAGTTGCATAGGGCAGTGATCCACAGCATTGCACTGCAAGTGTCTTCAGTGCAGGATATTTCATAGGAACAAATAGAGACTATGTTATAAAATTTTGCCTGTGCATGTTATATTGTGGATGTTACATGGCCAACTTCACAATGAAGTCCAGTAAAATTATCTTTCAAACAACATAATAGTTCATTTTGTGTACAAATGAGAAACATTGTATAACCGCTTCAGTAACATCTGAGATATTTGTATTATATGTCCATCTGAAATTGTACACTCATCAAAATCTATTGTTAACTGTACAAATCGAGTATCCTTCCAAACTCGCAGCTAGATTTTGTTTTAACCATTCCAGCTTGGGGGGCCTACAGGACACAAAGCACTTTTTTCATAGTGATGTGACAAAAACAGCATGTCTGCTTGAGGAGGAAGGGGGAGGTCAAAATGTGTTTTGGACACCGGACAAAAAATCCAGCCAACAATGATATCCAGCCAACAATGAAAGGAAATCGTTGGGACCACAGAGAAGTAATTAGATTGGACTCTGTGGAACTATATAGGTGTATCTGAGGACAATTCAGACTGTGGTATATAGTATTGAGGTGGGAAAGGCTGAATATCAAGAAGGCAGTGGTTGGAAGAATTAAGTAAAAAATACGCTTGCAGTGGTTGAATGAGGTAACAGTTAAAAATCCTAGTGTTGCATGGTACTCAGACCTGGTCCTTCTTAGTGATGAGTCTGGGCATTGATACCATCACAATTACCATATATCAGACTATCCTTAGGCTGAGAGCAGCACATCCCAAAGGCTGGGGTCAGTATGGTCCAGTGGCCAAAGTCTATCTAATTGCCCTCATACCTAGGGTTGCACAGTCTATTGTAGTCATCACCTGGTCAACGGGGAATCCCACCACACCACATTGCTCTGGTTCTGGTGGCAAATATCACTCCCCTTGCCACACTGGGCCACTTCCTACCACATCTTCAGAGGAACTGCCCATACAGCATCTATGTCTCTAAGTTCTCTGGAGGTGGTAACTCCTTGGGGGTCTGACTTATATCAAGTATCAGAGGGGTAGCCGTGTTAGTCTGAATCTGCAAAAGCGACGAAGAGTCCTGTGGCACCTGACGAAGTGGGTCTTTGCCCACGAAAGCTTATGACTTATATCAGTTGACCAGTTTGGTTTCCAGGTTCTCTGGTTTTCAAAGTCTGTGGCTGTACCAGCTCCTCCATTGTAGCCTCCACCAAGTATCTTCTCCTGTTGGTAATCAGCTTAGAATGAGCTGTTCCCTTTTATACTAAGTCAGCACTTGGAGCACACCCTGCATAATCTCAGGGGCAGGACTTCCACCATCTATGAGTAGAGTTAACCTGTCCAGTTCAAGGTATGCACACCCCATCACACACAGAAATTAGAAATGGAAGTGACACATTGGTGGGATGGATAAGATGACCTCAGAGCTTTAGTGAAAAGGAGAATACCACATGAGTGATTTGGAGGAGAAAAACACAGATGAGAAATACTCCAAGTGTACCTGAAATGTGCCTGACTTTGACTATGAAGAAGCCATTACAGGAGGAACTTTGTCAGATCCCAGGAGATAGACATGGGACCACTGTGTCCCAGCATTCCTTGATTCTAAAGAGCGTTCTCGTGAGTTGCCTGCAGTTTTGGAATCTGAGCAAGAGCAGCACTCCTATCCAAACTGCTATTTCTTCTTCCAAGAAGAAGTTGCCTGCATATAAAGGCCCAATTGTTTGGTTTTCTTAGTATACTTTGTCAAAATGCAAAGGTTGTCTTTCCTTTGCCACTGTGTGCCTCTTCACTGAGGTAACTGCTGGAGTAAAAGATCTCAGTGCATTGGACAAAACTTGGTTCCAGACCCAGCCAGCTGGGCTCTAAGAATTTCCTCCCTAACGAGAGCTTTAAGCAATACTCTCACCCAATTCAAGGTCAAGAAAGGAACATGATATATGGGACACTTTCTCTTTCAGTGAGTGCTCCAAGATATTGCAAATGCTAGTTCATGTTTAAGATCTTCATTATCTGAACCCTCAGTTAATACACTTCCCTTCTCTCCATTCTCTTTTACTTCCTATATCCAGGACTACCAAGTTAAAATGCATATCAAAAGTGACATGAGCCTTAATATGTCTAAATGCTGATTGACATAAAAATCACTGATGATAAACCTAGTTAAAGTAAGATTCTTTACTTCACTGAACAAGATCAGAGCTATGGGAGTTATTTTGGATATTATTCTTTTCTATTAGCATGTCATTAAAATAATTATGCATTAACAATGAATATAACCTTAGCTAAACTGCCATACTAATTAAAACTGCTTTGGGGGAAGGGGAGCAAAACAAAAAATGAAGCTTTTATGGTAAGTATATAAATAGCATAATAAGAAAAAATAAATTACGGAAAAACCTAAATTGGATGGCAGCTAGCATAAATTTAAATAAAAATTCTACCTAGAGCTTCAAATGTTATATTCCATCAGTCTACATTTCTGCTAAATGATAACAGTAACTTGACATTGATTTATTAATTTCATTGAATTACTGATGCAATTTGGATTCCTGTGGGAATGACAGGTAATATAAATATACTCACTATAAGCCAAATTCTTAATGCCCTGTGAACAGCCTGAATAAATGGGCATTGCATAGGGAACTGTTCTTCCATATCTTCCTCCCACCCCCTGTGAAGGAAAGGATAGAATCTCCCCTCCCCAACCCAATGCAATATAATCCAATAGCCTCAGAGCTGAGTGGTGGCCACAGCTTGATTTTATATGTAAAAACTTAAAAGCTGTGTTAAAAGAAGGTTAAGATTACAAAAACAAGCTCATGGGCAGTGAGTGAAGGTAGGGCTGGGGGAGGCAAGCACCCAGCCCCCTTCCTGTCCCCCCCCCCATTCTTGCCCCTTCTGTCTAGATCCTGCCCCACAGGAGCTAACCCTGCCCCCTGTGCACAGCAACATGGGGAGGGAGGAGGGCATGTGGCTCCAGCCTCTCTGACCCGAAGCATGGGGAGAGAGGAGGGAGTGTGGTCCCAGCCTCTCTGGCCCCAGGGCCCAGGAAGGGAGGATGGCACGCTGCCAGAACCTCCCCAGCACTAGAGCACAGAGAGGGAGGAGAGTGTGCAGCCCCAGCCTCCCTGGCCCTGGAGCACAGAGAGGGAAGGTACTATGGGGCAGCAATACTCCACCCCGGTATGCCTACAGTAGGCATTCTGGGAGCAGAATGGGTGAAAACAGGCTGACAGTTTGGGAAGCAATGCCTTCCTCCAGCCTTTTATGCCTGCTGCCTCTGCCAGTGCTCAACTATTAAGAAATGCCAGAGTTAAGGGTGTCTGTACCACTTTAATTCTGACCCTTTGTGTGTATACATTATGAAACAGACTTTATTTACAAAAACACATACTATTGTCCCCACAGGATCTAGCCCTGCACTTTCTTCAAACTCCTATCCAACTACTCCCAAAGTTCCTGCCACTGTACTGCATCTTTTCTCTTCCTACACAGAGAGGGAACTAGCCCTGCCCTATATGGCTCCTCCTTGACGTTCCTGCTCTTAGGCAGCAGATCTATGTTGGTTCCACTGATTTAAGACATTGCACACCTGTGCAAATAGGGGCTAGGAAGGTCAGAATTATTTGCAATTGGATGCACCAGATCTCAGCTGTTTTTTTTTTTTTTTTTTTTTTGCAGGATTGTGAGAAGAGAGAGTTCTCACTGTAATAGAAGAGAAACAAAGGATGCATGTTAAATGAGCCTTTACTGATAATGTCTGAAGAATTTTAATGATGCCAGTTTTAAGATAAGAGCTAATACCTTGCAATTACTCAAGCCAGATCACCTTGAACATCAGAATTACATTAAATATAGGCCACTTGACAAGTTGCCTGCAGATTGTCTAGCAAAAGTAAAAGAGGAAAGATTAAATGTGTGTAAATCATAAACTTTTACCAAATTAAATAAAACAAATTCATCCTGCATTCTGAATTCAGAATAAGTGACAAAATGATTACTTATGAACTACAGCTCCAAAACCCTAGGCCACTACAATCAGTCCAAAGTGTCCAAAGTATACTGCATTCTTTCCATTTAAAGTTAAATATGATAGTTCAATGGTGAGATCCTGATCGTGATCTTGGGACTTGTCTACACACAGGTTCTACCACTTTAGCTGTAGTAGAAAAGGGCACATTTCTACTGGTATAACTACATCCACACTAGGGGTGCATCTATATAGCATAGTAATTTGAAATAAGATTCGCAATTTGAGCTACACAAATTGTGTATCTTATTTTGATGCTATTTTGAAATAGCTTATTTTATTATTTGGTGCTGTCTACACAGTGCAAAATTTCAAAATAAAGTGCTATTCCAAAACGTCCCTTACTCCTCTCAGAAAGAGGTTTATGGGGATGTCGGAATAGTGAGCCCAAAATAATGGGCTTGCTGTGTAGTCATGGGATAGCTATTTCAGGATACTCCAGTATCCTGAAATAGCATTGCAGTGTAGATGTACCCTGCGGGATTGTATCTGTATAATTATAAGGATAATCATACCCCTGATATAGTTACACAAGCAAAATACAATGCAGCTCAGGTCTTACAATAACTCACTAACTTCAGAATCTGTCATTAAGTGTTTAATTTGTGTGTGTGTGTGTGTGTGTGTGTGTGTGTGTGTGTGTGTAAGTGGCATATTAGAGATATTCAAAGCATACCTATGTTAGTGCACAACCTAGTTATGTTTCAGCAAATGAGTTTAATCAACCGGCTATAAATGGGGCACTTAAATTAAGTAATGATTGATATTTTAATCATACTTACTTAAGTTATGACATCGTAACTATTTGCTTTCACTTGTATGTATTTAAATGGTATTCATCTGTGCAGTATCTGAATGCATTTTGTCACAGAACTTGGGAATGACAAAGCTAGGATGGGTGAAGTCTTGGATTAAAGTTCTGAAAACCCCTATCAGTTCTTAGTCAAGCATAATAAACTGATGAGGTGTCAGGGAAAGGGAACAGCCTGAACATTACACATAATGGGCTGAATCCTTCATTACTGAAGTCAATGTAAGTTTTACCACAGAATTAAAAAACGACAAGAAGGCTCAATATCAGCCTCTATAAAGCAAAGGAAAATAGTTTTCTCTTTCTTAGATTGTACCCTAAAGAGTTTGTTTCCAGTAACTTATTACTTGTAGAGTTTGTATTTTGACAGTTTTACACTCCCCAGTCACTCTCCAGTTACATCCCAGACTACTGTGGCTATAGTATCTTGCTAGTTTCCTCCAAATACAATCTATACAAAAGCCCTTCAGTTTCTTCTGTCTGGAGGGAGGCAAGGAGAAACTAACTGTGAATTCTACACCTCTGCTTAAATAACCACCACTGTGCGGATTTGAACTTCTTGAGTTAAAAGCAAGCTGGCTCTTAGCTTAGACTGTAGAGCTTCCTTGTTCTTATCTCGCACTGTAAGTGGTCTAAGTGCCACTACATGGGACAGTGAACCACACTAGGTGTGTGGGCTACACTTACATTTCTAATGTGTCCTCATATGCAGATTCTACGCCTCATGTCCAGTTTTCCCTTTTAACTCCGTTTTGTCTTAACAGAATTCCCAAGGTCAAGGAGAAATCTTAGGCACTAACATCTATCTGCCCATCTCCCAGTTAGCAGCAACTTTGGTCTTATCTTCTCAGTGTCACTGCATTGCCATCACAGCTTCCTTCACTGTGCTGCATGAAGGGTAAAATTCATCCCAGAGAGAAGGCACTCATCAAGTATACAAACACCACACTATAGTAGCTTAAATTCTGTAAAAATAGATAAAGGGGGAGGAGGTAAAAATCTCAGCAGAGGGTGGGGGAAGATACTTAAGTCCTAGGGCCTTTTCTTGAGCATCAGCAACCTTGTTTATACACTTCTTCTGAATAATTTCCTTGCTCTTCATTTTCCTTCATGCCCGAATCCTGTAATTACTGAGCAGTAACCTGTGTGCAAGAAACAAGAAAGTTAATAAGAAATAAGGCTGCAGAATGCCCTCAGACATGTTACTGCACCTTGCACTATGATCACTAGTAACTGATTGTAGGAGAGCTGAATCTGACCTTTTTATTTATTGTAATTTTATCTTTTGTGTGTGTTTGGAATTTTGGCGTAAAAAAAATAGACACACACCTACGTGGGATTTCAATCATGATGTCTTTGATAATTAGCAGCATTTAAGATTTCCATCTTCATTTTCTTAATATAAGCCATGTAAAATCAAAACCCTGTTCCATTAAGAAAATAAATCTCATTTGCTAAGTTTGTCTTGTGTCCTAATTTCAGGGAGAAGACTATCCTTTAGAAGAAAACATGCTCACATTTATAATGCTGCACCTCCTTCTATAAGATTGGGCATGTAGCTGGTGACTTTCTATTGAAAATGGACACATTTCTTGCCTTTAGTAATAGGTTAGGATGGAGGCCTTAAGAGATGCCATCATAAACTGGTCTAACTGGGCATTCCATCATCTATAGAATCATAGAATCATAGAATACTAGGACTGGAAGGGACCTCTAGAGGTCATCTAGTCCAGTCCCCTGTCCCCATGGCCGGACCAAATACTGTCTAGACCATCCCTGATTGACATTTATCTAACCTACTCTTAAATATCTCCAGAGATGGAGATTCCACAACCTCCCTGGGCAATTTATTCCAGTGTTTAACTACCCTGACAGTTAGGATTTTTTCCCCAATGTCCTACTTATATACACACAGTCTCTCCCATTCTCTTCAGAAATTCATAATTGATCTCCTTTTAGCAATTCAAGTGTGAGAAACAGTTGTGAACTCTCCCATGGGCATTTTCCCAAAAGACAAGCCTCAACATATGCTCCTCTTAGAGTCGCACTCCATAGCTCATCTCAATTTAGAATTTCCACCTTTGGCAATGGTTAGTGGGTGAGCAGCACCATATATGCCCCTGCAGTTCCTCATGAGTGCACCCCTAACATTATCTTCACCCTGGCCGTGTCCAGACTCAGGGTTTTTTTCGGGAAAAGTGGCCTTTTCCCGAAAAAACTTCCCCTGTGTCCAGACTCAAGCCGCGTTCTTTCGAAATTATTTCGAAAGAATGTGGCTTTTCTTTCGATGGCGGTAAACCTCGTTTCACGAGGAAGAACGCCTTCCTTCGAAAGTTCCTCTTTCGAAGGAAGGCGTTCTTCAATGTAAAGAGGCCGTCTTCGAAAGAGAGCATCCAGACTCGCTGGGTGCTCTCTTTCGAAAAAGCGGATTTCTCTTTCGAAAGATCCGCCTGCAGTCTAGACGCGATCTTTCGAAAGAGGCTCTTTCGAAAGAAGCCTGCAGTCTAGACATAGCCCCTCTGGTGGGGTTGGGGCTGCGCAGAGTGGTTCTATCACTCTTAGGGTGGATTCTGGAACAGCTGTCCCACTGTTTTCAACCTGCAAGACACTCCCTTTCAGGTGCCTATGACTAGTGACTGTTTGGAGTGATTCAAAACAATTCCTTCCAAGCAGACATATTGTCCATTTGCCCAAAAGTGCACAGCAAAGAGCAAAAGTGGTAAAGACTCCAAAAGATTTTACCTGCATAATTTCTCTCAAAGCTGAGGTGAGGACAGTTGCCTCAGACACATTCTGCAAAGCTGCTCCCCTCTCAGGGTATGTCTACACTGCAAAGTTTTTTCAGAAAAACTGTTGTTTTACTGAAAAACCTTCACTTACATCCACACTGCAATCACATTCTTTCAAAAAAAATTGAAAGAACAGAGGGGGTTTTCTAACATTGGTAAACCTCTTTCTATGAGGAAGAAGCCTTTTTCCGAAAGAGCTCTTTCAGAAAAAGGCGTGTGTGGATGGGGAAGAGGGAATTCTTTCAAAAGAAGAGGAAAAAGGAAAAAGCACACGTGCTCTGGTGGCCATTCCGTCCATAGTAATCACAGCTTAAATGCGAGATAGCGTCCATTCAGTGTGGATGTTATCTTTTGAAAAAGCAGATCACCTTTTTGATGTGCTTTGGCTGTGTGGATGCTCTCTTTCGAATGAAGTTTTTTCGGAAGATCTCTTCCAGAAAAGCTTCCGAAAGAAGCATGCAGTCTAGACGTAGCTTCAGTGTATTTCTAATAAGATCTTTCCCTGGAGCAGTGATTGACAATCAATCACCTTTCTTTTTAGACAGAGATCTTTCACTGGTCATTATCTCTTTGATCTTAGGCCCCAGCCCTAGAGAAATAAACCTGTTACCCTGGCAGATGCCAACCAGGTAGGTATTTCCCAATCCATAGGTCTCCCGTTATTCTCCAAAGGATCCCTGAAGTGTTTTCCCTGGAGGTGAGCTTGTCTCCAGTCCTAGGTTTATTTCCTGTTTGCTCTTTTGACATTACTCTGCCTATGTGGAATTACATCAAGTGAAATGTGGTATATAATATTCATGCAAATATAGCACTGGAATTTCCCCTATTCTCCACATATGGGCATAAACAAGTTTCAAGTGTCTTTTACACTAAAACAAAAGTTAGAGCTAGAACATGAAAGGGTAAAGGAATAAAATGCAAGAAAACAGCATGACTGTAAAAATAGGAAGCTTATCCCTTGAGATCCAAGTCAGTAAGGTGTCAAGTGCTTCCTGTGAGGTGCAGCTATGGTGGATTATGTAATGCATGGGAGTAGTAGCTCTTAAATATTTATGAATAGCCTTCCAGGAGACAAACAGGAGACCTGCCAAAAGATAAAACCTCTAGGGAAAATAGTGACAGTACATCCTCTGGATGCAAGTTAGCTCCTAAGACCAATAAAAGTTCTAGTATGAGTTGCTGTCACTTACAGGAAAAATTGTATTAATTAATTAATGCAATTAATTAGTAGGGCTCTTTAATACATTATGTTACACCTGTGTTTCCAATAGATGTTTAGGGGAGAACCTAGCAAGGCCCTATCACGTCAATAATCCCACTGAAATCAGTAGAACTATGCGTGTGAATAAGGCTCATTTATGCAAGTAAAGGTGTGCAGGTTCTGGCCCTTACTCCTGATCTGGCCAGTGAGCCAGTTCAAATGTAAACACAACATTTAGGTTGTCCAAGGATACAAGACACATAGTAGGAGCAAGTTAAACAATTGTAAAAGTAGTGATCAAAGTATCAAAATATATCTGGAATGATGGGATTTCATGATGCAACTCTGTGATGGAAAATTAAGAAAAGGAGCTTTTGGCTCTCATTTAATCCATCATTTTCTACAAATAGTGTATAATTTACCTGCCATTCATTCTGTTTAATTACAGCATGTCTAAATTCAAGGTTTTTTTTTCACATGGCTTGTTTGATTTCTCACAGTGTTCATTTTCAGAAGCCAGTGAAAAATGTTCTTTAGTGTCTCACACAACAATAGAATATGAAGACTCCTAAAAAGTTTACCAATGTAGAGTCTCCTATTACAAACAAATGTAATAGTTTGTCTTCATGAAGCAATAATGCACATGAGAAGGGTGTGAATTCTAATGTGCAACTATGTGTCATGCACTAACTGACCTGTGCTGATACTACTGACATGTACTGAAATATTAAGTCATAATACATAGCTTGCATTAGAATTTACGCTCCTCTGATGTGCATTACTGTTCCGTGAGACAAGTCCTAAGTGTCCTTGGCTTCTATACAATCTCCTTCAGCTTACCTGAACTTTTAGGGCCTGTTGCTTACCTGCGTCACCCCAGATTCAGCTAGTGCAACTCTAATGAAGCTAATGTTACATTGACACAAAACTGGAATAATATGGTGGTGGAACTCGCCTTTCGTCTTTAATATACGGACATGATGCTGATGAATATGAAGATGTTCTTTCTGAGACAATACAATACTAACTCCCAGGAAAGACACTTCATTTTTTTAATTAATTTTAAAAATATTTTTACGTACATGAAAAGCTGTGTGGTCTCGTGTGTAGGGCAATTTGAGGAGGGACAAATAATCTGGTTTCTAATTTGAGCCATTCAACCATGTTGTGATCTTAGGGTAGATCTACACAACAAGTGGGAAGTACCATTCCCAGTGGAGGGTGGATTGATATATGCTGCCTCCTTTCACACTAGTACCTAAAAATAGCAGAGTGGCCATGGTGACACACATGACAGCTCAAGCTCATCACCTGAGGATAATCTTAGCCGATTCCTGGGTATATACAGAGCCATCTAGCCTGAGTTGCAACTCCCTCTGCCATGGCCGCACTGCTATTTTTACATGTTAGCTTGAGTGGAGCCTGTGGTGTGGAGATGATGTCTGCCTACCCACACTTCAAAGCACCCTCCCAGCTGCTGTGTAAACATTCCTCCAGATAATTCACTCTGGCCTTGTCTACACTGGCATGTTTTATCCTCCAAAACTGCCTTTTATTGACAAAACAGTGAAAGTTTACACACTACAATGCAAGGACAAAAACCTTCCACCTCTGAGAGAGACTTCTAGGCTACGGCTACACTGCGGGTTTTCTCAGCAAAGAATATGCTAAGGAGGAACTCATTTGTATGAGTCGCAATCTCATTTGCATATTTTCTGCCAATACTTTTTTTCGCTAGGGTTTCTGCGCAAAAACAAGCAGTGTGGACGTTTCCTTTTTGCACAAAAATCCCTTTTCCTGCAAGATCCTTATACCCCCAAAAAGGAGGTTTACTGATCTTGTGAAAAAAAAGGGGTTTTTGTTCAAAAAGAAAATGTCCACACTGCTTGTTTTTGCACAAAATATGCAAATGATATAGTGACTCATGCAAATGAGTCCCTCATCAGCATATTTTTTGCTGAGAAAACTCGTAGTGTAGACGTAGCTCTATTGTGTCCCCTTGCTTTATTGTCCACAAAGGGCCAGTGTGGACTCTGTTGTTTGTTTTGTCCAGAGACTGGCTTCCACCAGTATCCCACAATGCTTGCCTTGATGGAAATGCCCAGTGTTTTGTGATTTCTGCAGCCCTTCAGGCATGTATCCCTCCCCTATTAAAAGCCCCAGGAAGTATTTGACAGTTGAATGAGCAGCTCCCTTGTGGAAAAAACAAAAAGAGCAAATCCTTAGAATGCTCCCCTTCTGCCCTGCTAGAAACACAGCAGCAGGCTGACTTCTACTGCAGGAAGAAGGCTGGAGAGACTTCTGTGCTGCTTTGACATTCCTCAGCAAGGAGAGCTCATGGAACTACTCATGATGCTGCTTTCAGCAGCTGAGAATGCCGTGGGAGAACTCTGAGAGAATTCCAAGGAGTGCAGGGATCAGCTCTGCTGTCCCATAACACTGCACTGTGGGATGCGTACCCACATTTCTTTGTTCTATCTATTGACAGGGGAGCTAGCAAAGTGGCCATGAAATGTCAACAAGGAGAGGCAGAAAAACCAATTTGACTGGTTTACACTTTTGCTGACTTTTGCCTGTTGACAGCACTTTTGTCACTAAACCTTCACAGTATAGACGTAGCCTTAATCTCTTTGTGCCTCATGCAACCCAGCTGAATAAAAAGGGGAAAAGTAAAGCATGACCTAATCAGCAAGGAAAGACAAATACTACATTTAAGTTTAATAATTCAGTGCTGCCAAATATTTAAGGAGGGGAAAAAACAATGAGTTTTTTCATGAGTGCTAAAAGAATTAAAGATTGGGGAGTACTTTTTTCTTCAAAGTACTGAGCATTACAATAGCAAATTTTATGAAAATGGGAGTGGCTAGTGCTTATTACAAGTGCAAAACTGAATGTCTTTCAGAAAAACTCCAACACCAGTGTAAACTTTCACATGTGCCTAAACCTAAACAATCATAAATAATCTCAATCTTTTTCACTAGGAGCCATCTTCGAGAATGAGAGGTTACAGTATTTCACTCACATTCACTACAACCATTTATTTTGTTGTAACTGAGATAGTATTTTTGTGTTAATCCCAGATTCATTAGAAACTGTATCAAATCACCCACTCATTTCATGCTTGCCAACGGATAGTGATTGAAAAAGTGGCTATGAACAAAAAACAGGGGTGGTTTTCAATTGACATAACCCTCAACCATCCAGTCCCCACACCTGGCAAGGTCCCATTTTTGTATCTTTTACGTCAAGTGTTATGAAAGTCCAAAAGTGTAGAACTCAGTGCTTAGGAAAGACAAGAGAAGATAAGAGCAATAAGATCACATTCTCGCTTTAAAAATGGGTTGCTACTGTTATGAGATGGCAAAGGTATACACTAATGAGCCAGATTTATATGCAAGTCAGGATGCATAAATTTCTCAGTCGTGATAGATTTCAAAGAGGATCCATTAGAGCTCAATTTAAATTTAAATTATATTTATTTGTTTGTTTATTTATGTTTTCCCCACATACTGCATATGTGGAAAGAGATTTTTAATAAACAAATTGGAAGCAATCACAAAACACATGAAGATAAGGCATTGACCATTTTACCTTCTTTAACATTACTATTTTTCTATCTTCTAGATTGTATACCAATCCGGGCAGGGACTGTATATTCCTATATGTTTGCACAGCATATAGCATCTTGCAGCTTCAACAGCAAAATAATTAAAGGGAATGACAGATTGACATAAGGAAATATTATATATCAACAACATTTATGTTGGCTAAAAAATGATGGACACATAATAATGTGACAATGACTTACCATAATACAAAGGATTGGAATGTAGAGTATTATGAGTAACCTAAGCAAGGAAAAAATTATGCTCAATATAATGAAATTCTTCATAGTGAAAGGAATAGTCACCAGAAGGCAATGGTAGAAACCCTATCTCTTAGAACATTTTAAAACTAGAAAAGACAAAATACAAGTAAATGCAAGATAAGGAATAACCCATTGCTAGCAAAATAAAAATGGACTAGATGACCAAATATATCTTTCTGCCTCTTTGTCTTTCAGATGTACTCTTTAGTTCCCAAAGAAACATTCCTACATCTTTACCTTCTTAACCAACTGGACAATCTTGCCAGCAAGACTCAGAAAAAATTAATGGGAAAATTGACAGTGGGGTTTAAGAACTACAGCTAGAGTGATTCAACCTAAGAGCACAGTATCTAGTGCTGAGTCTACTTCCACACCCAAACTAGCTCTTAGTGAAGTTTTGCAAACCTAATTCTCTTTAATAGTTTAATTGTATTTAATGTTTTCAAACTATCAACATCAGTTGCATTTCCTTCAAACTTCATGGGAAAGAGTCCAAGTTAATCTGTCAAATATTAATTTCATATAACCACAATTAAGTTAGATATTTTAACAGTGTACAGTCAAAAAGTTAAGTCAGTCCTGAACAGTATTCTGCTTTAATGCTGGCTGATTTTGGAGATGCAACTTAGACATCAAAGGTTAAGAGAAATGATGGAGTGGTGTTTTTATATTGGACACAGCAGCAGTGTGACATTTTTCTTTTCAGCTACAAGGCTTTTAGTTTGACAGTACTGATTTGTCATAGTTACAGAGCACACAAGGATCCTAATTGGAAACTTGGTGTTTTATGCACATACACGTAGAGTCAACAGAGGAGAAGCCCCTATGGCTTGTGGAAGATTCATTTTACAAAAACAACACACATAGCACCAAAACAGAAGGAAGAATGCAAGTCACATAAGAGCATGGCGAGGAAAAATTCAAGCGAGCCACATTAATGTATCCTGGAATTCATTTAATCTTGTCTGCTTCATCGTCCTTTAGTTCTCATTTAACTTGTCATGAAAAGCTGAACTTTCCATTAACGCTGCAGAAGAAGGAGTTAATAGAAAGAGATTTAACTTACTCAATTTAATATTCAGTATTAGTTTCTATATTCTTTTCATTATAAGATCATAGGTGTGTCACCATGCTGGTTATCACTCAAGTTCCCAGAACAGTTATAGAAAAACATGTTCAAATAACAATATTTTCCTCCAGAGCAAAATATTTTTTTATACTTTTAACTAAAGAAATAACACTATATAAAATGTAATCATGTGCATGTTGCCTAGTCCCAGCTTTTACGGAAAATAGTGAACTATGTTCTCTACATTAAACTAGGGAAGGGGAAGCTAAGGCTCAGGGGCCAGATGTTGTCCCCAGCCTGCTTGGATCTGGCCTCCAAGGCTCAGGCCCCCACTCAGCATTGGGGATCTCATGCTGGCATTCCAGCCCCTCTCCCACTACATCCCCCATGGGGGCGGAGCACACAAAATCTACTAGCCTGGGCCCCCTAGACCCTGGTATGGGAGGGGAATATGTGGAGTGTCTTTCTCCTTTGCAGTTGGTGGGGCATGTCAGTGACAGTTTTGTTTTTTGTGTTTGTGCTTTTCACTTGTGTGCGGTCCCTGACTGATTTTTCTGTGGACTAGTCGCCCTCGGCCCGAAAAGGTGCCCCATCCCTGCATGAACTATGAAATGTAATAGACAGAAGAAATACGGCCATAATTGCAACTATACCCACATGGTTAGACTGACCATGATTGTGAATGTACGGCACCTATTAAAGCCTGTTTAAGGCATAAGGGCTGAAGGCCTATTCCTAAGGCCCCAGTTCCTGGAGTCAGGTGACTGTCAGAATCACAGCTTTAAAAACCAACCAACCAACCCCCTCAATTTTTAGCCTTTATGGTTGTGACCAACAGCTTGAAAAAAGGCCCTGTGTGACACTGATGCCGTTATGTCTACCTGAGTCTGTAAAGAGCCTGGAATGATACCTCTGAAACTGAGGTGCAGTGCCAAGAATATCCAAATGGAGTTTTAGGAACAAGGCTCATTGCGCTCAGCATACCATACCCGAGTAAGAGACAATGTAGTGGGTCTGGTCTGCCCACTCCGTACCACAGCAACTGGAGTAAGTATTAATGGAGGCTGCAGTCCAGATGGAGAATGTGTTCCTGCTCCTTGAAGAGAAGGGGGTCTGGTGCACTACCCTTACATCTCTACAAGGGGAGAGTACTGCTACCACCACTCTCAATTAGGACAGCAGTGCCATGGTGCTAATGCCAGGGCAATCCCAATTTTATGGTGTGCCTACAATCCGGAATTGCTTTCATCCAGCCCTGACGGCTACTCTTGGTTTGCCTTCTCCTTTCCCATCTATTGTTTTTCATGCTGATTTGTTATGAGTTGTCTCAAATTAGACTGTAAACACTTCAAAGCAGGGACAACGTCTTTTTAAGGGATTGTACAGCATGTAGCGCATAATAAAGTCCCAATCCAGGGCTGCTCTGTAAATTAGGTTCCATTCACTGCCAGAGGGAAAAATAAGAAACACTCAGTTCTCCAAACTTCATCTTTTAGATGCCTTTTCAGTATTTTCTTTGAACTACAGAGATATATTTAGGGTCACTTAGGTGCTACCAAGTGAGACTTTTTTCTGTTTACTGGCTTGTGGGGGAAATTGAGTATTACAACAAGTTGTTTATTTGATGTTTTTATTTTGAATTGTTTGGAGAACATTAGTTTGTTGTCTCTATTCCTTATTGCTTATTTTTAAGTTTATTTAGTTGGGTATTTAATGAACTCTAGGAAGAAATGATACTCGCAGCTATACTGCATAAACTAGCATGAAACAGATACACTACTTCAGCATATGCCACCTGGTAGTTTTGCCTACTTTTTATCTCTTCCAGCCCCTTTTCATGTCACTTGCACCAGTTTAGACACCATGGATAAATTCACAGGTGAGGTGTACATGAGAATTGGGGGGTGGTTTGTAATTTGTACAGGTTGGATCTCCCAAAACCAGGAGTCCCTCATCTGGCAACATACATGGTCTGGCAGGACCATGGTGATCCTGGACCAGGGAGTCCTGGCTGGCAGCCCCAGTGACAAGAAGGCTGGTGGCTTGGAGCCTACCGGGGCCCCAGTAGCATTGTAGGGGCCACAGCAGCCCCAGTAGCAGGGCCAGGGATGTGGCAGGACCAAACCCAGAGACATGGCACCTTCCTGGAGCTCTGCAAGTGGCTCACCCCTCCCTGCCTTCTGTCAACAGGACACCTGCATGCGACCAGCCATCCCCCTCCAGAAGCAAAATGCCATTGCTAGTTGGAAGCTTGACATGCTGGATGGCTACTGCTCTGTGGGTAACCAGTTCAGCATGGGGAGATCAACCGCTGGAGCCATGCTCATGTAGGAATGACTTTCTTGCTATTGTCCCAGGATGGCTTCCCTAGGAAGGGGGGGGTGGAATCTCCATAACTACAGAATTTTCAGGCCCGGCATCGCAAAGCCCTGCCGGGATGGGGTAAGTTGGGGTTGCCCCTGCTGCAGGAAGAGGCTAGGGCTTAGGGAACACCTGAGGGCTCCTGAAACTCTGCATGCCTACATTTCCATGTTTTTACAGGTGGTGAGGGCCATCAACACCATCCTGCTGCAGGAGGTCATCACCCTGGGTGAAGATAACCCCATCATTGCCAGCTTTTCTGCCATGAGCTCCCCCAACTTCAGGGGAGAGGAGCATTGACGGCACCCATGTCCCCATCCTGACCCCCAACCTCTGGCCTCCGACTACATAAATGGGAAGTGTTACTTCTATGGTTCTGCAAGCAGTCATGGAGCACCAGGGCCACCTCACAGACATTAACATTGGGTGGTTGGGGAAGGTGCATGAAACCTGAATATTCTGCAACTCCAGCCTTTTCTAGAGGATTCATGCCAGCACTTTTTCCCCTGACTGCAGCATCAGGGTTGGGGACATGGACCAATGTTCAGCCCCACCCAGTCAGTCAGCTCCATGCAGGGGCCCTAAGCCTCCGACTGGGAGGGGCTGATTAATCACCTGTGAAGCTGTGCTGCCCCGCAGCTTTGAGGGAACACTGACATGGACATGCCCATATGCATCTTGGGTGATGCAGCCTACTCCTTACTCCCTTGGATCATGAAGCCATGCATGGGACACCTTAAAGAGTGCGCCAACACCAGACTCTGCAGGTGCTGCATTGTGGTGAAGGTTGCCTTTGGCCACCTCAAAGGGAGATTCTGGTGTCGCCTTACCCACCTGTACCTGAGTGACCAGAACATCGACCCCAGGTGGTGGTGGCCTGCTGTGTTCTCCACAATATATTTGAAAACAAGGTAAGGGGCAGAGGCAGAGGCAGAGGCAGAGGCAAAGCAGCTCACCAGGGCTTTTGAGCAGCCGGGCACCACTGCCATCCAGCAAGTCCATCGGGGCAGTGCACATCCTGGAGGCCTTGAGGGAGAGTTCCAGCCAAGGCCAGCTGTGAGAGTCTCTCCCTGGCCTTCCCACAAGGGACCTCTTCATTGCCCCCATGTGACCTTCCTCCCCAACACCTTCCTTCATCTGCCCTCCTTTCCTCCTTTCTCCCTTCCCCTGCAAATAAAATAAACCAGATTTTTTGTTATGAAACAATAAACTCTGTGATTTTTATTTGGGGAATATATAACTGGGGAGGGACTGGTGAAAGAACCCAGAAGGGGAGAGATGAAGGGACAAGAGAGAGAGAGGTGGAGCTCAGGGATGGGGCTGGGACTGACACCTGCCTCAGCACCTTGGGATGCCTTGGCTGCCTGAGAGGTCCCACTGACTTGTATGTGCAACCCTCGGTGGCCCGGGGGGAGAGGGGAGCTAGAAGAAGCTGGAGGCAGAGGCAGGCATGGATGTGGAAGCTGCAGGGACTTGGAGGGGAGTAGGTGCAGGAGGGTGGCCACTGGAGCGCTCAGTGGTGGCGAGCAAGCACTCCATAGTGCTGTGGAACACAACGCACAGCATCTCCTTCTGTCAGGACATCTCCTCCCTGGTGGTGAGGCTCAGCTCCTGGTCAGCATGGCACTCCTCCAGGTTGGCAACCTGCCCCTGGTCCTCCCACTCGAAACTCCATTGGAGGGCATGGAGGCATTCGAGGTGTTCCCTCACCAGGTTGTTCTGGGGTCACTTCTGCCTGCGGGTTTCACAGGTTGTGCTGATGGTGCTGGAGGTGGTGGACGCATCGTCCTCACAGCTGGTCCAGCTGTGATCTAGCCCTCATCTCTAAGACGACACCAAAGGTCTTGTTTCACACAATGGCAAAGTGCTTCAAGCAAGGCCATCTGTTTCCTAGACAGTAGGCACAGTCCTGCAGGGGCACAGATGTCCCAGGGGAGCCTCGCTACTCCCACATCCTGTGTTGTTGTAGGGATAACATATTAATGTATTAAAAATGATTCCTCCAAATGGAAGTAACTCCCCATAATTTGTTCCCCACAACTTAAAATGTTTAGATTTATTAGGATTATTATTATTATTATTATTATTTGTTAAGATTGTTAAATGTTTAGATTTATGATTATTATTGTCCCTTTAGAATATAATGTATTAGGTCATGTAACTTAGAACTGTTAAAAATATAATCCTATGTAACCAGAAACAGCCCCCCCCCTCTGTGCTCCAGGGCATGCTCAAGTTTGTGCAAGGGGCTGCTTGAAATTGACATTGCAGAGATACATTGTAACAATGCATTGTCAAGCCACTAACTCTGCTATGGGAGCCAAGCCCTGTAATTGACTAAGGCCATTGTTACTTAATTGAGGCCTGTTCTCTTTAAAACATTGTAACTTTATTCAGCACTCAGAGAATGTTTTAAGCAATACCACCCAGAAACTTTCTGTAACTACAACTCTGATATATGTAAAGTTATTATTACCAGAAACTTTTTGTAACTACAACTCTGATATATGTAAAGTTATTGTTATACAAAAACATTGTATGGGAAACATTAAGGAATGTATGTAAGAGAGAGAGAGTGCTTGGATGATGAGTGAATGGTTCTAAGAGGTGCCAGCCTGAGAATACAGCAACAAAGGGCTGAAGAAGGCGTCAGGTGCCAGTGCAACCAAAAGGTGTCAAGTGGAGAAACTGGAGGTCCACCCGATGAGATCACTGATGAGCACCTGGCAGCCACCGTGGAGACATCAGCATGATACAGCAATTTCCATAGACTGGCATAGGAAAAAATTCCTATAAGAACTGGACTAAAAAACTATGGAATCAGAGTCCAAGGTTCTGCTGCCAGCCTACCAGGAGCTTCAGATGCGCATCTGATCAGGACTTCGCTCCCCACTACCATCACTTGTGTACAGAGTACCTGGCCAGTATCCTGTCACAAGCAACTTCCAGGCTGGTAACTATACACAGAACTTGAATGAATGGATGTATGAATGAATGGTTTATATATATATATAAGTGTATAAGGGTTAAGTAGTGTTAGGAATAAGTAGTTAAACAACGTTGTTTGCTTCTATCTTTTCTTTATTTTTTTATTATCTTTACAATAAATGTGGCTTTTTGCCTTATCCCCCCTCATAAGATCCTGCTTGCTTTTATTTGGTACAACATTGTCTGGACACCCGCCTTGTTATTTTGAAATCATGTGAGTTATTTTGAAATACCTCTGTAGTAGTGTAGACATGCCCTTAGTGAGTAGCATTCTATGGTGCCTGTCTCTCCCCCTCTGTTGTATAGGGAGAGCCTCAACACCTAACTCAGGCTTTGTTGATAGCAATGGTATGATCTCCTGGACTCCCAAAAGGTACGGGCTGTGATATTCTGTTTCATAGTACTTAAATCCCTTTTATGGATCTAAACCAGCAAATCTAAATTAGTGTAATTTGCATACCAAGGAGTTTGGAAAGAATAAATTACATTGGCTTAGCACTCCCTCAATTTGGCCCACAGGGAATGATTTTAAAGTAACAGATTCTCTTAATAAAGTGCACCTTGATTTGCTGAACTCTGAGTAACAGAAGATACATGTTAATCATAGGCCTGATATGTCCCCTTCGGCTGTAGTGAGTGACGCTTTGTTCTCATGCAGCTTCTAAAATATACACGAACAGAGGTTTTTAATCCTAAATTTCATAGCTCTGCAAGAGTTCAGCTTCATTCCTGTGGCTCTGATGAATGTACCAGACTAGATCTCCCTAGTAACCCCTTCTCCTTTTATTCTTAGTTGCTTGGCTTTGGGGAGAATTTAGCCATCTCTACCTTGTGATCACAGAAACCCCGTTATCACACTTGAATAGTTTTCAGGTCCCCACAAAGAGTTCCCTAAAAATTATGGTTAGATCATACATTCGCCCACCCGAGAAGAGGAATATAATGAACACTAGAGGAATTTCACCATCTTTTCCATGTCTTGCACATAAGAAGATAAATAACAATTCCCCCTCCTCCATTGCATCAAACACAACACTTGTCTTTGTCTTTAAAGCCCTTCACCTCAAGTATGAGATCTAAGCTTATCATGCTGTCATCGCCTGAACTCTCTGCCAATGAAAGCAGTCTTGATCATATGCTTCTTTCTCTCCCCCATGCTGTCTGTGTGCCTGGGGAAAACTTCCCATCAAACTTGTAAAGTTGCCACCTTCTTTTTTAAATCCCTCTTCAAGTTTACCTCTTCCATGAAGCCTACAAGTCATGTACCTCTGACAGGTTAGGCAATTGATGAGCCAAGTGATTTCTGCCTTTCTACCATGCCGTTTTACTGGTACTTTATCATCCCATTTCTCCCCCCACCTACGCAAACACATATGGTTAGCTTGTCCCTTTCTTGAGTCCTGTTTGTCATTGTACATTGTGAATACAATTAGTCAAGAAATGTTAAATGTGTTTTGTGAAAAATTTCAACGATTTCCATTTTTTTAATGAAAATCAGAGTATTAAGTTTTCAGGTGCCTCCCCACTTTCCTCCCTTCCTGTAATGCTCTTTTTCACTGTCAAAATTTAAAACTGAGGAAAGGAAGCGGAAAGAACATGTGAAAATCAAAATGGTTTCAGTTTTGGGTTTTGGAAACAAAGAATGTTTTAACGTTTTAAAAATTATTTTGAAAAAAAAATCTTGTAAGAGGTTCATTTTGGGGAAAAGAGATTACTACTACTATTACTACTACTAGTAGTTATGGACGAAAAATTTAAGGAAGCTATGATTGTGAGCTTTGTGGGGTGTGAAATGTTTTCTTGGTTACCAGCCTGAACCATGCCTAGCACAAGTGGGCACTGATTCTTCATTATGATTCCCAGGTGCCACTACAATTTAAAAAATGAACAATAACAACATAAACTAAATCATATCTTAGAGTATAAAGAATCACCAAATTGGTCAGTTTTGATACCCAAATATTATTTAACATTGTAGGATCCAATTAATATTTCCTAAGTTCTATACATTAGCAAAATTTAAGTTTAAAGGGATGAAAACAGAATTCTCAACCACTACAAAATGCTAGGCACTCCAGATGGTAGGGGAAAATAAAATTTGATGCTGTATTAACTTTCTTAAGTATAACCCAGAGGCATTGAGACCGCTGACAAGTCTGTTGGTTTTACAAGTGGGGGCTCATGCAGGATGAACTGCTGGGAAGTTTCTGAAGCTCAGGATGTACTTCTTCAGCTGAGGGAAGTATATAACCCTGTGGCACTGAGACCACTGACAAAGGAGAAGGAAATGTGCTCTACAGCCGTAGCAAAGAGTCAGCTGGCTTTTAACGCATATGGTAGAGGCACATGGCTTTAGCCCCAAAGTCCAGGTTTAATCCCATCTGCCAATGACCAAGGCCTGCTGGCTTTACACAAGAATTCCTTATGGAGCTTACAGAGCATTGGGATGTGAGGAAAATTTTCAGAATGGAGAGAGGTAACTGGTGATGTCCCGCAAGGGTCCAACTTGGACTAATTCTATTCAACCTATTTATATATGATCTGGAAAAAGGGGTAAACAGTCAGGCGGCAAAATTTGCACATGACATTAAGCTGCTCAAGATAGTTAAGACAAAGCAGACTATGAAAAGGTTCAAAAGGATTTCACCAAGCTAAGTGATTGGGCATCAAAATGGCAAATGAAATGTAATGTTGATAAATGTAAAGTAATGCACATTGGAAAAACTAACCCCAACTATACATACAATATGATGGGGACTAATTCAGCTACAATTACTCAAGAGAGAGATCTTTGAGTCACTGTGGATAGTCCTCTGAATGCTGCCTGCTAACATCCATGTCCTCATGATGGGATACTCCTCCCCTGCCCAGAATAACTGAAAGCAAAACCCACTGGCCCTGCCCGGCTGGCTGCAAAAGCACTTCAGCTCCAGTGGCACACTGGCTAGTGTGGCTCACATCATGGTGGTGACAGCAAGTATGGCTTCTGAGACCGAGCAGCACCCTCTGTGGCTGGGACGATAGGGGCCTGGGTGCCTCTGGGAGCAGTGTATAATGGTGAGTCCCTGCATACTAAACCCCATCCTGCAGGCTGGCAGCTGCACGGATCTGATTAAATAATGCTTTCAAAATATTCACAGACTGGATGGGGAAAGAGCTCAGGCCGCAGATGGCCCCTGGGCTAGGAGTTTGAGACTCTTGATTTAAATCATCCCCAACAGATGCTTCTCTAACCTGTGCTTAAATATCTCTAGTGATGAAGATTCTACAGCCTTCCTATATAATTTATTCTAGAGCTTAACCGCACGTCCTGTTGGAAAGTTTTTCCTAATGTCCAACCTAAACTTCCCATGCGGCAATGATGTGCAAACCAATCTTTTTCTGAGAGCTTTTCTAAGTGAAGATGACTGAAATTACCAGTAACATCAGATGATCAGATTCACTATTCAGGCTAATGCTGTCTGAAAGAAAGTGCTTTTCAGTAGAATAAGTTGGTTTACTTAAAACCAATTAATACTTTAATGTACATGTGTGCAACTATGGATGTCATCTTTAGTATGTTAGTCAATGCAGATGCTTATTATTCAAACTATGAAGCTGGATTTTATTTAGACTTATGAATATGTAGGTAACCTGTGGAATGTGTGTGAGGTAAGAATGAGAAATTCCCAACCAAAAAGGCAGTTTAGGATCCGTGACGATTTGAGGCAGACAAAGACCCTGCAATCAGATGAATTAACTGAGAAGCAGCCAGAAAATCTCTCTCTCTGCTGGACAAGATGTAACATCACAACAGAAACTTGAGACCGGCCCAGAGAAAATAAAACCTCCTGCAGATCCAAAGGGATCTCCCAAGGAACATCATGGTCAAGACTCTGGGAAGCTGACACCTGGCAAGCATTCCATGGAACAAGTGAAATCAAAAGTAATGTACCCTGTACTTGCATCCTGCCTCTAAACTGCCAGCATGAATATGATGCATGTGTGTATCACTGTACTCTTAAGAATCTGTGCCAATAAACAACCCAAAAAGCAATACTACTCCAGCCCACCCTTTGTCCAGGTATGTTACTCACTGTAGTGTAACATTCTACAGTTTGTTGAAATTTAGGAAAGAGGACTCACACAACCAAGCACAGGGTTACCACAAAGGACAGAATGTGTATAATGTGGAAGAACAAATACTTAATGTTTATTCCAGTTTACCAAGGGTATGTCTACACTACAAAGTTAGTTCGAACGAACGGATGTTCATTCGAACTAACTTTCATAGGTGCTACACTAGCGCTCCGTTAGTTCTAATTTAATTCGAACTAACGGAGCGCTTAGTTCAAACTAGGTAATCCTCATTCCACGAGGATTAAGCCTAGTTCGAATTTACTAGTTCGAATTAAGGGCTGTGTAGACCCTTAATTCGAACTAGAGGGAGGCTAGCCCTTCCCAGCTTGCCCTGGTGGCCACTCTGGCCAACACCAGGCAAACTCTGCTGCCCCACTCCCGGCCCCGGAGCCCCTAAAGGGCCACGGGCTGGCTACACAGTTTGTGCCAGTTGCAAGGCTGCCAGCACCCGTGCCAGCACACCCAGCAGCTGACACCCATGAGCCAGCCACCCGATGACACCCAACCCTCCCCCTTTTCCCGGGACCAGCCTGGCGGCTCCCAGGACCCTGCCCGGGGCCGCAAGTGGCGGGTGCCCACGTGGTCTAGTGCAGAGATCGTGGACCTCATCGCGGTTTCGGGGGAAGCCTCCAATGTCCACGATCTCCGCACTAGCCAGAGGAACGTGGCAGTCTACGGCCGCATAGCTGCCAGCCTGGCCGCCAGGGGCCACCAGCGCAGCTGGGAGCAGGTGCGCTGGAAAATAAAGGACCTGCGGCAGTCCTACTCCCGGGCCTGCCTGCCAGAGGCCGACCCAGAGGTGTGCCCCCACTTCCAGGCTCTGGACCGCCTCCTGGGGGCTCATGCCATCCCTGCCCCCCAGGACGTGATAGACCCCGGGGCAGAGGGACCGCTCCAAGGCTGTGTCCAGACTCCATGCCTCCGTCGACGGAGGCATGTAGATTAGCCAGCTCGGAAGAGGGAAATGAAGCCGCGATTAAAATAATCGCGGCTTCATTTAAATTTAAATGGCTGCCCCGATCTGCCGATCAGCTGTTTGTCGGCAGATCGGGAGAGTCTGGACGCGATGCCCCGACAAAGAAGCCTTTCTTCATCGACACAGGTAAGCCTCGTGAAACCAGGCTTACCTGTGTCGATGAAGAAAGGCTTCTTTGTCGGGGCATCGCGTCCAGACTCTCCCGATCTGCCGACAAACAGCTGATCGGCAGATCGGGGCAGCCATTTAAATTTAAATGAAGCCGCGATTATTTTAATCGCGGCTTCATTTCCCTCTTCCGAGCTGGCTAATCTACATGCCTCCGTCGACGGAGGCATGGAGTCTGGACACAGCCCAAGAGACGGAGGAGGAGGAGGAGGAGGAGGAAGGCTCCAAGAGCCAGGAGCCTGCCGGCAGCCTGCCCAGGACCTGGGACCCCCGAGGCACCCACTCGCCTGTGTCGTCCGAGGCCAGGGAGGCGTCCACCTGTGAGTACCATCATGCTCCCCTTATGTGTACGGAGGCTGGGGCGAGAGGGAGCCCCGGGAGCATGCGTCTGGGCCTTGCCCACCACGGAGCAGCAGCTGGGGATCCTGCAGGGGCCCTGGCCTTGCAGAGGGGAGCTGGGTTTCACACAACTGGGCCCCTGGGGTAATTGACCACTATTCTTGTTTCACCACAGCCGCAGCACCTGGGACTGCAGGGCACACCACCCCGCTTGCAGCAGCCACCCGTGCCCGGGCAAGCAGGACAGCCAGGAACCAGGAGGAGTACCAGAGGTGGCACCTTCGGTTCCTGGGGCATGAATGGGGATGTGTGTCCCGTAGATGGCCCCCCCACAGTTGGGGAAGCCGAGGGTACCGAATCCCCGGATGACGGCGTCCGGGTCGGCGAGGCGGACCACCATGCAGAGCAGCACCCGGTTGATGGCCTTGACCACCTGCGGAAAGAGACACAGCAAAGCGCCAATCAGTCGGGCGCCCGGGTGGCTGGGAGCATTCATGCCCTGGCAGTGCCCCGCGCCCCACTCCCGGAAGCAACCCCCCTGGCAGCGTGTAGTACGGCCGGGACAGACCGACCCCTCCGGTGTGGGGCGCTTTCGCCTTCTCCCGCCCCTCCTTTGTCCCTGGGGCAGCCCATCCTCTCCTTGCAGCCCCCTCCCCCCCGGGCGTAGTGGCCGATGAGTGCCATACCTGCATGAGCACCCCTCCGACGGTGGATCTCCCCACACCGAACTGGTTCCCGACGGATCGGTAGCTGTCCGGCGTGGAGAGCTTCCAGAGGGCGATGGCCACCCGCTTCTGGAGGGGGATGGCGGGCCTCATGCGAGTGTCCCTTCTGCGCAGAGCAGGGGCGAGCCACTCGCAGAGCTCCAGGAAGGTGTCCCTCCTCATCCTGAAGTTCTGGGTCCACTGTCGGTCTTCCCATCGCTCCAGGACGATGCAGTCCCACCAGTCGCTGCTGGTGTCCAGACGCCAGATGCGGCGGGGCACGCCGGTGCCGGGGCACTGCCGCGGCTCCTCCACGGCCCCCAGGGCGGCCAGGTGGAGAGGCAGGGGGCTGACGTGCACCAGGTGGTGCCAGGTAGCCTCGAGCCATTGCTGGCAGGCTTGCAGCAGCAAGTCCAGAAAGTGCACCAGAAGGTGCAGGGCGAGCTCTGGCTCCATGCTGCCACCTGCGGCAGTGTCCCCGAAGGGAAGCACCGACACAGACGGCACAGAGACCAACGCTTTGCTGTCCCTCGGCGAGGTTGGCAAGCAAGCAGGAAAAGCTGAGAACCGGCTGTCCAGGGGGGTCCCTTTAAGCACGAGCCTCAGATAGACTCAGACAGCAGCCAGACAACGCAACTACTGACCTGATGCCCTGCCAGAACCAGTTTCAGCCGCCCTTAAATGCGCCCCTGAATCCAATCAGTGTGAACGCGCTAGTTCGAATTAGCAAAACGCTAATTCGAATTAGTTTTTAGTTCTAGACACGTTAGTTCGAATTAGCTTAGTTCGAATTAACTAATTCGAACTAAGTTAGTTCGAATTAGCGCTGTAGTGTAGACGTACCCCAACAGTAGTCACAGCCAAAAGCCAAGGAAATGGAGGTTTGAGGAAACAATAGGAAGGGCCTATCCCTATAGCTATGTTGACACTGCGTTTTTTTTCCAGAACAAGATACGCAAATTTCAAACTGCAATTTGCGTACTTTTTTCCTGCTTGTTTTTTTGGAAGAGGCTTTTCTGACATTTGGCCCATCTATATGGGGCCAAATGTTAGAAAAACCTCCTCTTTCAGAACATCCCTTATTCCTCCTAAAATGAGGAATACAGGGATGCCGAAAGAACACGCCCACTTTTTCAGAAACTGTTCTGAAAAAGCAGATGCTTTTCCCAGATGCAGCAGATTTTTCTGGGATACTGGAGGTATCCCGGAAAAACTCTGCAGTCTAGACATAGCCTATGAGGAGCAAGAATAGAAGAAAATGTAGGCCTTCTAAATTGGTCAGCAGTTCAAAGGTTTTCTTCACAAAGCATATTTGGAAGCTTGGGTTACTGAATTTACTGAAGTACTACCTGCTGTGTACCTAAGACATGGCAGTGAAAATCAACTACTAATTATAGTATCTGCCTCCGAACAGCTGGTACAGTTAAACTTTCAGGGTGGTATTGACTAATCTGTCTTCTTGGCTAGACAATTTGTTTTCACCCTCCACCCCCCAAATTATATAGAAAGAATTGCAACATGAAATATATACAGCCAATCTTTGAGAGAGAAATTACAGAATTTTTGGTAAGTCATGTCAATAAAACTTTTCCCTTTTGCTATAATTAGGTTAGTTATTCCCTTATCACTCCAATATATTACTTTGGTAAGCCACAATGCTATGGGCAGTGAATAAGAAGTTCAAATAAAGTAATTTAGAGGTATCCACTTCTAATACTAGTTGCCTATAGGTTTTTGATCACAGCATTATTTCACTTTGGGTCACTTTTGTATCATAAGGAATTAGCAGGAAATTTGCAAGCTAGAAATTCTGATTGCCTGGTTGTATTTTTTTCCTTTTAAATACTGCAACAAAATTCTTCCCGTTGTGGCCATAAGTGTACTGCAATTTCAGGTACCTTCTGCTGAAGCATCTGTTATCTCCTGGAGTCATCTGGCCATTTCAGGCAATAGAAATGCTGGCTACAGTTTAAGTCTCTGCAGTCTTGGAGAAATGCAAGTGTAATGTCCTCAGTTTTTAAAATGTCTGCATCTCATATTCATATATGCCATTATAACATGGCTACTGACAGTAAAAGTCTAATTTTGCAACAGCACAGGAACTCACTGCATGTGACTGAAACAAGAATACCCATGTATAAACAAGTAGGAGAAACACAATATTGAAACAAACAAAAGCATGAAGTGAATTACTTACTTACCATTATTATCCCGAGTGGTAGTGTGGAAATGACAGTACTGAAACAAAAAGTGCTCACATGGCAAATGGCATGTTAGAATAATGTAGATTTATAACCAGGTAACTGCAGTAGTGCATTCACGAAATACAATTCCATTCACAATGCATACATAATTTACATTAAAAAATAATTGCATAATGAGTTAATCAGATTGATCTTCCATTATAAAAAGAAATTATTTGGAGTTTATATTTGGTCTTCAACTTTCATGCTGACAATGTAAAAATTGCATTTATGACTGAAGGGTAAACAGTTTTAGCTGACAATCTGGACTGCTATCGACCAGAGCTGACTGAACGCAGAATACAGTTGAATTTTCGATCTCAGACAGAAACAAAATGTGGCAGTGGGGGAAAAAAATGTATCCATTGTATCCAGATTGCATATCCAGTCTCAACAAAATGTAGTACTATAATAAATGTATTTATTGCATGTATCAATCAATAGGTAGACAAAATGCCAGGGGTCAAGGAAAACATTTATGGGGGGCGCAGAGGGGAGAAGATCACAGGTCAATCAGCCCCAGAAACAAAGTGCTGCTAAAGCTTTTCTCTCTCTCTCTTTGCTCTTTTTGGGGAAACTGGGCCTGATTCTTCTCTAACCAGCATTATTGTAACTTTATTGAGGCCACTGTTATAAAATAAGTCTGATCAATGGAAAGGTCCCTATTAACTTTAAAGGGTTTATATCAGATTCTTAATAAGGAGAATTAGGCCCCCTGATGTATACCTAATGTTTTGCTGCCTGGACCTTCAGATTATCAGAGGGGCATATTTATTTTCACAAGTTACACCACAACCATTTTGCTGATGGGCACTTATAAAGAACAGTCATGTGAGTGAAATGCTTGTAAGCTGCATAGAAACTTTTAAAAAACACTGTAATAGTGTATAGTGATATATACCCCAATTACATAATTAGTGGACCAAAACCCACCACTACAGCTAAACCCAGAAAAAGACACATTTTGACACAAAAAGACATCCTTTAAAAATCAGAAGTCAAATCTTACTGAAGAAAATAGAAAGGAACATAAACGTGGGCAAGTCAAGTGTAAAAGTATAATTATGCAAGCCAAAAAAGAAACTGAAGAGCAGGTAGCAAAAGACAAAAAAGCCTAACTGCAACATTTTTTTAAGAACAGAAGGCATCCCAAACAACCAGTGAGGACACTTGGCAATTAAGGTGTTAAAGGAGCATTCTAGGAAGTCAAGGCCATGACAGATAAGCTGAATGAATTATTTGCATTGATTTCACTGAAGAGGATGTGAGGGAGATTCCCACACCTGAGTCATTCTTTTCAGGTGTCGTATCTGAGGCACTGTCCAGAGGTAGGTACTAATCGTTGAGTTTTAGGAACAAACTGAGAAACTGAGCAGTACTAAGTCACCAGGACCAGACAGTATTTACCTAAGATGTCTGAAGAAATGCAAATAAGAAATGTCAGAGCTACTAACTATGGTATGTAACCTTAAATAAGACTCTTTATCTGATTATTGAAGGATGCTAATGTAATGCTGATATTTAAAAAGGCTCCAGATGTGATCCTGGCAGCTACAGGTGAGTAAACCTAATTTAAGTACCGGGGTTTGAAACTATAGTAAAGACCAGATCATTCAGGAATGTAGAGACACATGGTAGGTTGGGGAATAGTCAATCTGCAGGAATTGTTTGAAGGGTCATCAGCCAGGCAGACACAGGTGATCCAGTGCATAGAGTATACTTGGACTTCTAGAAAGTCTTTGACAAAGTCATTCACCAAAGGCTACTAAACAAATTTAGCAGTCTAAAGATAAGAAGAAAGGTCTGCTAACAGAGAGGAAATAAAGGTAGGAGGGATAGCTCAGTGGTTTGTGCATTGGCCTGCTAAACCCAGGGTTGCTAGCTCAGCCCTTGAGGGGGGCCACTTAGGGATCTGTGGTAAATCTGTCAGGGATGGTATTTGGTCCTGCTGTAAGGATAGGGGACTGGACTCAACTGACCTCTCAAGGTCTTCTCCAGCTCTATGAGATAGGTATATCTCCATATTATATTAAATGATGAGTTGTCACAGGGAAAACAGGTAAATTGTGGTTTCCTCCAAGTATCTGTACTGGAATTAGTATTGTTCAACATATTCATAAATGATGTAAAAAAAAGTGGTGAAAAATGAGGTGGCAAAATCTTCAAAATACAGGCAGTCCCCGAGTTATGCGGATCCGACTTATGAACGGGGCCCTCTCCCTGGTCTCCAGCAGACCAGGGAGAGGAAGCAAAGCGGTGGAACACGCGGGCAGTGGGCAGCCCAGACGCGTCTGGGCTGTCCGCTGCCCGCGTGCTCCGGGGCTTTGCTCTGCTTTGCTCCCTGTCCCCCTGGTCTGCAGACCAGGAGGACGGGGAGCAAAGTGGCGGAACACATGGGCGGCAGGCAGGGGGACGGGGAGCAAAGCAGAGCAAAGCTATAGACCAGGGGGACGGGGAGCAAAGCAGAGCAAAGCCGCAGAGCCCGAGGGCAGCAGGACAGCCACGGCGCGTCTGGGCTGTCCCGCTGCCCCCGTGCTCCGCGGCTTTGCTCCGGGCGCCTGTGGTACAGCAGCTGGGGCGCTGCCGGTTGGTCCCGTAGCGCCGCTCTGGGCGCTATGGGACCAACCCGGCAGCACCCCAGCTGTTCTGCCCCAGGTGTCCTGATTCAGCCACTGCTGGTCAGTTTCAGCAGCGGCTGAATCAGGACGCCTGGGGCAGAGCAGCTTGGGTGCTGCTGGGTAGGTCCAGCGGCGGCGCTACTGAACCAACCCAGCAGCACCCCAGCTGCTCTGCCCCAGGCGTCCCCAAGTCAGCCGCTGCTGAAACTGACCAGTGGCTGACTACAGGAAAGCTGACTGCCTGGGGCTTCCTGGAATCAGCTGCTGATCAGTTTCAGCAGCGGCTGACTTGGGGATGCCTGGGGTTCTTAAGTTGAATCTGTATGTAAGTCAGAACTGGCGTCCAGATTCAGCCACTGTTGAAACTGATCAGTTTCAGCAGCAGCTGAATCTGGACGCCAGTTCCGACTTACATACAGATTCAACTTAAGAACAAACCTACAGTCCCTATCTTGTACATAACCCGGGGACTGCCTGTAATGCAGAATTATTGAGGATAATAGTTACAAAAAGATAGCAGAAACAGGGTTATTGGCCAACAAAATGGCAAATGAAATAAAAATTCAATGTTGTTAAGTGCAAAATAATGCACTCTGTAAAACATAGTCCCAACTATGCATATAAAGAGATGGGGCTAAATTATTACCACCTAAGAAAGCAAGCTTGGAATCATCATGGATTAGGGATGTGAATGGGGAACCGGTTAACATATTACCTAAAAGCATCATCCTTATTGGGTGATTCTTACCAGTAACTGGTTAACCAGTGCCCGGGAGCAGGGACTGCTCCAGCCCAGCTAGGCCCACTGTGCTGTGTGATGGGGCAAGCAGCCAGCTGCCTTGTGGGGCTGGGAGCTGGAAGCTAGGAGCTGGCAGCCCCCCAGAGCCAGGACCCAGCAGCCCTGAGGGCTGAGGGAGCCCCCAACCGGGCCTGGCCCATGACACTTGGGATCCCATGTAATTGGTTAACAGATTAAATGGGATTTTACGTCCTTATCGTGCATACTGTATCTCTGAAAACACCATGTGCAGCAGCAGTCAAAAAAGCTAACAGAATGTTCGGAATGAGCTTGATAATAGGACAGAAAATATATTAATGTCACCGTATAAATCCATAAAATGCTCATACTTTGACTATTCCATGCAGTTATGGTCCCCCCCCTCTCCCCCCGCCCATATCAGAAAAATATATTAGAATTGGAAAAAGTACAGCTATGGCTACACAAATTACTAGGGGTATGGAACAGCTTCCATATGAGATTTTAAAACGACTGCTCTTCTTAGAACAGAGATAGCTAAGGGGGATATTGTAGAATATAAAATCAGAAAAGATGTGCAGATAGTGAGTAAGGAAGTGTTATTTACCATTTCACATAACAAACTTAAGTCAGTGAATGGAATTAATATGAAGCAGGTTATAAACAAACAAAAGGAAACACTGCTTCACAATATCACCAGTCAGCCTGGGAAACCCATTACTAGAGAATGTTGTGAAGGCCAAGTTTATAACAAGATTACAAAAAGAATTAGGTGAGTTCATGGAAGATAGGGCTATCAATGGCTATTAGCCAAGACACAGGTTTTTTACCCTGGTTACTCCTCACTCTCTGAATTCCAGATGCTGTGAGGGAATAGAGAGGAATGGGTAACTCAATACATTTCTCTATGTTGTTCACTCTCTCTGAAGCATCTGAAAATGGCCATAATTAAAAGACAAGATAGATGGACCATTGGTCTGACCCATTATGGCCATTTGTTCAGCCATATGCTCTTACGTTATTAGAAAATCCTGTCTATCTGTAACATCGGCCAATTCAGCTCTGTATTTCCACTGCACTTATCATAAGGGCTGGTTCTAGGGTCCAATTATTGGAGGGGCAGGTGATTGGCAGGGGGGGTGGGAGGAGTGTTGGTAATTAATAAAAAAAAAACAACAACCAGAGGCCAGATAGATGCTTGGAAAATCTTGCTTTTTAAGAGTTCAAAAAATCCAATTGGCTTCTGTGTACTTTATATAAAGGATGAGGACTGCACATAGTGTGCATGATTTGGACTTTCTAACAATAATTTTGAGCCCCTGAAAGACCATTTTGGGAAGTGCACATGTTAGGGGTGGTGGTGGGGGGACGGACCATGGTGGGGTTGGGTCAGCATTTCACAACTTTATTGCTGCCTTCTTGCTGCTTTCTGCCATTGTAAATACATTTGCAAATATGAGGAAAACGTAACTAAAACTATAAATAAAATGCAAAAAATACATATACTTCAAACAAAACACATAACCAATAGGCCAAATCTCATGTAATATTCACTCTTGTTTTCAGTCTAATTTCTCCTTCATTTTTCACTATCATAATTAGGTCATGTTTATAAAGAATTCGTTGGGGATTTTAGCAGTGGGTAGTTCCCTGATCTCATTACTTTCATGACTCTTAAATGAATACAGTAAACTTATATAAAAACACAGAGTTAAATACTTATCTGTTTTCGCTCCACTAGAATTTCACCCAAATGTCAGGCTTTCTCGTTGCTTGGTATGGTTTGTGATAAGCGCACAATTGGTCTCCCTTAGATGTCACAGAAAAAATTTCATTGACTTTTGGGGCAATCTCATAGATCTGGACTTACCACAAATAGAATTCAGTGCTATAATGTGCTGAGCAACATTCCCTGTAGTTTCTTATGTGCATGCATGTGTCACACATCACCTCTATACTGGTGCACATAACAACATTTATTTCACACGTGAACGGTGTATGGGAGTGGAGCAAAGGGGTTAGCAATGTGGGAGGGGCTCACCACTGGGGCACATGGTTGGGGTTTGGAGGGTGAGAGCTCTGGCTAGGGATGCAGGCTCAAGGGTGGTGCTGGGGATGAAGGGCTTGGAGTGTAAGCTGTTCCAGGAGGAGAACACTACCTTGCCTTTTCTAATCTCAGCAGATCAGGGTTGTGGCACCTTTCTATGGCTGTGGCAGCTCCAGCCGGGCCAGTTTGGGGGAAGGGCAGCACTCCCTGGCCATGGCAGGTCCAGGCTAGGCAGGATGGGGGCTGAGGGAGGGGCACCTTTCCCCCAGCTGCAACAGATCTATACAGGGGCTGGGTTGGGGCCAGGGCACCTCTACCCCATCTGCAGTAAACCGGGACATATCCATGCTACGGCTGGAGGGGAGAGTTGCCTCTCCCTTCCATGTCAGGTCCATGCTGAGGGCGAGGCATATCTTCCTGACACAGGGCATAGCTCTGAGTCCCTGTGTTGGGATTAATAAACAGGGGTATGGCTGTACATCTTAGAGGACCCTTAGGTGCCAAGTGTGCCAAATCCCTTTTAAGTCAGTGGGAATGTATGGCTCTATTAAGGAGGCACACAGCACCCATGAGTGTCAAATTATTGTGGTCATTTTTTGTAGTCACTATGTAAGCAGAAATATTGTTAATCCACTAACTTGCCTAGACGATTGCCCACAGCTATAATACTAATTGTTATGCTTATTGCTGAAAGAAGCTAGACACCTTAGCACAACTAACAGACAAGGAGAGGAGGGAGAAATGAGGGACCGTGATGAGTAAAGACAACCCTGTGGCCTCCTTGAGTTTTTTACCAAAGCATGCAATGTTGCAAGATGGAAAGTCTGGCAATAGTTTACAATTTCCTAATGAAATACAGTGGTTAATTGGTGGAAAACTCCCACACGGCAGGCTTGAAAATGTAGCTTAGCTTCTTGGGGTTTTGGGGGTTTTTGGGGTTTTGGGATTGGGAGGGGTTTGATGGATGGATGAGGTAATACTAAAAAACTGGGTAGAAAAAGAAAAAGAAACCTGAACTCAGTGAACACTTGAACACATCACAAGATCCTCTGCAGGTGGAACTGGCCACTGGATATCTACAGTTATCCACTTAAGACTTCCTAAAAACCCTGGATAAATATGAATCTCTTGGTAATTTCAGGAGCTCTACCAACCTTTCGTGGATGTGTGTAAGTGCTGGAGAATAAATAAAATAGAAGCTTTGATTGAAAGGTTTTTTTGTGTGGCTTGCTTGTGTCAACTATCTATTGGCTGGATGTCTGAATCCCCATTGATTTATTTCCTGACACTCCTTCACAAAGAGTAAAGTTACTAAAGACTTTGGGTTCAGTAAAACCCCAGGTAACAATTAAACCTCAACTAGTAATATCATTTTTATATTTATGCACATGCGTACACAGACACACACTTTATCTATCTATCTAATATTATAATGTGTCAGGATTCTCCTTTTGCTCCATTATTTTAGTAGGTAACCTGCACAGAGCTGCAATTAAATTCCTACTGACTAATTGCAGTTAGTGTTGCTCATTATACTGCATCTGATATAAGAAGCTAAGGAAAGGAACCCTTTCAGCAGCCAAGCCTATGAAAAAGTTATAAACATTTCTTAACACTTTTTGTTACTAAAACTAAATCCAAGAAATGTTAAGTTTATCTATCAGCTTCTATATGGAGCTGAGTGAGGACTCCACTGTCTTTAAATACATAAAGCTGTGTTCTAAAAGAAGAAATTCAGATGTGAAAGATAATCAATATTACAATGAATCCTCCATGATTTGATGTCTTCGTCCAGAATTAACATACACATCTAAGGTGTCTACATGAGTGTATGTAGCACACCTTGTTATGCAGGAATCACAGCTGTGAAAAAAAGCTATTAATGAGCAAGTCTTCCAAACTAAATAAAAACCAGATGTGTGTAAATTCAGTCATTACTTTAGGTAGCAGGGAATCAGCATTCAGTATGAGCCTTATAGTATCTGACAATTTCTCTTTTAGCACCTGTAACAGAAGAAAAGACAACATTGAGCAGAAGGCATGTGGGGCTAGATTCACAAAAGGATGTTGGCTGCACTCTGAAATGCCAAACTTTAGGCATGTTGCTACCCAGTGGAATCCACAATACTGAGCTATGCTCTGTAGGCCACCTGAAGAGTTACCCACCTCATGGGGGATCCACGAAAGCCAGCATGCTGAGCCAGAGCTTGTCTAAGTTAGACAATGCGAAATGCCAAGGCAATAGAGGTGGCCTGTGCCCTAGTCGTCACAGGAGGGAGGTGCCTATCTTCAGTAGATTTTCAAAGCTGTGAACTCGCTGATGGAGTTAGGTCCCCAGCCCTCCCTCATTAGAAACCAGAGATACCCACATTCCGATTCCCATTCCACATCACAGACTTGAACAGAGGTCTCCAAGCTCCCAGGGAGGGGCACTAACCTCCAGGATGTTTATTTGGAGCAGGAAGATGGGGGAAGTCTTGTAATGTTTCCTGTTGAAGCTGTTCCATTGAAATATTCATTGGACCACAAAGAGTGAGTCTACAGTCCACTATTTAGGGCACACTGCTGGGAGAGTCAGGGTCTAGTCCCATCTCTAATGAATATTTAGTTCATACTAAGTGAAACAGCTTCAAGAGAACAGATTCCCACCCTCAAATACCCAATAGGTAGGGCATGCAGCTGGAAGGTGAAAGACCTTGGCTCAAGCCCTTGCTCTGAATCGGACAAGGTAAGGATTTGAACCTAGATTTCCTACATCCTAACCAATTGGTCTAATCATTGTGCTGATAGCTACAAAGGAGGGACAACAGCATTACCACATTTTTAGGGTATGTACTGTGCAGTGCCTGATCCAGCTGGCAACTTGAGTTTGGCTACAAGGTTGGAATCTATACATGAGATAGGTAGAGCAATGCCTGGTTTGAGGATCCTGCTGTGGCTTAGTCCGCAAACAACTGGATGTTATCAAGATTTAGGGAGCTTTGCATGTACCCAATAGCAGAAATTTCAGTGCCAATGGGACTTTACTGATGGTCATTTAGGTGTCAGATTTGAGAGGCAGCTGAGAGACAGTTTTCAAAATCTAAATGTTGAAATTGAATACATAAAGGCTACGTCTACAGTGGCATGATCTTGCGCAAATACTCTTTAACGCAAGAGTTCTTGTGTTAAAGTATTTGCGCGAGAGAGCATCTATACTGGCATGTGCTTTTGCGCAAGAGATGTGCTTATGTGCAAGAGCATCCGTGCCAGTGTAGACACTCTCTTGTGCAAGAAAGCTCCGATGGCCATTTTAGCCATCGGGCTGTCTTGTGCAAGAAATTCATGTTGCCTGTCTACACTGGCCTCTTGCGCAAGAATAGTTGCACAAGAGGGCTTATTCCTGAGTGGGAGCATCATAGTTCTTGCACAAGAAGCACTGATTTCACACATTAGAACATCAGTGTTCTTGCGCAAGAACTCCCCTTCAGTGTAGACAGGCAGTTGCTTTTGCGCAAAATCCTGCCAATGTAGACACAGCCAAAGTGGCAACTCAGTGCTTAAATCACACTGTGTATTTAGCCTTTTATGTCTCACTGGTATAGTAAAAAAGGATGGTGCACTACAGTAAACTTCTTCAGGGTAGAGACCGTCCACTGCTGTATCTTTGTACAGTGTTTAGTACAATAAGTGACCGTTTCTTGGACTTTATAGTCGTACAATGTATGCTACTGTAATAAGCATGATTATAATAACCAAGATTAATTTGCATAAATTAATTAATTAAAGTAGCACTATTTCTACATTCTAGTGAGGGTGCTGTGCTAAAATAATGGGACCAATTATAAGATACCAAAACTACTTGTGTTTGTCAGTGTCCTAGAATACCTTGTACTTGTATTGTATCGGATATGCTAAAAGCAAGAAGAGATATTGTGAGAGCATCACTCAGGAGCCATCTTCTCTCAGTTTAAAAATTAATTTTATTACCTGTACCCTCTTGTGTACTTGTCCACACATAATCAGCCATGAAGGTTTCATAGTCAGGTCTTAACAAAATGTGCCACCTCTGCGGGCTGTGAGACTCAGCTTGCTGTGAACACTCATCGGCATCTTTTTTTAATAGATAAAGTGTCACATTTGTGACACATCAAGAGTTCACTGTGCTGGAAAAGCACTGTCTTTGAGCAAATTCTGATGGTAAATTATATCACAGAGTAGCTCTGGAGAGTATGACTTTAGGCAGTTATAAGATTCGTTGTCCCTAATTGACCTTCAAGCTCTTCATCACTTAGGCTGGTTAAAGTGCATAACCAGCAAAAGAGCATTTGGGTTGTCAATATGGATGTGAATGGTATATATTGTCATCCATACCCCTTTTCATTGTTCATAGTTAGGATTTTTCATTCTGATGGTAACAGTATATGATGTGTCAGCAAAAGTACTTATGAAAGGAATTAAAACAGGGGGAGGCAAAGTTTTTTGCCTTAGAGCCACATAAGAGTATGGAAACTGTATGGAGGGAATGCTCACAGAATTGGAGGCTGAAATGTGGGAAGGAGGGATAACTGCAGGATCTAGGGTCGGCCAAAAAGGAGAAGTTCAGGGTATGGGAAGGAACTCTGGGCTGAAACAGAGGATTGGAGTGTGGGAGTGAGGGCTCAGGCTGGGGGTGCAGGCTCTGGTGTGGAGTTAAGGCTAAGGTCTTTTGGGGTACAGGAGTGGGCTCTGTACTGGGACTGAGGGGTTGGAAGGATGGAAGGGACTCTGGGCTGGGACAGGGGATTTCAGTGAAAGGTGCATGTGTCAGGGCTCTGGCTGAGGGTGTGGGCTTTGCGTGAGCTTAGGGATGAGAGATTTGGGGTGCAGGAAGGTGCTCTGGGTCAGGAATGAGGATGTGGGAGGATGGGAAAGGGCCCTGGACTGGGGCAGGAAATTGGAGTGTAGTGTGTGTGTGAGGGCTTAGCTGGAGGAGCAGGCTCTGGGGTGAGGTTGGAGATGAGAGGTATGGGGTATACAAGGGTGCTTTCGGCTGGACTGAGAGGTTTGGAGGGTGGGAGGGAGATCAGAGCTGGGGCAGGGGGGCTGAGGGACAGGGACAGGGATTGTGGAGGAGTGTGGTTCCCAGCCAATGACACCTATGGGGACAGAGCTTGGGATGGGGGCAGAGCATGGAGCCCTCTGGCTGCCCCTGAGCATAGGAGCCAGAAGCGTGAGATACTGCTTCCAGGAGCCACATGGATCTGGGTAAGCCCCAGTCCACCCTCTGCAGCAGGAGTTTATGGGATGGATTAAAATGGCTGATGGGTCAGATAAAACCCACGGGCTGTAATTTGTCCAAACCAGGCTTAAAATATGAGGCAGTCATCAACAGGTGTTAGTTTTGAAGCATAGTTTAATATTGTTTGTGCCTTTTCAATTGTTAACTCCAAAAAATGAAGACATTTCAAAACAATCAAATTTTGCATTGGACGTAGGCTGAAGCTGCAAAACTCAGGTTTGGATCCAATGTATGGAAAGGTTGGAAGTGTTCAGCTACAAGGCTTTGGTTTGGTGTCCTCTGCAGATAGAGGCATGTCAAGTTCCAGAACTATATAACTGACAGGGCAGTGAAGTCCTGCTCTGAGATGGTGTAATTAGTTCTTACTGCATAATTCAACAGACCAACCTCCTCAAGGCTTCTCCATTTGATACAAATACATGAACCTTAGGAAAATAAGGCCATACCCAAGAATAGAAAGGAAAGAAGCTAGAGAAGCCTCACTTTCTTGCCTATGGTTTACTTTGATTTTTTTGTTAGGTCAGAACAATGACAAGATAAAAAAAATAGCAAGATACCACCACAGTTTTCTCTGTAAATGTAATTTAATGGCAAATACTATCTGTGTAATGGTTTAGATTACATTCCACACAAACCTTTCATACACAAAGTACAATCTGAAACAGGATACTTGACCTGTTTGTGTTTATATTTCCTCCAACTCTCTGATTTCATATTGTAGGGCTCTGCATGTGTATGATTCCCCTGTCCGGTCCAAATATTCACTAGAAATTCCAACTGTATTGTATGCCAATGTTTCATTTACAAAAAAGATGAATGAGAAGACAAGTTTAAAGGAAACTTTAAGCCTCTGAACTGTGGCTAGGACAAAATGGCTTATGAATAGAAAGCAAGCTTTAACGATTCAGTTGATATGCCCATAATGTTCCACTCTGTTACAGGTGAAAATTGAAGAACAGTCCCAATTAAGTTTTCTACTAACTAGAATTAAGACTTGTGTAAATTCAGCATTATTTAAAACCTTCCCTATTTTGTTTGACATTCTTAAGATGAATTACAATTTATGATTTATGAATGATGGCAGTCAGTTTTTAGTAGAAAACATAAAAATGTACTTTTCATGTGACTATTTAATAAAATACCTTTAACTTTTCTCTAACTTTTAAGAGGAAAAGTGTCCAACAAACAAATAGCCAAATCTCTACATTTCTTAGATACCCACAGCTTCAGTTTAAATCACTCAGAATGTTAGGAACACTGGGAATACAAGAAAAGGCCAACACGTTTCTTCAGAGGAGCTAATGATTTAATTATTTATTTTCTGCTTTGTTTCATTATTATGTACGATAGTTACTCAGGGAATATTTTTCCTCTTTATTTGACATGCCTTCTACCTAAGGACAATACTATGAACTTTTCACATTTAGTTCATCAGATACTAGCTAACAAAGGTATAGAAATTGGTTAAGAAAATCTAGTAGTGACCTTCTTGCTGATCTCAGAATCAATGCAGGATATAGCTACTTTTCTGTAGATGCTTTATATTTTGATAAGGACCCCAGCAGTCACATGTAAGGTTCAAGTGAGTTGTGATTAGAACTCAGTGGAAATCATTTTCACCTTGTGGCAAAATCTGAGATTTCAGAAGTTTTCCTCCTGATCTGGGACAGTGTCAAAGTCTCAAAAATGTCTACCAGACAAAAATTTGAAAAAGAAATGTCATTTTTGGTCAACCGAAACATTTCTTTTCTGTTGTTTTTAATAGATATTTGAAACTGTAAATTTAATTTCAAAACACAGAGAAATCAAAAGTCAGAACTTTTCATTTGGAAAATGTCATAACAGCTTTTACATGGGGAAATTAATTGAAACTGACTGTTCCCCATGAAACATTTTGGTTTCAACTATTCAACAGCTTTCCAGAGAAAAATGTTCTGCTGAAAAATTCCTCCACCAGCTCTAGTCATGATGCTGCTTTCAGAAATACTTTTCAGCTATGTCACAATGAATAATGGTGCTTTAAGATACAAAGATACACCCATCCAATTATATGAACCATCCTACATTAAACCTTTGACCAGTTGAAGCTCACTCAAGTCAGTGTAACATAAGCAAAATTGCTCCTGTTGGTACTAATTGCAAGATTTTGTGTCTTGTGACCCAGCAATATGTTTTTCCAGGGCACAGAATTATTGTATCATGTCTGAGGCTCTGTAACATATCAAGTTGCAGAGCTCAAGGCTTTTTGTTGGACATGCATATTTAACCAATAGTAGAACTGTTTGAAGAATTATCCTGTTTTTTGCCCCCAGTAAATATGTTTATTTAAACAGTGTATATGTTGACTAAGCAGAAATCTATATGATTAACATAATATTATTCAATTGTTTAAATAGCATTATCTAGTGAAAATCCCATTTAATCTATTCACAAAGTCTGATGCTTCTGCTTTCTGGGTTTCCTGCTGTTCTCCTGTCACTACCACAGGCAGAGAAAACTGCTGAAATGTAGCTTCACAAGGCAATTTACTGTATTTGTCTTCCATAGTTCACTAATGGGTTATTTGATCTTTGTGACTGAAAATCATTTTCTCCACTTGCCAAAAGACAACTCATTTAAATAAGTCTATATACTTAGAGTACATCACCACAATTATCAGCACTCCTTTGAAAGCCTAAATCGCAAAGCTCATGGTTTTGGAAGAGATTGCCTTGTCTTTTTTTTTCTTTTCCCAACAGAAAAAGGTGTAGCTGTGATGTCATAAAACACAAAGAGAAAAAAAAGACAAAGCATGTTACTCATTGCTTTTCCACATACTCAAAGTAAGGCAAAGGATTGTAAACTATACGTGTGGCATAAATCATCTTTGTGGCTTGGAATTAAAACTCTGGGAAGCATTAAAGTTCCTTTTATCTCTATAGATATTTATTATGAAGATGAAGTGATATTAGATCACGTCTTAGGTGTTTATGTGTTATGCCTGTCAATGCCCATATGAGGGAGGGCGGTACTATTATTCCCATTTAACATATGGGGAACTGTGGCACAGACAGGTTAAATAGCTTGTCCAAGATCATACAAGAAGCCTGTGGTTAAGCCATGAACTGAGCCTGTGTCTTCTGAGACCTAGGTCACTGACTTAGCCACAAAACCATCCTTCCATTTGATAAGATGCCCATTAAAATTAAATCAGTTGCAGATGGAAAATGTAAATTACATTATTGCAAAATGTCCTGCTAATCTGTCTAAATGACAGTCACTGTAACATAGTGAATGACAATAATATAGATTAAAATAAGTCCTGGGCAGAAAAATGGTTTTCAAAATTTTGTTCTTTTCTTCTGTCAGGGCAAAGTCAAAATCTCAAATATTCGTGAACCAATAATACTCAAAAAATTCATATCAGCTGAACTGAAAAATTTCATTTTGACAATTTTGAGACATTGCTTTAATTTCAGTATTTTAGGATTCTTTAAGGTTTTGAACTGTATAATAATTAACATTTCGTCTGAACAATAAATCAACTAAAATGCTAAGGGTACACAGCAGTGTTATTTCAGAATAATCGCCGTTATTCAGAAATAACATAGTGCACATCTATACTACAAGCCTTTATTTTATAATAATGAGGAACTGGAGGACTTCTTATTCTGACTCATGGTAACCCTCATTTCAAGAGGAGTAAGAGAAGTCGAAGGAAGTGTTCTTCCTGCAGTGTAGACAGCAACAAAGGCCAAATTAAGCTATTTTTACGTAAGCTACACAGTTGACGTAGCGGAAGTTGCGTAGTTTAATTCTACTTTAGCCTTGCTGTGTATCCGTACAGTAGATGAAAAGTCATTTCAAACAAGGACAAAAACCGTTTTTCTCCATTTTAAAAAAGAGAAGATGGGATGCAAAAAGAGTTTTAACACTTTTTTTCTAAACTGTTCAAAGTGAGAGATTTGTCAAAACTGACTCTTCCTCAAATAGTTTCGGATTTGACAAATAAGCATTGAAAAAACAACAACAAAAAAGAACAAAACCTTTTGACTGAAAAATTCTTGACCAATTCTAGTTGAAATTCTCTGCCTTTTTTATAAAGGACACAAATCTGAAGAACTAGAAGTATAATCAAATGTAATAAATATTTATATCCAAGTTAAACTTAGTTTTCATTTTCAAAAGGGAAAGTGTGTAAAAATAAAAGGGGTAAAAAAGAAGGCTGTTGTCATGGTTAGACCACTTAACTGGGAAGAAGATAAGGCTTCTTTAAACAATTCACAAAATAATCCAAAACACAGGATTTAGTGGTGATGGGAGATGCTATGGTAATGGTGCCTTAAAATGCTTTAGGGTACGTCTAGACTACCGCGTTTTGTCGACAGAAGTTTTGTCGACAGTATCTGTCGACAAAACTTCTGTCGACAAAGCGCGTCCAGACACATTGAGTTCTGTTGACAAAGCAAGCTGCTTTGTCGACAGAACTCCATAGTCTGGACGCAGTGTTACAGGCAATAACACCTTCTGTCGACAGAGTTCTGTCGACAGAAGGTGTTATGCCTCGTAAAATGAGGTATACCAGCGTCGACAAAATTGCTGAGTTCTGTCGACGTTATGTCCACTTTTGTCGACAAAACTAGGTAGTCTAGACACACCCATAGACAGAACAGTTCATTCTCTAAAGGGTTAATGCCATTATACAGTCTGAGCGGGAATTGTCTTTCTTCTTCATAAGTCACCATACTTGACAGTTCTAAGATCAGAAGGAACCACGAAATAATCTATTCTAGCCCCCCGTCCAAGATGCAAGATTGTCAAACTTGCTTTCCAAGGTGTTTCTAGTGCATGTATTACTATATAGATGATGAGTGAAGCAATTAAGATTTGCTTCATCATGACATTTTCAAGTTGAGACTGCGGGCCAGGACTAGGAGATGAGATTTGAATTGAAATTTTAGAATCAAAACGTGAAGATACTCACTGCTGAGGATAGTGCGTGCTACTATGAGGAATCCCATTAACTGAAGTGTGACTACTCACATTACTAATCAATATTTCCAACAGTATGTGTTTAAAGGTTCAGGACCCAGAAACATTATTTAATAGAAGTCAGTGAAAATTGTTTTGTCAGGCATCAAAATTAAGGTTCCTGGTTTTTCTACTTTTTCCCTCCCTCTTTCTTCTTGTACCATAATTCGGTGTCTCCTTCTTACCTGCTGCTTACTATTTCCATCTGGACTCAGTCTCTCTTTTTGAATGAAGATAACAAGCACAGGCCTATTCTTCTTCTCACTTCTCTTTTTTCCCCTCTCTTGTAGTACCCTTTTCCTGTCTTCTGTTTCTGATTTTTCATGTTCCTTCACTTTTCTGATCTCTGTGGCTCTGCATCGCTTTGCACATGAAAGTGGCAAGCTGTAGTTTCCCAGTCAGACTCCTTTTACTGTGGACTCCATGTGTCAAAAGCCTGATGGTCTTCATGGTTACTTTCCCAATGTATCCCCATCTATATGTTCAGCCAAATTCTGCTCCATTACCTTGGCGCGACCCCAGTGACAGCTGTGTATCTGAGAAGAGAATAGGGCCACAAAATGCTTCTGCAGTATCATAACCAGAGATTTAAACTCATATGTATGCCAGTGGCTAAATAGGGGTGATAAAATATCAGTTTAAAATAAAGCATGTGCATGAATCCCTTCTTGAATCAATGTCTGAAGGACTAAGAATAGTATAGAGATTTTTCTTCAGAGACTAAGATTCCACAGGAAGCTGTCTGTAATTATACGAAGAAATTTGGCTGCTAGGTAGACTATTGAGCAGCATTCATTAACTCATAGGACAGATCACTATACCAGTAGAGCTTGAAATATGAGCTTGAAAGCTTGTAGAATGAAAACATTTTCTGAGTTCTATATTGCAGGACTTTGCTCCTGTTCCTCATTCCTTTTTTGGATTTGTGCTGCCTCCACCATTGCATCATCCCTAATACCCATGGCACAGATTAACTTGTGTTTGCTGAAAGCTGATGCTGCATAACATGTAGCCTTTATGCCCAGTCTCTCTCTAAGAAGGTCACGGGATTTGAAAGCACTAATCACTCAAACTGAGGGCAAATGGCAATTGAATCCACACTTAAATGAGAAAGGAGGCTACCCATTGTAGTGACCATGTAAAATCTAAGTGTACACCATATATGGTGGTGATAAGGCATTCAGGCTTATTTAGAGTATACATTATTCAAAATATAACCTGGTGGCATAATTAGTGAGTGTTTTCATTACTTGAGATGCCTAGGAAGTGATAGGATAATGTTTAAATTGTGTGAAACAAGGATTTACCTAGAAACTTGGGAGTGAAAACATTGTTTAAAAAGGAACTATTCTGTCATACCTCAGGACAGTTAATGGAAGGGAAAAATAGATTTTAAAGATCATCATCTTGTGACAGTGTGCAGGAAGGCTCTTGCTCATTATGATACTGCAAAATACAGCAGCGTGGCTATTATACGGAATGGGCAGAAGGGATTCTCTCTACCTGTGGCTTCACTCTCTGCTGTGCTTGTCAGTTGGCATATAAATCAAATGTAATTTTTTTTAAATTGTGGTTTGTTAAAATCTTATGTGGACTATGCTCCATGTTCTGTATCTCACAGAGAGTCCATAGACTGTGTACAACCTGCCCATCTAGCATTAGGAGACGTGGCAGTCCAGAATCTGACGAGATTACAGAGGGAAAAAGAGAAGTCTCCACTTTTCCTATGACTGGATTGGAGCTGTGCCTGAACATCCTCCCTTCCCCACAGTCCCAGGAGTACCACCATCTTCTATGCACTCTAGTCAGGAGTATATTTGTTGCATGGGGACAGCATAGTTAGATAAGCAGTTGTTCTCCATCCTCAGCAAACAGTAAGGGCAATTTCAAAAATTTCCAGGGCTTCAAAAGGGCAGGAGCATGAATGGGCCCATCAGGCAGCAGAGTTCAAAACAGAACCAGAGCAGTCACTGTGGGGCATTGTGGGACACCTCCTAGAGGCAACTAAAGACAACATAAGTAATGAAGTGTCTACACTGGCACTGTGTTGCTGTAATTAACTAGACCTAAGAGCTAGGGCTCTCACAGAGGTAGATTTATTCAGTCAGCATTGTGAGTGAGTTAAAGCAGAGGTAGGACCATCATAGTATAGACACTTATGTAATTAGCTGTATGTATGACCTAGGTCCAGCTACTATCCTGTAAACTACAGTAGCCAGCACAAATTCCAGTCAAACTCAACCTTTCCCCCCGCTTCTCTTTCCTGTTTATATAGCCCAATCCCAGAGCAGGGAAAGTTTTCCCCGATTACTCCCATGCTTTAAGCTTCATTATGTCCCTTAAAGGGGTAGTAGACCTAGGCACCCAACATGGAGATTATCACTAGTTCACAGACACCTAGTTAAATTATTTATTCATGAAATGGCTTGTTCTATGATCCAAAACGATCAAAAGGGCAAAATCAGAGAACAAAGTAAAAGTTTCTAATAAGGCTCTGTTCCTTTTTCAGCAACTCCCTGGAGATTAGGCAAGAGGTACCTGGAGAGCCTCCTGTTCTTGAAACCTAAAGAGCACCAGCCCTCTTTTGAAAGCATCAGTTTACTGATATCCATTGTTAAGAAACACCAAAGTTACTAGTTCTAGTTCAAAACCATGATTAATCTTGAAAGTATTGGAAAGGGCTTTTTCATTTCCTGCGTTTCCAAAATGTACCTTAAAATTAAAGTACCTTTCTTTTTATTCAAGTTTTCTTCAATACTAATATATTAGAGAATACATTGTAACACACTGTCAGGCAGGCAAGAGAGAGGGCTTTTTTTCCACCGTTAATGACGGCTACAGACAAGGAGAGAGAAACAGGAGATTTTTTGTGTTGACAATGCTTTAAAAGTGCTTTGTTCTTGCAGCAGCTGAGAGGGCTCCTGATCTTTTAGGAAGCTTTAATAAAGGAGAACTTTATAATGTTAAAGCAATGATCAATACTGGCAGTCAAGCACTTCTGAGACTTGGCCCTAGCTCACACAAATATGACCTCTATGGTTACTAGATCTTGTGGACTAGAAATCTGAGCTTGCAAATCAGATTTCCTGTTTCTCCCTCTGTGTTTTCAGTATAAATACTTACAGCAATTGGAATGTTTATTCCAGTCAGAAATCCTTACTGCCTGGATTCAGCCTCAGTACTCACTGCCTTCAGTTGTGACTTAGATGAAGAGGGGGACTTGAACCAAGGGAAGGTTTCACACATTCTCTCAGAGTACCCTCCCCATTGTGCTAACAATAATGGAGGAGGAAAACCTCCCTCATAATCTCCTCCCCCTCCCAGCCATTTTGTGTAAATTCATTTATAGGAGCCAGATTTCAAGGGTGAGCTCTGAGAACAATTACATGATTAGACCCCACAAGAGAGTTTGCATATCTCATGTAGGACTGCAGAATGCATGGTCAGAGCCAGAAACGAGGTGCTTTAGGAAATGTTACTGCAAAACTTAGGTGTTGAGCTAGTTTAGGCACTTACAGGTTTCAGGCAGTCAAGAGTAGGCTGAATTCCACTAGGGTCTTACTCTCTCCTATAGGTTCCTAATACAGCAGGTAGATGTCTGGGTCATTTTGTGAATCTAATCTAAAATGTTTTGTGACTCAGGGCCAGAGAGCTCAGTCATTCACAGGTTCAAGCCCTGAGAGCCGAGGAGTCCATGAATCAGCACACTAGATTGGAGGGTATTTGTACCTCCTAATATCAGCCCCTTCTTTGTGCTCACAATATCCACTTGCAATGTAGAAGGGTGGCTAAAATAGCCATAGGCAATAGGGAGGAACTGATCTATCTACATTCAGGAGGTCACTTCATTAAAGGAGCAGCTATGAGCAAGGCATGCACAAGAGAGGCTCTGGTGCAGGAAGCTTTAATATGTGACCAGCTTTAATTTCTTAGTTTTTAAAATATTACATAATCAACTTAGACTTAGACTAATATGGAACCACATTGTAAGCAGCAATCAAAGCAGTCATAAGATTTTCAAGAAGATGTAGCATCTAACTAAGCCATGGATGCAAGTGATTATATATCCTCCCCACCTTACCTATTAGGTCTAACTACAGGCTTCTTATGTTAAGCAATTTTAATAACAAGTTGCTCTGTGTCATTCTTCGTTTATTACTTTAGAGTTGCAGCAGAAAATAATTACCTTTAAAAAAGGGGGAGGAACAAAAAGATTTTGGTTGATTAGTACAGTGGATATTTCCAAGATTTCAGTCACCTGTCTTTTGTCCCTGATTATGCAGTTGACAATCTTCTTATGCTCTTCCCCTTTGCTGCAACCTTGATTTTGCTCTGGATGGAAAAGACAATCACGGTTCAGAGGAATAAAATCTTAGAAAATTCACAGAACAAATCAAAAGCTTGTTGACCCTTTTCAGTCCTGGAGGCTAATCAAAGCTTGGGGCCCTAGATGTTCCAGTTGGAAGCAAAATTTTATAAAGACTGTTATCTTTAATGATGCAATCTAATCTTAGTTTTTTACAAGGAATGTACAAAGTTCTGTGTCTTTAAACAAATGAGGAAACAAGAATAATGGCAAAAGTTTCTTAGCTTACAGCCCAAAAGCCTCTTTAGCCAATAGACTCAGAAGTCCTCTCTCAAGTTCTTAACAGGATCACATAATATTGCACGTTCCTAACTGGCTTTTTTGCTTCTCCCATTTGTTCTCTAGTCTGTTCTTAATTCTTGTGGGGTCTCTTATGCATGCGCAAACAGTCACAATACACAGTTGAACCCTCATGTCACATGGTGCTAGTTTCTGGGCAGACTCTGTTAGACTTTGTTTAGGTGTGGAGCCCCCTATTTCTCTCTTATAACAGTCTTAAAATGGAGAACATCAGTTTGAACAAGGTTTTATAAACAAATCATGTCAAACCAATCTGATAGGTTTCTTTGATAGGGTAACAAATCTTGTGGATATGGTAGAAGTGGTGGACGTGGTACACTTAGACTTCAGTAAGGCATTTGACATGGTCTTGCATGGTCTTCTTATAAATAATCTAAGGAAATAAACCTATATGGAGCTACTATAAAGTGAGTGCATAACTGGCTGGATAACTGTTCTCAGAAAAGTTATTAACAGTTCACAATCATGATGGAAGGGCATAACAAGTGAGATTCTGAAGAGGTCTGTTTTGGGGCTGGTTATGTTCAATATCTTCATCAATGTTTTAGATGATGGCATAGAGAGTAAGATTATTAAGTTTGCAGATGATACCAAGCTCGGATGGGTTGCAAGTATTTTGGAGGATAAGGTCAAAATTCAAAATTATCTGGACAAACTAGAAACAACGTCTGAGGTAAGCAAGATGAAGTGTAATAAGGACAAATGCAAAGTACTCTACGTACAAAGGAACAATCATGCAGAATGGAAAGTGACTGTCTAGAAGGGAGTACTTTTGAAAGGGATTTAGGGGGTCACAGTGGAATATAGACTAAATATGAGTCAACAGTGTGACACTTGCAAAAAAGCAACATGATTCTGGGATGTATAAATGGGAGTGTTGTAAGCAAGACACATGAAGTTATTCTTCCGGTCTACTCTAAGGTGATTAGGCCTCAGTTGGAGTATTGTGTCTAGTTATGGGCACCACGTTTCAAGAAAGATGTGGAGAAACTGGAGAAGGTCCAGAGAAGAGCAACAAAAATGGTTAAAGGTCTAGAAAACATGACCTATGAGGGAAGACTGAAAGAACTGGGTTTGTTTAGTTTAGAAAAGAGAAGACTGAGAGAAGACATGACAGCGGTTTTCAAGTACCTAAAAGGGTGTTATAAGAAGGAAGGAAAAAAATTGTTCTCCTTGGCCTCTGAGGATAGGACAAGAAGCAAAGGGTTCAAATTGCAGCAAGGAAGGTTTAAGTTGAACATTAGGAAAAACTTCCTGATTGTCAGGGTGGTTTTACACTGGAATAAATTGCCTAGGCGGGTTGTGGAATCTCCATCACTGGAGATATTTAAGAGCTGGTTAGACAGACACCTGTCAGGGATGATCTAGACAGTGATTGGTCCTGCCGTGAGGGCAGGGGACTGGACTCGACCTCTCGAGGTCCCTTTCATTTCTAGTATTCTATGATTCTAAGGTTTTAATTCAGCCCATAAAGAGGTTTCACTCTGTTCATCTCAGTCTTTTTTCTTTTCAAATAGGAATTTTTTTTTGCTGTGGCTTTGAGGCAGTGGAAAGAAAATGTTAAATAATAACTTGCCTCTGCTTTATTAATAAAATTCTGATTTATCCTTCGAGTTCACTAAGAAAAAATGCAGTTTTGTCTGTATTGGACTGTTGAATTTCCAATGTAAATGATATCAATATTGTTTTTATTTGTTAGGGACAAACCTCTGAACAATACAATATTGATATATGTATTACTATCTTCCTTGTTTGTTTTTGAAAAATAAAAGAAGCTATCAAATGTATTTGAGCCATAGTTTTATTTCACTACATATATTTTGTTAATCATTTGGTATTTAATATCTCTACAATTGCCAGTACTTCTCCTGAATAGCCATGTTGTATCATTCTTCAACTCATAATTCCACATCTAAATCCTATTCTTAAAATGTCTGTAGTCTCCGATTCCTGTAATTGACCACATTCTCTTCATTCAATTTCCTCAAGATACACTTCTTCTGTAAGACTTCTGAATAATAACCCACCAAGGAGCTCATACACATATACACATAAAATAAAGATATAGTTTGTAGCTTCTGTTGACATGAGCAACTATATTTTGTAATGGTGAAAACCATTCTTTGTCTAATTTGTACAATAAATACAAGCTTTATTTCTTAGCCAAGGACTTGTATAATGAACACCGAGTTTATTTCCTAGCTGGGGATCTAGTTAGATAGCTATAAAAGTCTTCTTGAAAAAGAGAATGGCAAATTAGGGAACAATTTAAAGCACATTTTACTTATAAAACTGATTTAACATACTGTTCTATGTTTTGCATAATTTTTCTTGTCATTTCAGCCAATTATCAAAGTTATTTGACACATTTTGTCTCATCCCAGGCCTATGTTCTGCTCCTAATGGATCCTGCAGTGAAGTTATAATAATGTGAATATTTGTGACATCCCACTTAAAGCATCTGGTTACTAATGCCTCTGAATGTGTTATGGCTCTTATTGCTCTTTTAAAAAAAATAGGTCAGAGACTTAGGCAGTTGTGTAATGAAACTATAACTCACTTACTGTAGATGCCATAAAAACACTTTGAAGGAAATACTCATAGGAGCTATGATTCTGAGTTCAGGTTGGTTATTTAAACAAATGTAACCTATAATGAAATGACCAACAATGTCAGTAACTGGTGAGACTAAAAGGTACATAAGAGTGTTAACCATAAGAGGAAACTAAAATAATAATACTTCACAATAATGGAACAAATCCTGAGTTGCTCTGAGCACTTGCTATGTATGATTGGAAAAATGCAACAGAAAATTGTTGTGTAAATATTCATTCACATTTAAAAAAAACAACTTGTTTCAACTGTTCTCCTCTTTCCCTTAGCCAGTCCTTCCCCCCAAACATCTTTTTATGTGTGCTTTCCACAGTGGGGCTGGTGAACACATTTACTGGCAGGAACACTTCAGAAGCATTAAGATAATATTTGTAACAAGTGAATTTTTAAATGAGAATAAATAAGTCCTGCAAAGATTCGCGTATTTAAATTGACATTGTGCAAGTATCATATCCCTATACAGGCAGTCCCCGGGTTACATGGATCCGACTTACATTGGATCCCTACTTACAAACGGGGTGAGGCAACCCCGCACTAGCTGCTTCCCCCCAGCAGACCAGGGAGACGTGAAGCTAGCGCCCCCCCCCCCCAGCAGACCAGGGAGACGCGGAGCGGCTTTTCTCAGCAGACACCTCAGCTTGAGAATAAAGGACTGAGGGAAGTGAGGTGTGGGAGAATAAAACTGAGCTCTGGAGAAATGTTTGGCTAGAGCTTCCCCTACAATATGTACCAGTTCCGACTTACATACAAATTCAACTTAAGAACAAACCTACAGTCCCTATCTTGTACGTAACCCGGGGACTGCCTGTAGTGTTTAGAGTTAAGCACTTGCAAAAAATCCTTATAGAATCAGGGCTTCACAATGGAAACCACATTCTGAGAGTGATCAGGAATAGAAACCTGCCATGTGACCTATGGGTCCAGTTAGTTTTTAACTTAGGAGAGGTGAAATACTCACAATGATCTGCTCAAATCCAATATCCAGGCCAATAGTTACTTACAGAAATTAATTTGAAAAGTATAGTACCAGATAATCTTTCCTTTCACTTGAACTACTATTTACAGAGGAGGATGCCCCATTATAAAATACCTGGGACCAGAAACCGCTAACTGACACACTTCTGAATAATGATTACCTATTCTTTTCAAAAGCTTCACAGGGATAGCCGAGTTGTTTTCTAATTTTATCCTGTTCTTTTCAGTCGCTCTGAAGCACCTGGTGCTGGTCACTGTAGGAAAACAGGATACTGGGTTAGATGGTCCTTAGGTTTGATCCAATATAGTCATTCTTATGTTCTTATGTTTTTATGTTACGTCCCCCTCCCACAAATTCTTGCATTTAAAATGTTCTTTCCATTGCACTTTGAGTTTTGTTTGCACTCTTGCAGTAATTAAAGGTTTGTGCACGGCTGGTTTCTTAAGAAGATTGTAGTTAAACATATTTCCAGATATAAATATTATTTTTCCACTGGTTTCCTTAAATCTTTACTATTTTTATTGTTTTTTTTTAATTACAAACATTTTATAGTACAGTAAAACTCCGATAGTCCGGCATCCAACTGTTCGGCACTCCCGATACTCCGGCATCAAAATGCCAAACACTTCTGACCAGCTGATTAAAAAGCCTGCTGCTCAGCACACGTGCTGGCTGTAACCAGACAGAGCATAAGGTTGGGGGAGGTGGAGAGAGGCATCGTGTTACAGTATGGAGAAGAGCGTTTTGCTTCAGCGAAGGGGAAAGAGGAGGGGAGAGGGAGGGAGAGTATGTCCTGGCCAGCTGTTAAGCCATGCAACTGTACTGGACCTCCTGATTCTCTGGCAAATCTGATAATCTGGCACCACCATGGTCCAAAAGGTGCCGGATTATCGGAAGTCTACTGTACATCCATAATGAGTCGCCATTGCATTCAACACAGAAAATCCTATAAAATAAAGCTGAAATAATTCATAAGATTTCACATAAGCACAGAGGGAACATTAAAGTTCAACCACCCACACCCACAGTACCCCAGAACCCACTATGTCTGCATTTCCTACTCCCACCCTCCCATGGGATAATGTATTCAGGCCTGTGACTCAAAATATGAACATTAGACCTTTCTGAGGGCGTGCCCACATGTCTTTGTATTCTCTGTGGGCTACCTTTCTGACTGCTTGAACCTCTGTGCATGATTCTGAACCAATCATTAAGGCTTTTCCCGACAGCTGGCATAAATATTGTATGGAACACAACATGCATTTATAGTGGTTGGAACATTTTTTTCTGTTGCTTCCAACCTATTCCATAGACTGCACCATCTGCCTTTCCAACAGCCAAATGCACATTTGACTGCCATTCTGCACATATTCACATTGCCAATATTCAAATATTCCTTCCTCCTTTCCAAGTGGCCTGCATTTGGTTTCATTAGCCAGAGCATCAGGGTTAAGCCAGGTCCCTTTGAATAAGCAGACCAACCTCTACACCATTCATGTCCACAGTGCTTCTGAGGACAAACAGTGCTTTCTCCATTTATATTAACAGAACTTAAATCTGAAAGATGCTAGTGTTGTGGACCTTCCCAGACCATGCTGCATTTATGGCTGTAAATCTGACCTGGTGGTCTAACAGTCCTTGAGCACTGTGAAGAAATGACAGCATTAGTTTATAAACCATGGTCCTGGCAGGGGTGGAGAAAATGATAGGCATAATGGTTTCATCAGTTGTCCCAGTAGAGTTTGGGAGCCACATGCATGCAATATCATCAACAATAAGAGCATTACCTAGTGTCATCACCCAGTTAACTGCACCTTATCAATGATAGCAAACCTGCACAATAATGGCCCCAACAATTAATCTCCCCATACCAAATTGATTGGCAGGAGACAAGTAACATTCTGGGGTGGCCAACTTCCAGACACATGGCAACCCATTTCTCCACAGGCACAGAGTACTATATGTTAGTATGTTGTCAGCGAGATCTGAACTGCACAGCTCTCAAAAAAGTAGCCTTTTTCATCTTAAAATTCTCTCGCTAGGACTGATCATCCAAGATATCCATCTAATTAATTCATTAAGGGTATGTCTACACTACAGCGTTATTTCGAAATAGCTTATTTTGAAATAATGCTTCTAGACACAAAATGCATTTTGAAATAGCATTTTTCTATTTTGAAATAGCGCGTCTACACTGATAGGACGCTGAATCGCATTTAAGGCTGTCTGGAACTGGTTTGGTCAGGGCATCAGGTCAGGAGTTACCTTGTGTAGCTGCTGCCTGAGGCTATCTGAGACCTGTGCTTAAAGGGCCTCCCACCCAGACAGCCAGTTCTAAGGTTTCCTTGCTTTCTTGCCTACCTAGTTGAGGGACAGCAAAGCATTTTTTTCTCTGTGTGCTCTGGTTGTCCTCACTCAGGACACCACAGCACTCTGCAGCATGGAGCCAGAGCCACCTCTAGGCACTGTGGTGTTTCTCCTGGACGTGTTGCTGCGAGCCTGGCAGCACGTTCTGCAGGCAGTAACAGTCTCCCTTGTATGCCCCACTTGTGCCTCATTCCTCCCTCGTGTCCTTCCACTTACCCCTCCCTAGCCTCCCTTCCAGCTGTACAATAAAAGACATGTTCATTACAACAAAGCCTCTTTACTGAACAAAACTGGGGTGGGGGGCGGGGGCAAATGAAACTGAGGTGAGACTGGGGAAAGAAGGTGGGAGAGGGGAGGAGGGAGGGTGGGTCTTTCATGTACCTCACAGTCTTTCATGTATTTATCCTCACAATACCAATGTGAAGTAGGGTAAACTCTGTTTTATGTGGCAGGAATTAAGGCACAGAGAAAAACTAAAACTCAGATTCTCAAAGATATTTAGACATGTAACTCCCATTAAAATCAGTGCTAGTTAGGAAGCCCATGAAGGAGGGAGCTGAACCTATGTGACTTTGGGCAAGTCACTTGGGCCCAATTCCTCAAAGGAATCTAGATGCATCTTTGAGCCACCTTGTGCTACCCTGGAGTCTGGGCTGCTTTAGAAGCCAAAATGAAGTTCAGCCATGTGACTCACTTGAAACACAAATTTTGATGTATCCCAAATAATCATACTTTTTGTTTTTATTTTTTTTCCTGTAGAATAGGAGTGGAGAACCTCTTGCACATCTGTTGCAGGTGGACCATCAGGATTGGCTCACCATTGTGGATGATTTCAAAATTCCTGTAGCTGATGGGCAGAACAGAAGCTTACCATGAGACCATGAACCAGCCATGAACCAGTCAGATAACATTACTGGTCTCCTTTACAGAACATTAAATATTATATCTCCATGACCATGAAAGAGAGTGAGAAGTCCTGTTAATGTTCCTCAGCATGGGTCAAAACACTGTAACATACTGCACTATCACTAGACCAGTCCTTTTACTATCCAAAGAAAGTGTAATTAAAGAGAGACTTGCATAGTGAAGTAAACTTTCACAAATTGCTTAGTCATATCAAATATCACCAGCTCCACCTTTTATCTTGATTTCTATAAGCAGAGATGTTCCTGCATTTTAGAGCTTTTGTTCTTTTACTGCCTACTGGATCTTCTCATTCCATTTGATCATACAATTAAGTCACAGCCATATCTCAGTAGTACAAAATGAGAATTTTCTGCAGTGTTGCTAACTCCTCCTTTTATTATCTATTTCTTGACTGGTATTATGTTGTTCCTGGATGATTATTTATGTTCCCGTTATCAAATAATGTACAACTGGAGAAAAAATACTTGAAAAAAATCAAATAATATCAATTAAGGAAAAAAAAACCCACACAATAAACCTTCAAGACCTATTATGGATTTAGTTGTCTGAATCCCTGAAGCCCTCCTCTTGTATGATAGATGGCACATTTAACTTTACCAATACAGGCTTTAATTCATCCTCACTACTTAAAAGGTTTAAATTCCAGCTAGTAGCAAGTTGGGGTGTAGAACTAGGATACGCATCTACAGATGATGAAAAGTTCCACAGGATTATGATGCGACTTTACTGTCTCCCAACAGTAAAAGGGAGCCAAAGGGATTTGAAATAAATATTTATATTAATTTTATGATGGAACTAACAAATATACATATGTAATACACAGAGTCAACTAATAACAATCAGATGTATCAATACAAATAAATGTAGAGATGTAGATTTTAACCATTGCTTTAGATTCAGTAAAACATTTAACAGAATAGACATTACAGCAAGATAATTAAAGCAAACTCTAAAATTTCAGTAAAAGAGTGTACCAAGTCTCAGTTCAATCTGTCTTTTCAAATTATAGTCATAGAAATCTTTGATCAAAAAGTATGAAACCAACAGTGTTCTACAGATATTTAACAGCTATCAAAAATATTATAGAAAACATTATAGACTATAATACTGTAATCCTTTGTGCAGGTGATTTTGAAGCAGGTATACCCAGGGCACAATGCACTATTTAATTTTATAGGATGGGTTCAACCATCTACTGGAAGGTTGTTCAGCAGAAATGTTTCATATGATATATATATAAGATGCACTTCCTTAGCACTGTGATCCATGCTAAAATCAACATCTGTATCACTTTTAGTGTAATCCATAAAATTTTCCCAAACTACCTTTTAATGAGGCAATTCATTTTATAGATTGTAAATTACCCTTTCAAATGTTGCAGATTCATCCTACTAAATGATGTTCTTTGCATATGATCAATGTCAAATATGAGTCTTCAAACACTAGATCTGAAAAGCCACAGGAGAGAAATGGTATTTTTCCCCCCAGTTATGGGTACTCAGGATTAGAAATAGCTGGAACAATTGCTGAAATGATTTTCCATTCATGCCTAATGGATATTGGGGATAGTCCCACCCTAAGCCATTGAAAATAAAGATGTGATAGGAATCAGCAACACCTTAGAATGCTTTTCTTAGAGGTCCCCACAAAAGTAAGTAAGGAACACTGCCTAGAAATGATTTGATAGATACGCTCCAGATAGAATCTAAGCAGAGTTGCCAATTCCCCTCTACCTCAAAAATGAGCATGCCATCCTTCATTGTGAATACAGCACTACTTTGATGGGTTCTAGACTATCACAAAGGGTGTTCCTTGCTTGTGGGACATTTCAGCAGCAATGAGTGGGAATAAACACAATATTTTCTGGTTAGTCGCTAACAGCAAATTCCTTGAAAATATGATCCATTAGCTTTTATAAAAACAAGCAGGGGGATTGTGATACAGGATCATTTATCTTTTTGTATCTTCTTGCGCTGGGGAATGAAGGCTACACTGGCCTGGCTCTGTGCTCCTCTATGCCATCACACAGAACTTTGCCTTTGCCAAGTCTATGGAAGGCCCTTAAACCCTCCTCCTGGCCAGGTTCTCAGTCATCTTCTCAATCAGGGTAATAGGGAAGCAAAATGTCTGTGGCTTCAGTGTGGTTTATCAGCCCTAGTTCTCCAAGGTTAAGGAGCTTCTTCCCTGAGAGCTCCCTTGGTGGGATAGTTAAGGGAATACAGACCTGTATGTGCCACTGGGGGTATGTCTAGACTATAGAGTTTTTTCGAAAAAAGAAACATGGGGAAGTGTATTCATGACTGGAGTGCAGGTAGTGAAGGATACATGCTGATCAGAAAAGATGGAAATTAAGGTAAAGGTTATAGAGCATCACTATAAATTAATGATGACATAGATTCCAATGAAATTAAAAGTAATGTAATGGATAAAATAAAGTCTGTTTATATCAAAGTCACTTTGGGGAAGCAAGGTAACAAAGATTTCAGTGGGATAATGCTTGACCCGATGGGTCAGATCTGGATTCAGATAGAGACCTCTTTGATACTTTAATGAAATCAATGCTACTAGGAATTGTGTGATTGTGGGACACTAGCTGTGCTCCCCTCCAGCAAACCAGGGAGACGCGGGTGGCAGGACAGCCGAGACGCGCCACGGTCCCGCCGCCCGCGTCCTCCGCGGCTTTGCTCCGCGTCTCCCTGGTCTGTTTGGGCCCTCCCCCCCCAGCAGACCAGGGAGACGCGGAGCTGCTTTTCTCACCGCGGAGGACGTGGGCGTTGGGACCGCGGCACGTCTGGGCGGTCCCACCGCCCACGTCCTCCACGGTGAGAAAAGCCCCGTTCGTATGTAGGGATCCGACATAAGTCGGATCCACGTAACTCAGGGACTGCCTGTATGCCCAACCCCCCCTTATAGCACTATTGTCTGCACTACATATTGTACAGCATAATCTTGTCTTGCTTTGCTCTCCTCTTCTTGGGATAAGCAGAAGCCCAACAAAGATCACTTGATCCTCAATTTCTTTAACCATCTTCTCCACCGAAGCTTAGTCTTCCTTGGTGTGCCCCAGCAAGAAGCTATCATTGTTACTTGTTTTGACGTGAACAATGAATGTTCCTGCTCACATTAGGATATTCTTCAGCCTCAGCTCCACATTCTGTATCTTGGCTTCCAGCAGACAGTAAGCCTTTCTGTTATCTGGATCATATGTGATGATAGTCCTGTCTGTTCTTCTTCACAGGGAGTCACCAGCCACATAGACCTGCATTTTCCTGGAGTTGGTTCTATTCTCTAATATTCCTCCTTCTGATCTTTCTGGCTGCAAGTCCTCTTGCCTTTTGTTCTCACTTGACAACTTTTCTGACTCATCCTTTATCCTCTGGGGATCTGAACTCTGGCTACCTCCATTGACTCATCCCTTCTTCTTGTAAGATTATCTACTCTTCTTTTCTTCTTTGCCTTCCCACTCTCTGTTACCGCTCGCTGTGCCCCTTCATTTACCTATTTATCTATCTTGTTCCTCAGTAATATTTCTCCTTTGTTAGCTGGTGTTTTCCTCATCCTAGTTCTCATAGTCACATGTTTACACTGGTCATTTTCCTTATCCAGAAATCTACCCTCATAGTTCTCCAGTTCACCTTGGATCTGTAAGTCTTGCATTTTCCCTTCAACGTTCTCTCTCCTTACTTCCATCATCTATTCACATCTCCCTTGAAACACAACCAGAGTTTCTACGTCCATTTCCCAACCTCACATCTTCTTTTTCATCAGACGAATCAGTTGGATCTTCATACAAATGAAGCACTTTCAGGTACCCATTTCAGGATAATGTACATCCTGCAGCTTCCCATTCAGCCACCTTCATTGTCTCTTCCATTCTTTAGGTCATTACCATTGATGCCTCTGTCATAGCCTGCACTTCTAATACCCTGTCAACTCTTTCCACCACAAAACAGAAATAGAACTCCACACACTCACCCCACACCACAAACTTCCCGAACAAAATCCTACTCAAATTCCCTTGTTTTCACCACTTAGCTGCCTTTATAGGTTGCCTGATTTGGGGGAAGAGATGCCCCCTCAGGGCTCCACTGTGATTGAAGTCTCTCCTTCCCTACCTGCCTCTGCAAACTGAAGAAATAGAACCAAAAAAAAAAAATCAGCAAGCAAAAACAAACAAGCAATCACTCAAAAACTCACCCTAAGGAACCAGAGTCATGCCTGTCTTCTCCTCCAACATATCTCCATTCCCCTGAAATCATAGAATCAAAGAATCCAAGGGCTGGTAGAGACCTTAGGAGGTCATTGAATCTAACCCTCTACCCAAAGCAGGACAAACCCCAACTAAATCATCCCAGCCAGGGCTTTGTCAAGCCGAGACTTAAAAACCTCTAGGGATTGAGATTCCACCACCTTCCTAGGTAACCCATTCCAGTACTTCACGACCCTCATAGTGAAATAGTTTTTCTTAATATCCAAACTAGACCCCTGCACTGTAACTTAAGACCATTGCTCCTTGTTCTGCCATCCATCACTGCTGAGAACTGCCTCTCTCCATCCTTTTTGGAACCTCCCTTCAGGAAGTTAAAGACTGCTATCAGATCCCCCCTCACTCTTCTCTCCTGTAGACTAAATAAGCCTAAATCCCTCAGCCTCTCCTCTTAGGTCATGTGCCCCAGCCCCTAATCATTTTGGTTGCTTCTGCTGGACCCTCTCCAATGTGTCCACATCCTTCCTATAGTGGGGGGCCCAGAACTGGATGCAATATTCCAGATGTGGCCTCACTACTGCCAAATAAAGGTGAATAATCACTTCTCCAGATCTGCTGACAATGCTCCTCCTAATGCAGCCTAATATACCATTAGTCCTCTTGACTACAAGGGCACACTGTTGATTCATATCCAGTCTCTCATCCACTGTTATCCCCAGCTCCTTTTTTGCCAAAGTGCTGCTTAGCCAGCCTGTCCCCAGCCTGTAACAGTGCTTGGCATTCTTCCGTCCCAAGTGCAGGACTCTACATTTGTCCTTGTTGAACCTCATCAGATTTCTTTTGGTTCAATCCTCCAATTTGTCTAGGTCACTCTGGACCCTATCCCTACCCTAATTTAGTGTAATTTTCAAATTTGCTGAGGGTGCAATTCATCCCCTCATCCAGGTGATTAATAAAGATGTTGAGTAAATCCAGCCCTAAAACTGATCCTTGGGGCACTCTGCTTGAAACCGAAGGCCAACTGGACATTGAGCCGTTGATCACTACCTGTCGGGCCCAAAAATCTAGACAGTTTTCTATCCACCTTATAGTCCATTTATCCAATCTATACTTGTCCTTTGATTTTGGTGTGCTCTAGCACTAAACAAAGAAATGTGCGTATCTTTGAACAGAGTATTCTTGTATTCCAAGGTAAAATATATATTTCTCTATTTAGCCTATTACTTTAGGGATTAAAAAAGTGGGATTAACTACTGTCTGAAAGAAAGACAAACTAAAAGCAGGTGATAGAAATGTAGCCGTGTTAGTCTGGTGTAGCTAAAACAAAAAAACAGGACTATGTAGCACTTTAAAGACTAACAAGATGGTTTATTAGATGATGAGCTTTTGTGGGTCAGACCCACTTCCTCAGATCAAATAGTGGAAGAAAATTGTCACAACCATATATACCAAAGGATACAATTAAAAAAATGAACACATTTGAACGGGACAAATCAAATTTCAGAACAGAAGGGGAACGGGCGGGGGGTGGGGAAGGTAAATGTCTGTGAGCTAATGATTTTAGAGGTGATAATTGGGGAAGCTATCTTTGTAATAGGTAAGATAATTGATGTCTTTGTTTAAGCTTAGGTGCAAAGTGTCAAATTTAAGCATGAACGACAGTTCAGAGGATTCTATTTCAAGGGCAGTCTTAAAAGGCCTTTGAAGCAGGATGCAGGTAATCAAGTTGTTGAGACAATGTCCTTTCTGGTTGAAATGGCAAGAAACTGTTTTTTCTTTGTGCTCCTGTCTAATATCTGTTTTGTGGGCATTGATTCTTTGGTGAAGTGTCTGAGATGTTTGTCCAATGTACATAGCAATAACTAATCAAGTGAGTTATAAGATCAAGAACACATATTCCTGCTCATCCAGAAATATAATTTATGATATCATGTGCCAAAAGTGTCCGTCTGCTATATACATTGGACAAACGTCTCAGACACTTCGCCAAAGAATCAATGCCCACAAAAGAGATATTAGACAGGATTACAAAGAAAAAACAGTTTATTGCCATTACAACCAGAAAGGACATTTTCTCAACGACTTGAATTCCTGCATCCTGCTTCAAAGACCTTTTAAGACTACACTTGAAAGAGAATCCTCTGAACTGTCATTCCTGCTTAAATTCAACACTTTACACCTAAGCTTAAACAAAGACATCAATTATCTTACCCATTACAAAGATAGCTTCCCCAATTATCACCTCTAATATCACCTTTCCCCCCTGCCCATTCCCCTTCTATTCTGAAATTTGATTTGTCCTTTTCATATGTGTTCCTTTTTTTAAATTGTATCCTTTGGTATATATGGTTGTGACAATTTTCTTCCACTATTTGATCTGAGGAAGTAGGTCTGCCCCATGAAAGCTCATCACTTAATAAACCATCTTGTTAGTCTTTAAAGTGCTACATAGTCCTGTTTTTTGTTAAAAGCAAGGTGGAGAGACACAAAATGTAATTCTCCAAGGAGTATTTGTTTAAGTTTGTTGAAACAAAAGAAAGGACTATGCAGCACTTTAAAGACTAACAAGATCATTTATTAGGTGATGAGCTTTCATGGGCCACACCCACTTTCTCAGATCAAATTCTGGAAGAGAATTGGCATGACCATATATACCAAAGGAATACCATGAAAAAAAAGTGAACACATTATAAAACTGAGAAATCAGATTTAGAACAGAAGGGGGTTGAGGAGAAGGGCTAGTATCTATGTTATAATGATACTAGGGGGTGCTAATTGGGGAAGCTATCTTTGTAATGGGTAAGGTAATTAGCATCTTTGTTAAGGCCCATTCGTTAAGTGACAAATTTAAGCAATGAGGAGTCCTGTGGCACCTTAAAGACTAACAGATGTATTTTGGCATAAGCTTTCGTGGGTGTAAACCACTTCCCTCAGACACATCTGATGAAGTGGTTTTTACCCACGAAAGCTTATGTCCAAATAAATCTGTTAGGGTATGTCTACACTACCCTCCTAATTCAAATTAGGAGGGTAATGTAGGCATACCGCACTTGCAAATGAAGCCCGGGATTTGAATTTCCCGGGCTTCATTTGCATAAGCCGGGCGCCGCCATTTTTAAATCCCGGCTAGTTCGAACCCCGTGCCGCGCGGCTACACGCGGCACGGAGTAGCTAGTTTGGATTAGGCTTCCTAATCCGAACTAGCTGTACTCCTAATCCAAACTAGCTACTCCGTGCCGTGTGTAGCTGCGCGGCACGGGGTTCGAACTAGCCGGGATTTAAAAATGGCGGCGCCCGGCTTATGCAAATGAAGCCCGGGAAATTCAAATCCCGGGCTTCATTTGCAAGTGCGGTATGCCTACATTACCCCGCTAGTTCGAACTAGCAGGGTAGTGTAGACATACCCTTGGTCTTTAAGGTGCCACAGGAATTCTTGTTGTTTTTACAAAATATAGTGTCGTGTTAGTGGTAAATCCCAAATCTCTTAAGCAATATGCAGTCTATTTTATCATGATCTTATGCTTTGCATATGCTTCTTTTCACTTCTTTCATAACTCGCCAGCCTTTCATAGTGTTTATGGCCTCATAAGAGTTATAGATTGTTACCTCCAAATTCGTAGCATCTCAGTGGATTGTTCTGATATGCATTTCATGATACAGTATATTCTAGCTAATGACTGTTCCTTTGAGCTTTACATATTCTTTTCCTTACCATATGCAATCTACCATTTAAAACATAAATACATTATAGTTGCACTCTCTATTTTGGTTTTTGATGCCATTCTCCCAAGTGATTTGGTGCCATCCATATTTATTGATTCTTGTCTTCTTAGCAGTTGTTTAACTTTGTTTTCATTATTTT